>NC_091674.1:24020000-24332000 GCF_042453785.1 Malus domestica | reverse complement strand
AACAAGTTAAAGCGCTGAACTTCCAAATAAATGCAGGATGAATAACCATAAGTACATTGAGAATCACAGAATTTGTATGCCACACACATTTCACATTCAGTTATCCAATCTTCCAAAGATATATCAGTTACCAAATCTTTAATACTCAATTCAACGATCAAACAAAATACGCGGGAAATCATGTCTCATAAAATCAACAAGTTAAACACTGAACTCCAAATTAACAAAGGATTAATCAAGAAAAGTACATTACGGATTGCAATGCCACACACATTTCACATTCAGCCACTAATCAGAAAAATCATGACCCCAATCAACAAGAGGTAGTAAAATAAAATCCCAACGGCCTATTTTGTTCCCGCGAAACGCTTGTAAACCTAATGACAGATCACAGGGTGTATGTATATATCTGAATTCCAAGTTTTCGTTTCCCACAATTCATCACAAGACCAAATGAGAATTTCTCTTAGAAGTAAAATCTCAGCTATCAAACACTTCAAATGAACAAAAATTAAAATCCAAACAGAAAAATCAAGCTCCAAATTTGAAAATTTAAGAACAAAAACCAAATATCCCGTTCTCAAATTTACTAAAATCTGATGATATATGATGAAATATGCAAAACCCGCACAAACAAACAGACATGCAAACAATCCAAATCAGCTGCCAATAAGAGTTCAAATTACACATTCTACCTGCCCAATTTCAGTAGCTTTGCCTAAAACCCTAGAAATTTACTAGCATTACTAAGAATTTATGAGAAAAAAGGGCAAAAAAAAAAAAAAAAATTCCATACGTGCCACAGTGAAACCATATACAAACAGATATATATAAGAGAGATGAAATTTACCCATTTCAATTTTGTGATCGCAGATACGCCATTGATGAATTCTCCGCAAAATTCTTATGCTCGCCCTCTGTTCGCCCTGATCAAAATTCAAGTAATCCCAATTTTTTATTTGGTTAAATTCTTTCAATAGCTGAGGAGATTTTGCATGCACGTTTTTTTTCACACACACACACACACACACACACACACACACATATATATAGGTAGCATCGGCTTTTGTAAAATGATGCCACCTAACCATTGGTTGGCCAAAAGGTTAAAATCCTACCTAGGGTTAAATTTGTGGCTAAATTGCAACGACGGTCCCTATAGTTTACCTGAGATTTCAATTTTGACCTTGTAGAAAGTGAAACGAAAAAAATACTAAAGTGAAATCTTAAATAAACTATAACGACCATCGCTGCAGTTTCAATTTTTGTAAATCATGCCCACTTGGCCATTTTAAAACCCTAACCATGGTTAAGTTTTGCGCCGATTTGCAAGAATGGTCCTAGTTTATTTGAGACTTCACTTTCGTCCATGTAGAAAGCGAAACAAAAATTTTAGAAGGACAAATGTGAAATCTCAATTAAATATAGTGACCATTGCTGCAATTGGCCTAATTTTTGGTTTACATGGTTGCAACTTTCCTATATTCCCATATTTATTTTTACCTAATATGGAAAATTTTACTAGGAATACAAGAAAATCAACATGTAATCTTGTTTTACTATATGTTTTGTGTAAATTTATTTTATTTTCTTCGATGTTATATTAAGTATTATATTTTTCAGTCACATTTTTAAGTTGTTGATCAATTTATAACGCATCTATTTGAAAGGAGCGCTCAAAGATTAGCCGTAACTAGCTTCGCAAGGTTGCATGTTAAATAAACGACACACGAATATCGCTCCTTATAACGATATATTTGAATTAAATTAAAACTTAATTAATATATCAATGGGTTTGTAAATACAGTGTAGATTTTGTGGCAAACATAATCCACTGTATGCCACCTCAGATTCTCTCGGTAGATATGCATGCATGTAGATTTTATTTGGACCCAAAAAAACCAGTTCATGCTGACGTGGAACCAGCAAAACTAGCCATATTATGTAAGAAAATTACCTTATTAGACTAACAGAAGACCAAGCCCATCAGACGTTGTGGGCTTTTTAGCCTTCTACTGGATTTTGGGCCGCTTAATGGGCTTCACTTTCGAGGTATCTTTCCTTAAACCTCAAGAAATCTCAGCCTTTTGAAGCTATTGATGTTGTTTTAACAAAAGATTTCCATGACAAAGATTGTACCTTTTCTGCAACCGCATCTGTTGTTTACATATAAATATCAAGAAGTTGAAACATTATTAATTTCTCATGGCAGATCGTAATCAATCGGAAAAAATATTCTGCAAATCTTTCGAATTGTTCTTCCGTTGTAAAAGAGAGAAGAAAAGAATTCCATTTAATGTTCAGAGAAAAATCCCCACAGGGGACTTGGATTCGTAGGAAGAAAGGCCTTTCAGACGCAATGTGCTGATCGCCGTAGGTATCCAGTTGCCCTTTTGCTTTCGCAGCTCAAGTGCTCGATCCATAGAGCTGCGTATAAACCCTCCTAGTCCGGTAAACAACGATTAAACTTAAGACACATGCAACAATGCAGAGTCCTGAGAGTATTCCACAAGTGATGGAATAGCATATAGTGCCAACACAAGTGAGTGAGTCCTCATCGCGGAGGGGTTTTATGAGCATTGAACCTGAAATTTGGTGTCTGAGCGTAGCTTGTTCCTTCGCGTAGTGGTCGTATATTCCACTAGCAATCACTTCTGAGAATATAAGAGAACCAGCGGGATTTGCCATTGTAAGAAAATTGTACAAGGCCCCAAAACTCTTCAACCCGAAGAGCTCTGAGGCTGCAGCTGGTAAAATTGCCCAGTGAGCACCATAACCAAGTCCTACCAGCACAGTTGTCACATAAATCTGCCCTGGAAATCCCATGGCATAGTAGAAAAGCCCGAATG
Source organism: Malus domestica (assembly GCF_042453785.1). Classification (NCBI taxonomy): domain Eukaryota; kingdom Viridiplantae; phylum Streptophyta; class Magnoliopsida; order Rosales; family Rosaceae; genus Malus; species Malus domestica. The sequence goes on along the minus strand of NC_091674.1, from coordinate 24,329,151 downwards.
CCATGATGACCTGAACTACCGCCATTGCCACGGGTCTAGGGTAAGCGTAATCTCTGGTAAAAGAACAAACATGCACATGAGGACTAGTAAATCATCGTGCGAAATGTGTGTAAGGAAAAAAAATACTCAATTTTATGGCTCCACATTATGTCACCTTATTATAATCTCAGAGACGTAACCGCCCCCAACGCGTCCAAGAAAGTTCCAAATGCTGATCATGGAAACATAAATACTCGAATCATTGTAACCAAGTGACTGAGTTATCTGACCTAAGTTGTCAATAATTGTCAAGCCAGATCCAGCAGCCAGAAATAAGGAAAATACTATGAGCCAAAAATCTGCCTTTACCAATGCCTGCATCAAGGTGAAATTCTCTCCTCTACGCGGGCCTTTTCGCCTCTTAACCCTCACTGCTCCATCTGCAGCTGCGTGTAACAGCTTAGCCTGCAGCTGAGCAATTCTCTTCTGTCTTTCGGACACTGAAAGCGAGTTCACTTCCAGGGACTTATCATCCTCCACCTCACTCTCCACCTCACTAAAAATGACCTCAGTCTTGTCCTGCTCAGATTTTCCAGCTTCTTCACTCTGCGATTCAATGAGAAGGCTCTCCTGCATCGAATGTGTTGGCTCGGAAAAGAAAACCAGCATGACGGGGATCACAATTGGAAGCAGAATGAGAATGATTAGGATAACTGCAAACAATGTGATCAAAGGTTGACTTATGTTGACTAAATCCTCGACAAGCAAAACTCCCAACATATAAGCTGCCAGAACAAGGCAAATGCTGTAAGTAAACAGGAAGCTTGAATTGTCAGATGGCCTTACTTGCTTGTGGCCTCCCACAGGCCTAACAATGAACATCAGAGCAATGGCAACCATTGATGGGCCGACTGCAATCATAAAAAGCATTGATGATTCATTAGGGGAGTTGATCATTGCGTAAATCTGAGTCAATATCGCGCCACTCAAACCGGCGTAGCCTTTTAGGATCCCGACTATAGGACCCCGGCTTTTCGGGAAGTTCTGCACACATGATATCAATGCTGCTGTGTTGAAGAACGTCTCTCCGTTTGTTCCCACAAATATAAAAATGCAGAGCTGCACAGAAGGAGAAAATGAAAAATAAAACCTGGTTAGCAATTCTGCTCACAACAAAAATGCAGAAGACTACACGGATTCGACATGAATACAATCTGTATGACAGTTTATGCAAAGAAAAAACAACACTAGGAAGACTACAACAATGCCAACTGAATACACACAAACTCAATTTTGTGTTATTTTCTTTTGTGATAAAAATGGCAAATTTCAATATATGAATTTCAACAGTACAACAAAGAGTACAAGACAACAAAATGAACAGTCATTTGATTTACCAGTAGAAAATTTTGTCGATGTATATCCTTTCCAAATCAGATATCAGGCTCATTCAAGACTGTACTTGTAGGAATCACTTATACTCACAAGCACTTTTGTCATAAGTTCTATTATTAGAAACATGTTTGAAATTTTATTAAAAATCCAAGTGCTTCCTAAAAATACAATTGGAAGTGTTTCCTAAAGAAGCAGGAAGGCCCCTTACGTCTCCAGAAAGCGCTTTTATGATATAGAAACACTTTTAACCCTTTCAGAAGCAGTCCCGAACATCTAAAACCAATCATAAAAACAAAAACTGGAATCCTAGCAAAAATATGGAGAGGAGCTATGATAAAATCTGTGTAGCAGATCCCAAAAGAAGACTTTGATGATGAGATTTGGATTGAAGTTGAACAAGTTAACTCACCGCCCAGAGAGGCAAAGCAGGCAATCTCTGAGAGACAATAAGCCAAAGCATGCCATAACCAACAAAGTTGAGGACTGCTCCAATGACCAAAATGCCCCAGGTGGGCAATATTTCAGACAGGCTTCCAGCCACAAACCCCACGGCATCCCCCCAGTCCTTGGCCACTCCAAGAATCGCCACCTCTCTCTGGCTGTAGCCCATGGTGGACTTGATCACAGGTGATATGCTCCCAAACAGGTACCCTATTCCTGCAAAGGATTGGATCCACATTGCACACACAAACACCAGCCATCTGCTGTTCACGAAGGCCTTGAACTTCCCATGGAGTTGGACCATCTTGGAGTTTCAGATGAAAGCGACGGCCGGTGATCACTGATCAGATGTTGATCAGAGAAGCCGAATCTACTGCTGCATAGCAATTCTGTGTGGGATATTTGAGATCTCGATGAATGTGAAAAGTAACAGTGTTGAATGTTTGGTTTTTTTGTTGTGTGGCTTGTACTTGTTATAAATATAATATGGATTTCACCGCAGCTTTGTGGTTTTTGTAAGGTAACGACAAATAAACTATTTTCAATTATATTTTATAATTTATATGATGTGATTGTTGACGGTTGAATTTATTATATTTTTTATATCAAATTTGGATCAACTCTCTAAAAAAAAGTAAGATCCATTACTACAAGTGAGTTTTATATATATTGTGATACAAATGTGATATAAAAAATATAATTGTATTTATAATTTTAAATCATTTGAAAAAATATAATCACCAATTGTAACAGTATGTGGTTTATTAAATACGGTTAAAAAAATATTTCGAAATATTTTTCATTTTGTGTGTGTGTGTGTATGTATAGGAAATTTATAAGGGAAGGGATTTCTATTTTTTCATAAAAATAGGGATTAATTGTAGGGTCCACACTACATCAAATTTTAATAATTCGGACCATTATTTTTCAAGTTGCACTTCATAGATCATCCTTGTAAAATATTAGCCAAATCAGAAATATTTAAGTCATCTAATTAGGTTCAAAAAAATTAACAAATACTTTGTTATATAAAAAACAATAAAATTTTATTTTGATAATTAAATAGGCAAATGATTTTGGATTGAATGAATTTTGCAATGATGATCTATGAATTGAGACTTACAAACTAAGTTGAACACCAAATCCCCATTTTTTCAAAAAATGGGGATCCCTTTGCATAAAGGGACTATATATGTATATATGTTTAATATAAAGCCGGCAGGGCTTTTGAACAATGATTTTTGAGGTCACAGACTTCACCAAAAATAAGTGGACAGAAATGCCCCTCAAACAAAAAAACTTCAAAGCCAGCCCAAAATAATGCATCAAATGTGGTAGGGGTATTTTTGTCATATAAATAGTGATAAACCGTGTTTTTAATGTTTAACTATTTAATATACAGTGATAAATAATATTTTTAATATTTAACCTTTTCATGTACAATGTTTTTTTTAAAATTTTTTTTTATAATTAATACCTCACAATGGACTAGCAATAATGCGATTCATTTAGTTATTTATTAGATATTATTTTCTCTATTCTTAATGTAAATTCAATAGAATGTAGATCGAAATTGAAAGATCGATTTTATTATGTGGATTCATCTACTTTGATTGGTTTATGAAGGGTTTCTTCTAGCATGATCTAATATTATTCATTTAAAATGTGTAAGTCACACATAGCCCGCCATGATTCAAAAAAATGTCTTATGCACGCGCATGAAGGCTAGTATGTATAATGATAACATGAGGGATCAACAATACTATAATATCAATATTATTTTCAGTTTAAATGTTTGTGTATCTTAATAGGTAGGAGGTCTTTTACAAAACGACTCGATGTTATTAGTAGTGGAATCGAAAACAATTCAATGTATGTTGTACTTTATTATGTTTGGTTTTTTATGTCGGACTTTACATTATTCATGAAATATTTTGAGTGACAGACATACCGTCATGTGGTGTTATCATGTATTAATATGAGTAAACGACATGATTACTATGCCATGAACTTAGTAAAAAGATCCATATATTATAGGGTGAAGTGCCGATTTAGTCCCTGAACTATCACCTCAGTGAAAATTAGGTCCCTGAATTATTTTTTCGGTAAAATAAGTCCCTAAATTCATTAGAAATTGCTAATTTCATCCATACTATTATATTCAAAGCTATTTTAACCAATTTTTTGTCAAATTAAGTCACTTGACACACTTTAGAGTGTAATACCATCATTTTCTCGTCTGTAAGTGCCTAACATTTCATATAGGTTGCAAATTTAATGTCTAATTTACCCTCAAAAGTTAACTTACACTATTTCTTTATGAAAAACTACCAACTTCTCCTCCAAAGTTAACTCCATACACTATTTCTTTATGAAAAACTACCAATCTACCCTCCAATGTGTATCACATGCAAGTAACGTGACTTAAATTGATGAAAAATTGAATATAGTAGCTTCGAATATAACATTAGGGATGTAATTGGCAGATTTTTATAATTCAGGGACTAATTTTTCTGAAAAAATAGTTTAGGGACCTAATTTTCACTAAGGTGATAATTCAGGGACTAAATTGGCAGTTTACCCTATATTATAATATGAGCAGGTGAACACAACATGGTTAATATATTATGAACCGATGATTCACAGTAATACATTGTTGATGGATGGCTTGTAATATGAGTTAATTGATAACATCACTTACTAGCCACTTATTGGTGTGATGGTCATTATAAAAAAGGGAGATTATATCCACACACCTCAAATTACTTTGTTTGTACCATACTTAGGGCCTCCGTATTTAGATCTCGTACAAATACTCGGGGGACTTAAGTGTAATTATGTAATAAAGGAAGAGGCAAATATGTAATAAGTGAGGAGCCTTTATTCTATAAAATGACTCCTCACCCTCACAATTAAAGGAGGCCATTTCTTAAGCCTTCTCACCCCTCTCACATCCCCTCTCATATTCAGAGGTTCTCTCCCTCACCTCTCAGATAAATACAATATCAGTGTGGATGTAGCCCAAACCTTGGGATGAACCACGATACATCTTGTGTTATTTACATTTCTTGCAGATTCACGGTCGGATTTACGTTGTTCCAAGCTGGTTTTGTGCATCAACATACTTCTCCCACACCCTTTTAATTTATTTTTATATTTTACTATTAAGTGTTAGTAGTGTGTAGAAAATATAAAAAAATTAAAAAGGTGTGAGAGAAGTAATTTAGGATGTGTGAATATAATCTCTCATAAAAAATTACCCGTCATCTACTTATCAAGTACTAACTTTGAGAGTTATAGTTAAAGAGTGACACCAAATTGTAAGATTTGCTTCACTAGGGATAGAGAATATTAATCAAGATTAAAATGTTTTGAAGAGTTTCAATTTCTTCATTTAGGTTCTTGTCGTTTCCATGCTCTATGTGGAGTGGATTGTGATCTGGTCAAGTGAGTACGTTAGTTGATAAGATATGATATGAACGTGATGGGAGGATTGGAAATTAGCAATAGCATCCCAAACAAATCTGAGGTTGATTTTTTTATGAGTTAAAACAAAATTAATAGAAGTGCTTAATTACTCTGAGTCTATGACCTTCACGTTTTAATTTTTTAAGTTTTTTTTGAAATTTCATTACACGTGTGATTGTTTATCTGTCACTAATTTACTAAAACCGCAGTTCTTGTGGACTCAACTCAACTGCATATAAATATTTGGCTTTTTATCTAAAATGATTTTGAGATTTACATAACTTTTTACTTTGATTCTTAAAATTTAAAACCGATAGAACATAGAGATTGTCCCCTGTCAATCATTTTAGTCATTTTATGAGAAATTTCTATTAAACTGAAAGTATTTTTGTCAAATCAACTATTCCCTTTGAACGGATGATTTCTTCAATTTAATAGATATTTTTCACAGACGAACAAAAAATGATTGACAATTTTAGGAACCACTTATATTGATTTTTAATCTCAATGACCAAAATGAAGAGTTATGATAATAACAAGGACCATTTTAGCTATAAAGCCCAAACATTTCCCTCGAACATAGCATGAATATGTTTTCTAACTTAACCACATGCCGCAACCCTCACGTGTTGAATTTTATTCCAAAATACCTGAATAATATTAGTAGTAAATCTATTCATTTACAAGAAGTAATATATTTTGTCAAATTTTCGTAGTAGGAAGTTGACACGCATAAACTCAGTCCCCCTTCTAGATTACCGCTAAAATTAAATATCTAATCTAGTAAACAACCCTAATTATGTAAATGAGAACGTGAATTACATATGACATGAGCTCCTCCAAAATACATGTGCATAAAATATAATATTAAAAATCTGAATTATTGATCATAATGTTGATTAGATATTTCAGAAGGCATTTCTTTAGATAAAAGACCTTGTTTTTCCTTAGTGAAGCTTGATAGAATCTTTCTGTCAAGATGTAAGTAATCTGCATCTTCACAGTTATGTCTTTTTCTCCAAACTTCTCTTCGAAACAATATCCAGATCGTTACTTCTTTCATGCGAGTCGAAACTTACCTGACAAAAAATCTCACTACTTTAGAACCGAGTTACGGTCGCAGTTCATTGGGGCTTACTAATATACCTAACCTTTTTCAACTCATCGACCTTGCTTATCACATGTGTATAAATTATTAAAATGGGGCTGCTTATCGGCCCCATTGATTTTTAGCAGCTTCCATCTTCATCATTGGCCTTTTCTGTGATTTGGCAATTTTACAACAATAAAATATATACGTTTGATGTCCCAAAAATCAAACAAGCGGGTGGGAATTATTGATCAATCAATTACCAATATATATTGTTGATTTTCTGTTAGAACTGGAATCAAACAATTTAGAGCCGTGCATGGGACCAGAGAGTGACAGAAATTCCAAACCTAGCACAAGGTCGTCGATCGGGCTGGAGTTCTCGATGTATATCCAAAGATACCTACCAGTTTATCATAATTACCTTTGCTATCACCGTTGCGTGACATCTCCAATTACGGTTCATATTTACCGTCATTTCCGTCACCACCACCACCACCACAATTGTATTTTGATACCGTGTAAAATAGGCATCCATTGGTTCAGTTGGTGCTCTAGCAAACTTTTAAAGAATCTACGGGTGAAGGTTACATTTTGACAACTTAAAGCATTAATTTAGGGTTTTTTTTGGTGGCCTAAGGCATAAAGATGCGATCTTTTTTAACATATTGTTTTGTACGTGTAGATGAACTGGCAACATGCATTACACATGGATTACACATGTGTCATGTGATGCTCATTTTTCACATGGATTACAAATTTAGTGTACTCTTTTTCTGAGTTTGGTTTTATAAGTTTATACTTAATGAGTTGGGATTGGGAGATATATTTTGACACTTATTTTATATTTTTTTTTTCAAAGTTGAACCGTTTATTTTTTAGTTCATAATTTTATAGATTAATTTTGTAAAAAATTAGATAAATCTAAAATCATTAAACTATCATTTGTAGTACAGAAAATGGAGGGCTCTTCAAAGAACACAAAATGACTATCATTTAATCAAACGGTCATATGGTTTCGTTTTGGGTGATTTTTGATAGACATGTTTTTTAGAGAATACCTAAAAGATAGAGGATTAGATAGTTGAAATACATTATGAAGTACACCCTATAAAATGAGTGCCAAAATATGTGTAAAAAATTAAGTGTCCTCCGATCCTAGCCATTAAGGATCTTAATGACTACAAACAACGTAGTCCACTTATCTAGTACACCACTAATCGTGGAATTAGTTTAATCAACACATGAGATATATAGCCACCTAAATTGAAAAGGAAAGAAGAGTACGTAGTGTAATTCAACTTGAATACGCAAGCAGGACGATCAGTTGTTTGCTGGGATTATAAATAATAAAAAATAAATATGGACAAGGACTGATATGATCTGAGCACCTTCTAATTAAAGTAAGCCATGTCACACATCAAGCATTACGTAGGACATCGAGAGATATTAGGGTGCGTTTGGTACGTGGAACGGGACGGGACGGAACGGGACGAGGCGTTCCGTCCCGCGTTTGGTGCGCCAAAAATGGGTGGAACGGGCTGTTCCACGGGACATATTTTAGGTGTTTTTGCGTCCCACCTCCCCCACCTGGAACGGGTTTGTTCCACGTCTGTGGAACACAATGTTTTACCATTTTAAGACAAATATACCCCATGTCTTTTTCAAAAATTACACCTTCGTTCCGTCCCGTCCCGTCCCGTTCCGTTCCGTCCCGTCCCGTCCCGTCCCGTCCCGTTCCGTCCCGTCTGCGTACCAAACGCACCCTAAGGAACAAAGTAAATGGTTGAGCTACATTTTCTATAAGACAAGTTTACACTATCGTCTTGCTTTCTTGCCTTCTCTTATTCATTTTTTTAAAAGGGTCGGTTGGTGATTTCGACACGACAATTCATTTTTTTTCAGTGGCCGGAAATGCTCACATAGACATTTCAACCTTCCGTTGGCCACCATCGTACGATTCACCAGCGTCAGGAATCGAACCTATGACGTACCATATGAAATACAAGTCTGAAATTCATCCCCAATCATTGAACCACCCCTAGTGGTTGCCTTCCCTTACTCATTGGAGTAGCGAAATGTTGAGATGGGAAGATGAATTGGATCCACTTTCTCATTTGCCTTGTGATACAGGTTGAAATTGCAGAGAAATTGAATAAAATACTATAAGTTGTTGTGAAACTAATTATTAAGAGAGAGAACAGAGAGAGGTCGGGCCGGCAGAGAAAAAGAGTAGGGTTTGACAAATTCTGTGTGTAATTCCTCATGTTGAGTGCTTTTATTTATGCTAATTATGATAGGTTTTCTTACTTTATAAGTAATATAAAACCTCTGAGAACTTGGGTCTTAAAGTTCTATTGAGATTCTTACTTTTAAGTTTGCACAATCGCATTAGTTATCTATACTCGCATTTAAAACTCACGAGGAATTGAGAAATTCTCAAGTTTATTGATAAGAAATACCAAAAATATTATAAAATCATAAAATACCGATAAAATATAGTAAAAGACGGAATGGCCTAAATAGCCCATACGTCATGGCAATAATGCTTGTTGGACTTGTGACATCATTTTCTTCGAAATGATATGTCATGAACCCAAATCAGATACTAAATCTGCAATAATTCATCCTTGCTTCCCATTTTATATCCATATAATTTTTCTTCAATCTTTTTCAGTCGTGCTCTACTTCACCTTGTTGCCCGGATAATCTTTAATCAATGGACCTTATTCTAAGTGGAAGAAACACACCAATCATTGACTATGTCCAACTACTAAATGGCCCTTTCAAATATGATTTTTCATATGCTTTCATCACACTCGAAATAAATCAAATGGGACACTCTACCCAACTTATTGTGTGGTTGCGCTGCCTTAGCCGCCTGGCGGCCTGCTTGCTTGCTTGCTTTATGAAAGCTACGGATCACACTTGTGTGGTGAAGTTGTAGGTGGTCTTATCTAATGGTTGGGTTAAAAGCCAAATATTTTAGCCCGAAAAATTTAGTTTTTAGCCTAGAAAAAGCTTTTCTGTTCCAACCGTTATAGCCTAAAATTTTAGCTCAAGATTATTAAAGAATGAACTTAGACTATTTTTTTGTTAAATTAAATTAAAAAAATAAATAAATATGTAGACTATCGTAAATTAATTTTATGAACATTTTAATCTAAAAAATTTTAAATTCCGATAAATATTGAAAAATTTAAATTCCGATTTCTGGGCTAAATTTCGGGGGGAATCTGGCATTGGTTTAGCATTTAGCATTTAGCCCAAAATTTCCCCTTGGGTTGGAGTGGGTTTGGGTGGAAATTTTGGGATAATTTGGCTTTTAGCCCACCATTGAAGTTGGTCTTAAGTGTCCTAATCTTTCACTAAAACTAGCGGACCGGTGCACTAGTATAGGTTTGTTGTGTCTATCGTTCTTGTGACAAATCTGAATTGGTGCATTTGTGCTTGCGCCGTGTCTAAGTTTTAATGAATTGTTTGTTTGTGCAAAATCACTCCAAATCAATGTCTTGGTCACTAGAATAATGTACCCAATTCACACCCTTGTATTTGTTTGTAATGATTAATGAAATATCTTTGTCGTTTCTTGTGAAAAATATCAAGTACTCGACTATATTTGTCGCAATTTCTTGAACCTTATAGATTATCTAAGCATATATATAATTAATAGTCGTTGATTCAGTTAGTTGAATCATAAAAACTAATTGACAATATATATGGAAAGTAGAAGAGAACCTAATTTATTTTGCATGATCAATGTAAATTACTTGCTATCCACATCGACCAGGATTCACAGTTTTATATACCAATTTCAGAACCAAGCACGTAAGTAGAAACTCAAATGACATAAGCATTTTTTAAAAGGGAACTTTAACGAAAAACTCATGGTACTGTTCATTTTAATGAAAAACCATATTTTTATACTAAAAAGTCAATCATGATACTATTCACTTTACCCTTTATTTTATCCTTATCGTTAAAACTCAAAGTTTTCAAGTCATTTTCATTAGTTTTCATGTTTTAAAATTCTATAATACTTCATAGCATAACATACTCCATTTTAATTGTTAGATTAATGTTTTGGCATCTCCTACTTAATTCAAGCATTTTTGTTTGTGTAATTTAAAATTCCCGCTTGCTTCATTAATTTCATACTCATACAAATTATACAAGGGAAAAAATATGATTAAAAAAAGGTAATTTTTTTTTTAACAAACAATATTATCTACACTAAGTGAGAGAGGGTAAGTTTAGCCTTATAATGGAATAATGTGGTTCAAATTTACCTTTGATGAGAATTGAACCTAAAACCTCTCACTTACAAATGAAGAGGAACACCACTAGATTGCAGTACTAAGTGGCAGAAAATGTAAATTTAAATTAAATACCAATTTTAATAAGAGTTTTACGAACAAATACAAATTTTAAGAAAAACTACCAATCAATTCTCATTATATTTGGATTAAGTGACAAATTATGGGCAAATACTTTTATAAACATAGGAACATTTGTATTTTTGTCCCCATGGTACATGACCCACATGCCACTAGTGCCACAGATTTTCGCCGGCTACCATCATTGTTGTCTAAAAAATTGTTCGATCGCCAAAAAATTTCATATATGTTGATGCACAAAATCAGTGAGGACTTTGGTACAACAGAAGGTGTCAAGTTTGTGACCTTTGCTAGATTGCTCTGGTCACTAGTGTGGATAAGTATGTAAATGGATAGAGACAGGGAAGCAAACACAAGATGTACGTGGTTCACCTAGATTGGCTACTTCCACGGAGTAGAGGAGTTCTCATTAATTGTGAAAGGTTTACACAAGTACATAGATTCAAGCTCTCATTTAGTAAGACTAGTGAATGATTTAGTACAAATGACATTAGGAAATATTGTGGGAGAATGATCTCCTTTTATAAAAGAGAGTTTCTAGCTTTGTTCTGACATTAACATGTGTCGTGTTGTGATTCGCTTCTGATGTTGACACGTGTCGTGCTGTGATTGGTCTCCTGGTTGGAGGGAAACTCTTCTGAGTCCTTGACGGTATAACGTTAACCAGTGCTCGGTAGTTTCGGGATTGGTTAAGTATGATACAAATAGTGCTCCCCTAAGTTTCTGAGTGAGGGAAGCTCCTCGGTTGGGGACTTGCAAGATCCAAGCCGTTGAGTAATCACGAAACTTCTAAGTACCAAAGTGTGGTATCGTCTTCACTTGCCTTATCTGTCTCATAGGTAGATGTGGTATCTTCTCTGGAAGTACTCTTCCTCCATCCAGGGGTGGTATCTTTAACCTGTGGAGATGCACAAGGTAATGTATCAATTTCACTTGAAGCTTACTTGTAGTTTCAGGCTTGGTCAAGCGCGATTCAAACCATGTAGTAGGAGTCCCCCAAGTCGCCGAACTAGAAGATCTGCCGAAAGAGGTGACAGACAAGGTAAGCAATCAAAGCTCCAAACAAACAGTCCCAAATCAGAAGTTTGATTTCGAGTTCCGGCTGATTGTTCTCGTTCTCCCTATCTTGCAGGCAGCATGAAGGATAAAGAGAAGAAAAATGAAAAGAGATGATATGAGATACTTTTGCTTATGAAGAAGTGACTTTCCACATGCTTGTTCTTGAACTAGGCTGAAAGGTTTTCTAGTTTCCTCTAGAGTATAAGGCCGACTCAAGAATTTGAGGGTCAAAACAAGTCCATGAGTTCGTTCGACCTTGATGATATAAGATACTTTTGCTGTTGATAAAGTAGTGGATGTGGTATGGCGAGGCTTTGCTCTTTGGTGACGTTGCTAGCGAAAGGTTGTTGAAGTTTCTTGAGCTTTTCGGATGGGGCAGCGATGCCGAGCTTGGATTTGACTTAGACTTCTTCGTTTGGATTATGTGGTTCTGCAGGGAGGGCATCGTGCTATAGTGATATGTTCTAGCTCATTGTTGAACCTTATGCTTCAATCTTTTGCATTGCAGAAGTGGTGCGCAACCTTTGCATTTGAATGGTCATTCAGAGCACTACTTCTCAGCGACTCATCCATGCTTGGCAGCTTCAGTGTAAAGAGCCAATATCGTATCAACTGTTCTAAAGTATTTGCTGAAATGATTCGTGACCTTGACAACAGTTGATGATGAGTACTCGAGAGTAATGCTAGGTGAGCAACCAGGCAAAGGTTCCAGGCAATCAGTTCCAGATCGGAAGTTTGATTTCAAGTTCTGATTGATTGCTTTCTTTCTCTTTGTCTTGCAGGTAAGAGCAAGGGCAAAGGAAAAGACAGGGGAAAAACATGATATGGGATACTCTTGCTTTTAACCCTGATGATATGAGATACTCTTGCTTTGGTGTGGCTTGTTTACAGAGGTATTATCGGGGGAAAGGAAGCTGAGTATTTCAAAAGACTTCGTTGGGAGTGCCCTTTCAGATATGAGGAACGGTTGAGCATTTTTGCAGGTCAGCCTGTCCGTGGAGGGTGGAGGTAGACATATGTAAGAGTTTCCCCATCAATAAGTAGTAATGCTATTCCTTTACCTTTCTTGGTCATAGCAATGCAGTGAGAGCTACAAGCTTCACGTGTTTTAACTTTATCAGAGCACTTTGAAAAAGTGGTCTGTGGTATCTGGAAAGCTGATGTTGCGTGTGAAGATTGCAGACAAATTTTATCCAAGGAAATCTGGCTCTCGAAGTTCTGAGAGCAGCGCTTCTTCGGTTTTCGAACAAGCAATCTTGTTGGGGATCTGGCTCTCGGAGAGCGTTGCCTCTTTGATTTTTGAACAAGCAATCCTATTGGGGATCTGGCTCTCGATATTTAGAAAGCGGTGCTTCTTCGATTTTTGAGAAAGCGATCCTGGTAAGAATCTGGCTTTCGAGATTCGATTTTTGCGAAAGTAATCTTAGTGGGATTCTGGCTCTTGAGATTCGGGAAGTTGTGCCTCTTCGATTTTTGAGAAAGTAATATTGTTGGCAGTGTTTTCTTGATATAAGTAAAGATTGTGCATTTTTGCCAGTTTGCTTTGCCACGGAGCACGAAGTTTGAAACACATAGTGACTTTCCAGTTATCAAGCAGTGGTGCTGTTCCTTTACCCTTGTGGGTAATGGTAGGGTAGCTGGACCTTCAAAATTTATGTGTCTAAACTTTGTCAGAGATCTTTGGCAAAGTTATCTGTGGTACCCGAGGAGCTGATGTTGCGTGTGGGGATTGTCGACATATTTTACTCAGGAAAATCTGCTTCTCGAAATCCGGAGAGTGGTGCCTCTTCGATTTTTGAACAAACGGTCCTGCTGCCCTTTCTTTTATAGGGGCACCAATAGTGTGTAAGAAGTACGTTCAGAGAGTTATTGCTTGTACGAATTTTCCCCTTATTTTCGTACTTTAGAGATTTATTGGACCTCATATCTCCTTCATTATTTCTGAAAATGTCTGGCTCATCCGACCGTCGTTTTGACTTGAACTTTGGTGAAGAGGCAGCCATGTCTCCTCAAGACAACATATGGTGCGCATCTTTCTTATCCCCTACTGGTCTTCTTACCGTTGGGGACTTTGTGATGAAGAATGATATGACCGCTGCAATGGTGGTGAGGAACCTTCTCACTTCCAAAGATAATAGACTACTTTCCAAACGGTCTGATGAGTTGGCTGTTAAGGATTCTCTGACTCTCAGTGTTCAGTGTGCAGGTTCTGTGTCTAATATGGCCCAATGCCTATTTGCTCGAACCCGCCAAGTTGAATCATTGGCGGCTGAAGTGATAGGTCTCAAATAGGAGATTAGAGGGCTCAAGCATGAGAATAAACAGTTGCACAGGCTCGCACATGACTATGTTACAAACATGAAGAGGAAGCTTGACCAGATGCATGAATCTGATGGTCAAATTTTACTTGATCATCAGAGGTTTGTGGGTTTGTTCCAAATGCATTTATTACCTTCATCTTCTAGGGCTGTACTGCGTAATGGAGCTCCAAATGATCAACCTCCGATGCCTCATCTTTTTGGGATTATGTCCAGTACTGAGGCTCCGAATGATCACCTTCCGGTGCCTTCTCTTTCTGGGGCTCTGCCGACTGCTGAGATTTCTCCTGAGCAACCTTTGTGAAGGCTCCCTTTTGTTTGTTTATTTTGACTCATGTATATGTACATATTTGTAACTTATCGAAGATATCAATAAATAAGCTTTGCTTCATTTCAACATATTATGTTAAATACACCAAAGCCTTCTTCACTAAGTTCTTTGAATTTTTTCTTTTGTTGAAGCTTGTATGTTGAAGCTTTGTGAATGAAGTATGTATGTTGAGGTAGTGCTCCCTTAATTTCCCGAGTGAGGAAAACTTCTCGGTTGGAGACTTGAAAAATCCAAGTCACTGAGTGGTCGTGAGACTTCCGAGTATCAAGGTGCAGTAGCATATGGTAGGAGTGCCCCAAGTTTCCAGTCAAGGGAGTTGACGAATGAGGCATTTCATTTCTAAGTGGTAGCCCAAAACTCCTCCTTCATATATATTTGTTATGAAAGTGGTTAGGCCCAAAGAAGATGAGGCCTAGGTAATTTTTTTGAATTTTGAATTTTGAATTTTGAATTTTGAATTTTTGAATTTTCGAATTTCTGAAAATATATATATATATATATATATATGTATATATATATATATATATTAAGCTTTGTAGGTGAAGCTTTGATGTTGAAGCTTTGTAGGTGAAGCTTTAAGGTTGAAGCTTTGTTGGGTACCATGAATTGATTTTGCTTTACACTATCTTGATTAAGAGTGTGTAAAGCTTTTGTAGGTGAAGCTTTTGTCTTGAAGCTTTAGTGTTGAAACTTTGTAGGTGAAGCTTTTGTGGGTGAAGCTTTTGTGGGTGAAGCTTTTGTAGGTGAAGTTTTTGTGGGTGAAGCTTTTGTAGGTGAAGCTTTTGTGTTGAAGCTTTTGTAGGTGAAGCTTTGAAGTTGAAGCTTTGTAGGTGAAGCTTTAGAGTTGAAGCTTTTGTTGGGTACTATGAATTGATTTTGCTTCACACTATCTTGATCAAGAGTGTGTGAAGCTTTTGTAGTTGAAGCTTTTCTGTTGAAGCTTTGTAGGTGAAGCTTTGTAGGTGAAGCTTTTGTGGGTAAAGTTTTTGTGTTGAAGTTTTTGTGGGTGAAGCTTTGGAGTTGAAGCTTTTGTTGGGTACCATGAATTGATTTTGCTTCACACTATCTTGATCAAGAGTGTGTGAAGCTTTTGTAGGTGAAGCTTTATAGGTGAAGCTTTTGTGGGTGAAGCTTTTGTGGGTGAAGCTTTTGTAGATAAAGTTTTTGTGTTGAAGTTTTTGTGGGTGAAGCTTTGGAGTTGAAGCTTTTGTAGGTGAAGTCTTGTAGATAAAGTTTTTGGGTTGAAGTTTTTGTGGGTGAAGCTTTGGAGTTGAAGCTTTTGTAGGTGAAGTCTTGGAGTTGAAGCTTTTGTTGGGTACCATGAATTGATTTTGCTTCACACTATCTTGATCAAGATAGTGTGAAGCTTTTGAGAATTTGTAGTTGCCCTCTATTTGTTAAAGCTTTTGTTGGTGAAGCTTTGTAGGTGAAGCTTTGTTGGGTACTATGAATTGATTTTGCTTCACACTATCTTAATCAAGATAGTGTGAAACTTTTGAGAATTTGTAGTTGTCCTCCGTTGATGAAGCTTTTTTTATTTTTTATTTTTTTTTGGGAAAACTAGAAATTTGTTGAATTTCCCAATTTCCCTTTTTTTTTTCTTATGGGAAACTAGGAAATTTGAAAATGTGGGAGAGACAATATATACAAATTTTGCTTCCACACTGTTGAGCAAGAGATTGTGATACAAGCCACACCTTGTAGTAGTCGAAGGTTTGGACGAACCATATAAATTGAATTTGCTTCGAACAGTCTTGATAAAAAATGTGTGAAGCTTTCTACGAGTTGTAGTTACCCTTCATTGATGAAGCTTTTGTTGGCACCATAAATTGGTTTTGCTTCACCCTGTCTTGATTAAGAGTGTGTGAAGCTTTTGAGAATTGTGGTTGAACTCCTTTGATGAAGCTTTTGTTGGCACCATAAATTGGTTTTGCTTCACACTGTCTTGATTAAGAGTGTGTAAAGCTTTTGAGAATTGTGGTTGCCCTCCATTGATAAAGCTCTTGTTGGCACCATAAATTGGTTTTGCTTCACACTGTCTTGACCAAGAGTGTGTGAAGCTTTTGAGAATTGTGGTTGAACTCCTTTGATGAAGCAGTTGTTGGCACCATAAATTGGTTTTGCTTCACACTGTCTTGATCAAGAGTGTGTGAAGCTTTTGAGAATTGTGGTTGCCCTCCATTGATGAAGCTCTTGTTGGCACCATAAATTGGTTTTGCTTCACACTATCTAGATCAAGAGTGTGTGAAGCTTTTGAGAATTGTGGTTGCCCTCCATTAATGAAGCTCTTGTTGGCACCATAAATTGGTTTTGCTTCACATTGTCTTGATCAAGAGTGTGTGAAGCTTTTGAGAATTATGGTTGAACTCTTTTGATGAAGCTCTTGTTGGCACCATAAATTGGTTTTGCTTCACACTGCTTTGATCAAGAGTGTGTGAAACTTTTGAGAATTGTGGTTAAACTCCTTTGATGAAGCTCTTGTTGGCATCATAAAATGGTTTTGCTTTACAATGTCTTGATCAAGAGTGTGTGAAGCTTTCTAAAAGTTGTAGTGTTTGCATTGTTACAGAGGAGAAATGTCTGAAGCAGATGCAAGAGGGCTAAATAGCTTGATCTTCATATGCCATGCACTGAAGTTGTTGTTGGCTTGCAATAAGACTTTGTTGGTGACTATAACTCTTGTTGGGCATAAGTGCCCCCTAGTTAAGTTGTCAAGCTTAAGGGGTTTTGATTATTTGTGAATGCTAGGAGTTCACATGTACAAGTTGTACCACTCGTCTTCTGGTAGGTGGAATGAATGATGAGTTGCTTTCATCACTTGGTTGGTGGTATGAATGTGAGTTCCTTCATCACCTTTCATCACATTTCATCACCTGGTTGGTGGCACGAAGATGAGTTCCTTCTTCACCTGGTTGGTGGCATGAATGGCAAGTTGCCAAATGATATTAGAGTACGGGTTGTACATTTCAACACCTGGTTTGTGGCATGAAAGAGAGTACGGGTTGTACATTTCATCACCTGGTTGGTGGCATGAAGATGAGTTCCTTCTTCACATTTCATCACCTGGTTGGTGAGAATAAGGGCAAGGTGTCGAGGCACATTGTAACAAGTGTCGAATGACACAAAGTATGTTGAACCCTTTCGAAGCACAGTTGGCTTATGTATGAATGTGTTAGATTGTATGATTGAACGAATATACTGTGAAGCTGTTTGTTTATTTGTATAGTCTTGTTGACATATACTTAGACTTTGTTTCATGTTGGAAGCATTCATGTTGAAGCTTTGAACCTGAGTGTTTCATTGCTAGGAATGTAGGAGGATTAGGACTGAGTTGTCTAAATCACCTCTTTATTGAATTCATGCCAAATAATATTCGTTACATAGGATGCCGAATTGCTGAAGCTTAACTGCTGAAGTTGTCTAAATCACCTATTTATGGAATTCATGCCAAATAAGGGTCTTGTCATCGGAGCTTCTAAGCTTGTAGGGGCCAGGGTGACTGATGTCAACAACTTCAAACGGTCCATCCTAATTTGGACTAAGTGTTCTTTCACTCGGGACTCTGTCGCAGAGTAATCTTTTCTTCAATACCCAGTCCCCACTTTGAAAGAACGAGGTTTGACCCTTGAGTCATAGTAGTTGGAGATGCGCTGCTTGTAGGCGACATTTCTCAAGTGAGCTTGGTTTCTGTGTTCCTCGACTAGATTTAAGTTGAGGGTAAGTTGTTTGTCATTTTCGCTTTGCACATAGTTCTGGACTCAGAATGTTGCTTGCTCAAGCTCAACTAGGACAACTGCCTCTTTACCAAAGGCAAGTGAGAATGGGGTTTCTCCTGTTGATGTCCGATACAAAGTGCGGTATGACCAAAGAACTTGGGGTACAAATTCTGGCCAACAACCTTTAGCCTTGTCCAAGTTGGTTTTCAAAGTTCGCTTGATTATTTTGTTGATGGCTTCGACTTGTCTATTAGACTGGGGATGAGCTGGGGAGGCAAAATATAAGTTGATGTTGAACTTAAAGCAGAACATTATGAACTTATTGTTGTCGAATTGTAGCCCGTTGTCAATGATTATTGCATTGGGAATGCCGAATTTGCAAAGGATGTTCTTCCATACAAAGTCTTCTATTTTTGCCTCGGTAATGGTTGCCAAGGGTTCTACTTCAGCCCCACTTTGTGAAGTAGTTAACTGCAAATATTGCATAGCAGACCTTGCCCTTCCCTATAGGCATTGGGCCAATCAAATCAAGTCCCTATTGGGCGAAGGGCCAAGGGCTGATCATAGGAGTGAGCGGCTCGGGAGGGGAGTGAGGAATAGTTGCATAACGTTGACACTTATCACATGAGGGAGATATTTTGATGGCATCTTGGTGGACTGTTGGCCAGTAATATCCTTGGCGAAAAGCCTTGTGTGCTAGGGATCGAGATCCAGCATGATCTCCGCAGACTTCTTCATGTATTTCCCGAAGTACAATTTCCACCTCCGCGGGCGTAAGGCATCTTAGGTATGGTAGGTTAAAACCCCGTTTATAGAGTTTGTCATTAATGATCAAGTAACGGGTAACCTTGTATCGAATCTGCTTAGCTTGGACTTTGTCATTTGGAAGGGTGCCATGAGCAAGGAATCTATAAATCGGGGTAATCCAACTATCTCCTTGTTGTAAGTTGCACACTTCCGCAACCATGGTGCTTGGTGCTACCAATAATTCGACTTGAATTTTTCTCCCAATTTTGTCTTCCATTGCTGAGGCGAGGCGAGCTAAAGCATCTGCATGACTGTTTGCCGCTCGAGGAATTTGGGTGATCTGGTAGTGGAAGTGTTTGAGCAACAATTGTGTTTATGCCAGATATACTGCCATGGAGCTATCCTTAGCGTCAAAGTTGTTGGTGACCTGGTTAACCACCAATTGGGAGTCACTGAATATATTAATTCGTTTAACCCCAAGGTGTTTGGCCAAACATAAGCCTGCTAAAAGGGCTTCATATTCGGCCTCATTATTCGATGCCTTGAATTTGAAACGAAGAGCATACTCCATTGCCACTTTGTCAAGGGTCATAAGGACTAGTCCTGCTCCACAACCCTATTGGTTGGACGAGCCATCAACATATAGACTCTATGCTGGGGTTGTTGGTTTTATTTTCTGAGCTTCCGAGGGTAATGAAACCACTTATTTAGGCGTAGAAACAATGTAAACAGGATATGTGAAGTCGGCGATGAAGTCTGCCACTGCTTGGCCCTTTTCAGCTGGCTTTGGTTGGTAGGAGATGTCAAACTCACCCAATGCTATCGCCCATTTGATCATTTTCCCGAAGTGTCAGGACTTTGGAGTATCTGTCGA
This sequence comes from Malus domestica, assembly GCF_042453785.1. Taxonomy (NCBI): domain Eukaryota; kingdom Viridiplantae; phylum Streptophyta; class Magnoliopsida; order Rosales; family Rosaceae; genus Malus; species Malus domestica. Next base: position 24,309,336 of record NC_091674.1, on the reverse strand, counting down.
AGAGGATGATTAGTAAGCACGATGATGGAGTGTGCTTAGAAGTAAGGGCGAAGTTTTTGAGCAGACACAACCAATGCTAGAGCCAATTTCTCAATGTTGGAGTATCATGTCTCCACATCTTGTAAGGCCTTGCTAGCGTAATAGACAGGATGTTCGACATTACCATCCTTTCGAATAAGAATGGAACTTACTGCTGAAGCCGATACCGATAAATAGATAATGAGAGTGTCACCAACCTCAGGTTTGGAGAGCAGATGGGTTTACTCATGTAGTCATTAATGTTCTTGAACGCCTCGGCACATTCATCAGTCCATGTAATGTACTTCTTACTTCCCTTAAATGCTTTGAAGAAATGAGCACATCTGTCTGTGGCCTTAGAGATGAACCTAATTAAGGTTGCCACTTTGCCAGTAAGGCTCTGAATGTCTTTTGAAGTTACCGGTTCCTTCATGTCGAGGATTACTTTGATCTTCTCGGGATTAACCTCAATGCCTCGTTGGCTTATCATGAAGCCTAAAAATTTACCAGAGCCTACGCCGAATGCACATTTGTTGAGGTTTAACCTCATTTGATACCTCTTCAGAATGGTGAAAGTTTCAGATAGGTTAGTGATGTGTTGGTCAAAATGTTTGCTCCTGACTAGCATATCATTAACGTAAACTTCCATGCTATTCCTAATCTGTTCGGTGAACATTGAATTGACCAGTCTCTGATAAGTCACTCCTGCGTTCTTTAGGCCGAATGGCATGACTTTATAGCAATATAGTCCCCTGTCAGTAGTGAAGGCTGTGTGTTCTTAGTCCGGATGATTCATGAGGATTTAGTTGTATCCTGAGTAAGCATCCATGAAGCTTAGGAGTTCACACCCTGCTGTAGAGTCTATAAGTCTGTCTATGAGAGGAAGAGGAAAGCTATCATTCGGGCATCCTTTGTTTAGGTTGGTGTAATCGACACACATTCTCCACAAGACCTTTTAGAGCAGAAGACTTTCCTTGGTCGGATTCTTCTTAACAAGGATAACATTTGCTACCCACGTTGGATAATTTACTTCGCGGACGAAACCTATGCCTTTAAGTTTTTCAACTTTTACCTTCATTGCCTCGTACCGTTCAGCGTCATAAGATTTTCGTTTCTGTCTCACTGGCTTGGTCTTAGGGTTAATACTTAAGCGATGACAAATGATATTGGGAGAGATGCATATCATGTCCTCGTATGACCAGGCGAAGACCTCAGTGTTCTCTTGTAAAAAAGAGATCAATGCCAACAGAATTGGTGGTGACAAGGTGGTGCCAATCTTCACCATGCGATCCAGATAATCTTTTGAAATAGAGACCTTTTCCAACTCTTCAGCGGGTTATGCTTGCTGGGTGAAAGAGTCATCTCGAGGATCTTCGGGTTGACTGTTACCACCGTGAAGATCCAAGTTGGCTTCATCTGGGCTGGTCTTTATGACTTGGTCATGTATAGAAAAGGTTTCCTTGGGCACAAGCAGTGTTGTTGCTTGACCGAAGTGTTGTAACATGATCGTGCACTAAGTTGATCTCTTCTTATGTAACCATTGCCATAGGGGTTTGGAAATTTCATCAACAACATATGTGTGGATACTATGGCCTCATTGATGCCTATGCGTCTAAAGATGATATTGTATGCCGTTGGGCAATCAACCACCAGGAAGTTAGTAGTAATGGTAGATGTGTAAGAGCCTGTGCCAACGGTGAAAGGTATGTGTATGCTCCCTAAAGGTTGCACGATATCACCGGAGAAGCTTATCAGAGGAGAATTGAGCAATCGAGCAAATGTTCAGCTACATTAAGTGTCCTGAAAGCTTCAGTAAACATGATATTGACCGAAGCCCCCGTGTCTACCAGGATTCGTCATACTTCAAAGTTGGCTATGTGAGCTTCCACGATCAGTGGGTAAGGGTAGATGATACCTCTTTCTTCCTCAGGGTAGAAACATATTAGATCCCAGTTAGGCTTTTAATACTTGCCTCCCCTGATGTCTTCCACGTGAAACACTTGGTGACCAGGCCTTAAAGCTCGTTCGCTGATTTTCATGGCTCTGTTAAAAGATTCAAATATGGGTGTACCGTTGCTTATGGAATATATCACATTCACTTGGCGTTGGTTACAGTTATCCCTTGAAGGGTGAAGGAGGAATTGATCAATTTTTCCTTCACGCGCCAAAACTTCAATATGATCACAAAGGGTTATACATTTCTCGCCGTCATGGCTGTTATGCTCGTGGTTGCAGCAAAACGTGCCCGTGTTCTTCGTGGGCTTGTAATCCGGGTGCCTCAGCTTTGGCTTCTGTATCAGGTGTGTTATGCTGGGGTAAATGACCATGCATGTGGCGTTCAAAGGTGTGTATGTCTTATACCTCAGGGTAGGGCTTGTCTTGACACATGCTTGGCCCACTGTGTTGACTGCCTGGGGGCGGGCGTTATCGTGGCGATTCCCTTGGTTATCGTGATAATGTCCCTTACTTCTTTTACTAAAATGAGACTGGTAAGGATGAAAATCTTTCCTTTTGCCCTGAGATTGATATGTCTGTTGACTTGGCGAAGTATTAAGTAAGATAGAGGGAGGCACCGCTACCGTTTGGAAGGTCTAGGTCTTCTCATTTGGTTGGATCTGGCTTCCACTCTCTGCTTGCTGATAAGGGGTGGCTGTGGGGGGTTTCCCTTGATATGTCATTGCCTCAGCGGAGGCATGGTTGTAAGCATGTGCCATCACCTCAGAGTACGTCTTCCAAGTGTTGGCATTGATCATGTACTTGAAGAAACAATCATGTAGGCCTTAAGGGCGGTCTTGTCATCTACCTCCGCACAGCAAGAATACTCATGGTTGAAGCGACCAGCATACTCTCGTAGTGACTCGTCCGACTCCTCCCTTCCAGTATAGAGTTGTAAACCAAGCTTTTGTTTTGTCTTTGCTTGAAGGGAGGTGTCGATGATCCTCCTTGTGAGAGGGCCAGGCCTGGGCTGGTTCCAGTCAGGTATCTCGGCCTGACGTTCGGCCTTCAACTTGTTTACTTCCTCAAGGAGCTGTAGGATAAGAGGGTCTTGAGTGGAGTCATGTACCACTGGAATTTTCTTTCGTAAGTCTCTATCGCCTCTTGAAAGTAGGAAAGTTTGAGCAAGAGCGTGTGGTTTTTCCTTGGACTGGCCATACTGACTTCTAGGGCGAGTCTGTCGGAATACCTCCGAGTCCCCTGTACCTTCATGTTCCTCTGGAACCTGTCGTTCCTTCCCTAGATTGGCAGCTGGCCTGGGTCGTGGGAGGGCACCGAGTCTTTCAGAAACCCTTGGGTCATTGATCTTCGAGCATATGTGGAGGGGATTCTCTCGATGTTGCTTTAGGAAGTCTCGGCAGTCATGATAAACAGTTTTCGATCCTTCAAACCCTATTGCAAGGAGGTGTCTTCCTCCACTTCTCCTACTTCGAGTCAAAGTAGCTGGGTTGAGAGAAGTCTCATGTTGATCAATGTTTTGGTGATTCGCTCGCTCATCATCAGGGATACCTATGTCGAAGGAAGGTGAGCCTCCGTGTTGGGGGCACCTAGATGATGGTTGGTGTCCACAGGGGTAACGAGCTCGCATGTTTGAGTACGCCTAGTTTCATGGAGCGTTTCAAAGAGCTTCTCATATTGCTCCTGGAGGACCTCATTCTTCATCACTATCTTGTTGTTCTGAACTTCTAGCTCATCGACTTTAGCTTGAAGAGCAACCCTCTTTCCTTCCTTCTTTCATTGATTCACACTAAGTGTAAGATGGGTGTCATTTTGTGTGCTGTGGCTTCCTTCGCTCCCCATGTTGGAGAGGGAAGCCTGGTCAAAAGAGAGTGTACAAATGGTGGAAACCAGCTTGACAAAGCTGAATAGAGTGGGAATAAGTGTCGTTCCCACAGACGACGCCAAATGTTGATGTACAAAATCAATGAGGACTTTGGTACAACAGAAAATGTCAAGTTTGTGACCTTTGCTAGATTGCTCCGGTCACTGGTGTGGATAAGTATGTAAATGGATAGAGACATGGAAGCAAACACAAGATGTACGTGGTTCATCCAGATTGGCTACGTCAACGGAGTAGATGAGTTCTCATTAATTGTGAAGGGTTTACACAAGTACATAGGTTCAAGCTCTCCTTTAGTGAGTACTAGTGAATGATTTAGTACAAATGACATTAGAAAATATTATGGGAGAATGATCTCCTTTTATAGAAGAGAGTTTCTAGCTTAGTTCTGACATTGACACGTATCGTGTTATGATTGGCTTCTAATGTTTACACTTGTCACGCTATGATTGGATTCTGATGTCGACACGTGTCAAGCTGTAATTGGCCTCCTTGTTTGAGGGAAACTCTTCTGGGTCCTTGACGGTATAACGTTAACCAGTGCTCGGTAGTTTCGGGATTGGTCAAGTATGGTACAAACAATATCATTGTTTAACAATGACTTAAAAAAATAGGGTAAATCTCAGTTTACTACCCTCATGTTTCGTGGTTTTCAACATTTAGTACATCAAGTTTTTTTCGTCCTAGAGTCATACCTAAAGTGTAAATTTTGGGATAGTCTCATATATCCGTTAGTCAAATTGTTAAGTCTCCCGTTAAGTGATGATGTGGCGCCCATGTAGACAATGACTGGGCGCCACGTGTCATTAAGGGTCCATGTAGATTTTTTTTTTCTTCTTCTTCTTCAGAGGAAGGGTTCACGTGGAATTTTTTTTTTCTTCTTCTCCTCCTTTCTTTCTTTTCTTCAGATGAGGGGTTCATGTGGATTTTTTTTATATTTTTTTTATTATTGTTTTCCTTCTTCTCCTTTCTTTATTCTCTCCAGAGGAAGGGTTCATGTGGATTTTTTTTTTTATATATTTTATTTCTTCTTCTTCTCCTTTCTTTCTTCTCTTTAGATAAGGGGTTCACATGGATTTTTTTTTCTTTTTCTTCTTCTTCTTTCCTTTCTTCTGTTCAGAGGAGGGGTTCAGTTTTGAAAGAAAAAAAATCATATTAAATAGGGAAAAAAACCACAACTTTCTATTCCAAATCTGCAAATTCAATTCCAAACAAACTTTGAATTCTAAATCTGCAAATTCATCATTTAAACTACTAACTACCAACAAAGTTTCAAGGGTTCACAACAAAGTTCAATATACACCCTCCAATTCACATGAAAGTATCAAAAGACCACAATTTTAACAACTAATGGGTCAATGTGTTCTTCTAAAAACCAAAATAAGAGTACCAAAAACACCAAAGATCTGTTCAAAACACCAAAAATCTGTCCAAAACACTAAACATCTATCGGAAAGTTGTTTCCAAAAAATCAAATGGCATATTCTGTAAACTATATAAGCCAACAGAAGGTTTCTTAAGAACAGAGAAGCAGAAATACACCAAGAAAGAAGAAGAAGATAAGAGAGAGAAATGAGAGAGAAAGATTATATTTTCGTTTCTGAATATTCTTTCTAGTTACAACAGTTTACAACTAACAGTATATATCAGTAATCATAGCTTGCTCTCTAAGCTACAATCTTTAACAAACTAACTCCTATCTTGATCTCTTGACACATGTCTCTTTTGTAGCCATTTGATCTGAATACTTCTAACATCCCCCCATAAGCTCAGGGGCAGTAAAACTGAGCCTGAGATTGGCACAATGGGTTTGAAAAAGAGGTGCAGATAGACCTTTTGTAAGGATGTCAGCGAATTGCTTATTTGAAGATACAAAATGAACTTGAAGTTCTTGTTTAGCAACCCTTTCTCGAACAAAGTGCACGTCAATCTCAATGTGCTTAGTTCTTTGATGCTGAACTGGATTACAGGTAAGAGCAATTGCTGATAAATTGTCACAGAACAAAACAGGTTGCACAAATATTGGAACGTGAAGAAATACTAACAATTGTTTAATCCAATCAAGTTCTGCTGCAGTTGTAGATAAAGCCCGATACTCGGCTTCAGTAGATGACCGGGAGATCGTGTTTTGCTTCTTAGAGGACCATGAAATTGGATTAGACCCCAGAAAAACAACCAGTCCAGTAGTTGACCGTCTATCATTAGGGTCCCTAGCCCAGTCTGCATCATTATAAGCAGTAATCTCTAATGAACCTTGGATATAATGAATACACATCCCTGTGTAGCTCTTAAGTATCTGAGAATTCGCTTAACAGCCATAAAATGCGACTCCATTGGACACTGCATAAATTGACAAACCTGATGTACTGCAAAAGAGATATTAGGTCTAGTAAATGTCAAATACTGGATAGCACCAACCAAGCTTCTGTATAGAGCAGGATTATTATAAGGCTTGCCATCATCTTTGAGCAACCGATTGTAGGGCAAACATGGTGTAGCACATGGTTTAGATAGCAACATTTCAGATTTTGTTAATAAATCTGTGACATATTTATCCTAAGATAAGAACAAACCATCCTCTTTATGCACAATTTGGATTCCCAGAAAGTAGTGAAGAGGTCCCAAGTCTTTGATATCAAATTCCTGAGTTAAAGATTGAATCACTGCATGAATAGCATGTGTTGCACTTCTTGTGATGATGATATCATCAACATATAAAAGCAAAATCACTACAGAGTTATCCACAATCTTGACAAATAATGATGAATCGGTAGGTAGAAGCCAAATGATTATTCTTTCCACAAATCTGACAAGGTTGAGTCTGAAACCCATAGTTTTGAGCCCTTGGTGGAGATGTACCAAGAATGCCAGGAGCAGGACTCGAATGAAAGACCTTTTTGTTGCCAAACTTGGGATTAAAGTTGGAATTAAACCGATTTCGACCCTTATTATTGTTGTTGAATGACGTGTAAGCATTAGAATTAGGATTGCTATAATTCGCATCAGAATTGGAAAGTGATTGATGTTTGGAAGGAAAGCCAGTGTTCTGTGCCATAAGTGCAAATAACACAGGTAATGCAGATACACTTTCAAGTAAAGTTTCTTCAGCAAGTAATTGGGAGCAAAGATCTTTCAAAGATATAACAGTTTCACGACCCCTAATCACGGACCTAATGGTATTGTATTTAGCAGGCAACCCATTAAGTGTAAGAATCACAACATCATCATCCTCAAATATCACAACAGCAGCAGTTAATAAATCCTTTGCTTCTTTAATTTTCTGCAGATATAATGTGATAGAATCATTACCCTTCTTTATAGTCTGAAGCTCAGACTTAAGTTGAAAGATACTTGCTTTTGTGACTGTAGAAAACTGGTCTTTAAGCCCGAACCATAAATCTTTGGAGCTGGTACTGCTAATTGCACAAGAAATTGCAGCAGGAGATAAAGTTGCCGTGATCAACTGCATCAATGCCTTGTCATGCATTTTCCCTTCTTTGATGTGCAAAGGTTTGCGCAACGTAAGACGGCGTGCGAGGTCGAGCGACGGCGAGGTGGAGAGACGGTGCGTTGGTAGGGTTTCGAAGAGAGATGGGGGATCGCAATTTCTGGGGGAGTGAAAAGTGGTTTTCACTTTTCACTTTTTCACTTTTAACTGTCTCCCTTCTCTGAATTTTGATTTTTGATTTTTTTTTTAAACTGAACCCCTCATCTGACGAGAAGAAAGAAGGAAGAAGAAAAAAAAATCCACGTAGACCCCTTAATGACACGTAGCGCCCATTTATTGTCCACATGGGCGTCACGGCATCACTTAACGGGAGACTTAATAGTTTGACCAACAGATGTATGAGACTGTCCCAAAATTTACACTTTAGATATGACTCTGGGACGAAAAAAACTTGATGTACTAAATGTTGAAAACCATGAAATATGAGGGTAGTAAACTGAGATTTACCCAAAAATATATGTGCAACTTTTCACCTTCAATTATGTTTTGCTATATGATTTTATTGTTTTTTATTATATGTATACACAATAAAATTAGAGAATTGAAGAGAAATTCATCACTTAACTTGTTTTTTTAAAGGTCAATGTTAGACAATGACATTGAGACCGAAAAATTTGAATGGCTGATCATCGAAAATTTGATCAATCAGTCGCAGGAAAAAGTTGACCGGTCGAGAAACGTGGTAGGATTGATTGACAATCATGTAGTTATTTTGAATTATAGTAGTACTTATAGAATTGTTTTAGTTGACTTTCCATTGGTATCTAATATGTGAAGAAAGTTGAGGTTTTATCACAAAATCAATTGGCAATAAAGAGAGTAGCTCAGCCTCTTATAATTGGTATTTAAACTAAAGATCCCTAACAAAAATAAGAAGCATGAACAAATAAAAAAAATAAGAAACCTCTAGACCATGGATTCAAAACTTTGGAGCATATCAACCCAACTGGTCAGTGATTTTCTTCATCCTCTCTTATTGTCCCTGAATTTCCTATTTACTTTCTTCATCCTCTCTTATTGTTCTTGTGAATTTCCTTGGTAGTATGATGATTTGCATTACCACCAGTTAAGGTTAGTGAACAAAATGCACCGTTTTTATTCATGTCTTACTAAACACGGTTAAAGTCGATAGTTGTAATAATTCTAGGAAAGTGTTGTTCACATACCCATTTTTACCTTCCACATACTCTTGTTAATTTTTTGTCATTGATCTCCTTAAATTCATTTGATCCGACGGTCCAAATTTGAAAAATGTGTGAGAATAAAAATGGATGTATGAATAGCACTACCCTAATACTAATACTCATGCATTAGTAATTTAGTAAATGCAGGGAGGCCCAAAGTATTAGAATTAATTGCAGTTTCCTTTCTGTTTGCACAAACACGCCCATGGATTTTAGTTATAGAAAACCGAATAATGCAGGTTTGAATCTCAGTCTGCATCCAAATTTGAATCTCCCTTTCTGTAATTCAAATGTAATTATCGGTTGTATGAAAGGAAAAGAAAGCAAAAATAACTCTTATCAAATGGTACTTCCTTTGTTGTTGTTGCATTTCTACGACTACAAACCCAATCAAATAAATATGAAAAATTCCTAAACTTTGTTTATATGGGACATGAACACAAACATGACGTATTTATAGAGAGACCCAACCCCAGGAGGAGGAGGAGGAGGAGGAGGAGGAGGATCCAATTTAATTTTTAATATTTGATGACCTAGTTGTGAGGGAAGATCTCATATCTACAATTGCTGACTCATCTGCTCCCAATTTTATAGCCTCTTTGCTTGCTCTAATGAACCTTGAAACTGCACCTTTCACATACTCATGAGCTTCCCTCACACTCATCTTCTTGCTCATTTCGTCCGGGTAGCTGCTCAAGTAGTGGTCGCCGTTGAGTACAGCCGCTAACTGCACTACCTCGCCCTGAAACTCCGATAAATTACCGTCTTCCTTGGCCTCAGTTTTCCTCAAAGGCACTACGTCCGGCAAGGTCACTGCAAGAATTCAGCGGGATAGGATACAGAGTCAGTTTTCTTCCACTGTCAGCTTCAAATATGCCCACAATAACAAATGTATCTTCTTGTCTATTTGGGATTGCTAATGAAAGGGGCAAAAGCGCTTTCTGACAACTGCAGACGCTTCAAAATTCGGTTACTTTGTAAAACTTCTATAAACGACTTTTATAATGAATGTTGCATAAAATTCCTTATGTAATTGGGGGTATAGAATATGATAGATACCTGGGCAGTCAGTCCTGGGAGACGATAATTGCCCAACAACTTGCTCGAACGTCCCCGCCCATGCGTCTCTGTGAGTCAAGAAGTTAGAGTTGAGGTTGAAGATTTTCTTTATGGTGGCCGGGATCGAGGAGTGCTCGAACTCAGAGTTCGGTGTAGGTCCTTGAGGACCGCTCATCACTGCAAAACCAAACAAACATCAGTGCAAGGAAAAATGGAAGTCAAACAGAAAAACCCTTATTGATCTAAGATGCTCAACAATTTGCACCTATGTTAAATAGGCACCAACCAAACCCCTTGCAAATAACAGCAAAAAGACCGGGAGCACAACTTAGCAAATTGAACTCAACGGCCCACCAACCAAATTCTACTTCTACTTAATCCACAGAAACAGTGTGTACAAGAAATTTTTCACTGGGAAAAAAACCAACTAATCCAATTTAATTTCGATACTTGAAGACAATTTAAGCGTCTGTTTGGGATTGCTTCTGGAGGGGACAAAAACGGTTATGACTGGGTTTTGATGGAAATATTATAGGGGGTTTTGGGTCTTACAAGCTCTTTCTGGTAAGCACCCATCATATGCTTCTTCAGAAAGCGCTTCCAACTATTTTTTCAGAAAACACTTGAATTTCTATCGAAAGATCTTCTACTAGAGCGCTTATGAGCATAAGTACTTCCTACAATAGCAGTTCAAACGTGCCACAACAGAATCAAACCAAATGATATTAAATGATCATGCAGAACAAGCTAATGAACCAATATCCACCTAATATTGCTACCATAAAAGTTAAACACATCCAGCATTCAATGTAGTTATGCAAACACATTCGAAAACAATGCCAATACAATCTTACCAGTCCCCTTCTTAATCCACGGCGACACCATAATCGTCGGCACCCGAACTCCGAGCCGATCAAACTTAAAAAAATAAGGAGCCGGACCGCTATTCCCATCCGGGTTCGGAACATTAACATACGGAGTCTGGACGTGATCGAAAAACCCTCCATGCTCGTCGTACGTAATCACCAACAGCGTCTCATTCCACTGAGGACTCGCCCTCAATGTCTCATAAACATCCTTAACCAACCTCTGACCATTGGCGACATCATGCGACGGGTGGTCGTCGTTCGCCGGCATCCCCTTGAGGTCGAAGTAACGCGGTTCGATTACCGTCAAGCTCGGGAGCTTCCCCTTCCGAGCATCTTTCTTAAACTTCAAATCGTACTGGTGGAACTTTAAAGTGTACTTCAGTTTCCGCATGTTTCGGTAGAACATCGTTGTCGGGGTGGTCTGGAAGTACACCCCGAAATCCAACCCGTTTTCATGGACCGAATCGAAGATTGTTTTTTGTGGGTACCCGGAAGCTAATTGTTTCTTGACGTGGCTGGTTGATCCGTGGGAAGTTGCGGAGTAGACAAACAACCGGTTCGGTTGGGTCGGACCTGGAATTGAAGAGAACCATCGATCGAACACCGCGAATTCGCGGACCAGGGCCGCGTAGACCGGGACGGATTCCGGTCTGAAGCCTTTCATGACGGTTTCGGAGAGGTTTTGGGACATTGACAATGCTTGTTCGACGAACCCGGTCATTGACGGGAGGGGACCCGACCCGAAAACCTGCTGCTCAACCGCTTCGAAAGAGTGACGCGGATCCGGATCCACGAACTCGGCGTCGTCGGAGAAGCAAATGGATTTTGTCGGCTCAGCGGGTTTGGTGGAGACCGGGTTACATTCTTTGCCAGTGACGCCGTTGATTGCTGGGTTGACGGATTTCTTCATCCAACCCAGCATGTGGTCGAAGGAGCGGTTTTCCATGACCAAAACGACGACAGTTTTGATGGGTTGCTGCTGCTGAGCTGAGCAGAAATGGGTTGGGAGGAAAGTGCCAGAAAGTGTGAGAAAAAGTGAGAAAATGAAGCGAAATGATGGAAAATGTGGTAAAGTTTTGGTCTTTGAAGCTCCCATTGCTGAGAGAGAGAGAGAGAGAGAGAGAGAGTTCTTCAGCTAAATGGGTTTCTTTCTTTCTTCTGGTTCTGGGTGATGAAGAAGAAGGAAGCAATGACTGGAGGAAATCTGAATAAATAAAGTAATTAAATAATTACTGCATCTGTGCCTAGATTTTTTATTCAAATTATTTCTTAAAAAAAAAAAAAAAAAACAGAGTGAGATAGAGAGAGATCCAGGAGCAATGGATTTTTGGGGTACAGAGTATAAAACGGCAGAGGAGAAGCTTCTGGTTTGTAGTGGTGCAAAATGAGAGGGATTTTTTGTCCCAAAAAAAAATGAGAGGGATTTTATGCTATCGAGATATTAATCCGATTACTCAAGAAAACACAAAAACTCAATGTCACGTTATTCTGTTCAGGTGCCAGTGCCACGATAGCCTGAGGGAGTGTAGGTAAGTCGTTCTCGCTTTAGTTTGCTTTATTTCTTGAGTAAACCTTCTAAACTATCACGTGAGTGTCAATTCTTCTTGAATTATTTTTTCAGCCAATTGACCCTCTAAACTATGTCAAAGTGACCAATTCACTCTCTACCGTTAAGTATCTTTAACTCCATCTAATTTTTTATTAGAAAGTGTCATGTGCTTGGCACATGACCACCTTTTTACATTTTCTGTCTAAATCTTTACAAAGAAAACATATAAAACAAATATTAAAAAAAAAAACATACAAACCCTAAACTTAATCATTCAAAATAATAGAAAAAGTAAGGGTTTCTTATATTAACACCCCACAAAATGTTGAATGCACTCCATATTAAAATTTAATATTAAATGACTTATTTACTTCACTATACAATGGTAATTTTGACCTTATTAGGTTTAAAAAAAAATATAAATACACCCCAAATCACTTGTAGTGGATTATTTATCTTCTCAACTATCAAAACTGACACACCCCGACCCAGAATGTCTACTAGGACTCCGTATCTATATCGTTATAATTCGCACAATATATAGTTCACAACTCCAAACGTCCGTATCTATACCGTTATAATTCGGACTTGCAAATGGTTTTCGCATATGCGTTTGTACTAACGAATATTACACAAGTACGCCAAAAGAATAAGTCATACGTTCCTCTAGACGATGGTCAATAGAAGTCAAAATTCTCGCCTTTAGGGCATATTCGTAATTTCATATTTTTAAAATTTATAAAATAATAAAATTTGGGACGAGTTGTCACAAAAACCCTCTCATCCTCCATTGTTGAACAAAACTCTAACCAATGAAACTACAAACATGTTGATTAAGAAAAATTGTTTTTGACGAATGAAACACGAAATCGATATTTCTGAAGCTTCACATGAGGTAAGACTTCACATTTTTCATTGTTTTAGTGATTTCGATGACATCGATAATTATTTAATCTTGTGTTTGCTGCATTATTTTTCAATATGAACCCTAAAAGATGAATATGAATATAGAAGTTTAAATAATGAAGCAAACGCAAGATTAAATAATTATCGATGTCATCGAAATCACTAAAACAATGAAAAATGTGAAGTCTTACCTCATGTGAAGCTTCAGAAACATCGATTTCGTGTTTCATTTGTCAAAAACAATTTTTCTCAATCAATATGTTTGTAGTTTCATTAGTTAGGGTTTTGTTCAACAATGGAGGATGAGAGGGTTTTGATAGTTGAGAAGATAAATAATACGCTAAAAGTGATTTCGGGTGTATTTATATTTTTTTTTTTACAACCTAATAAGGTCAAAATTGTTATTGCATAGTGGAGTAAATAAGTCATTTAATATTAAATTTTAATACGGGGTGCATTCAACATTTTGTGGGGTGTTAATATAAAAAGCCTTACTTTATCTATTATTTTGAATGATTAAGTTTAGGGTTTGTTTGATTTTTTTTAATATTTGTTTTATATGTTTTCTTTGTAAAGATTTAGACAGAAAATGTAAAAAGGTGGTCATGTGCCAAGCACATGACACTTTCTATCAGAAAATTAGATGGAGTTAAAGATACTTAACGGTATGGGGTGATTTGGCCACTTTAACATAGTTTAGGGGTCAATTGGCTGAAAAAATAGTTCAGGGAGGAAATTGACACTCACGTGATAGTTTAGGGGGTTAAATGACAGTTTACTCTTATTTCTTTTGCAAAAGGTAATGGGATGCATAAATCAGTTGAATATTCCAAAATTAAATACTTTCTGTTTATATATATTTTTAAAATTTATTTCGGCCATTTTTGTTTCTGTAATTTGTGATAAACATGGTAATTAAGATTGTTCGTGGTTCCATCTGTTAAGATGCAGAAGATGAAACTTCTGCAATGGTGTTATCAGAGAGATAAAGCATATACAGAGAGAAGAGGAAAGCTTCGAAGAGAAGAAAATTATCACTGAATAATATCTCAATTGTATTGAATGAATGATCTTTACAGTAGCAATACAAGTATATATATAGTCACAACTTTTCTTACACACTAAGTATATTCCACTAACTGTTTTTAACAACCTAACAACTTACTGCTTAACTTCTTGACACCTGTCATCATTTGGAACCTTCATATTCTTACATTTCCCCTCAATTATATGCTTGGATGATCCAAGCATAAGATTGGAACAATGTTGATGAAACAAAGAATTAGACAAGCCCTTGGTTAAGATGTCTTCAAACTGCTCATTGGAAGAAACATGTTGAACATTGAGGTATCCTCGAATAACCCTCTCTCTGACAAAATGATAGTCTATTTCTATATGCTTCACTCTGGAATGGAACACATGATTAGAGGAAAGAGCAATAGCCGATATATTATCACAATATATCACTGGGGCACCACCAAAAGGGATATGCAAATCACATAGCATCTGCCTAATCCATGCCAACTCAGCTGCTGCAATGGCAAGAGCTCCAAAATACCACTGAGATACCTTAAGATCATCTTGACAGCCACAACATGAGAATCCATAGGAGTATGCATAAACTGACAACACTGATTCACTGAGAAAGCAATATCAGGCCTAGTGAATGTTAAATAATGCAAAGCACCTACTATACTTCTGTATTGTTCAGGGCTGTGATAAGGAGTACCTTTATATTTAAGTAACCTGTGATAGTGTAAACAAGGAGTAGCACATGGTTTAGAGTCCTGTAAATCAACCTTGTGAAGGAGATCCCTGAGATACTTGGTTTGTGAAACAAATAGACCTGTAGACAAATAATTTATTTCCAAACCAAAAAAATAGTGCAATTGCCCTAGATCCTTCATATCAAAATCCTTTGTCAAGTCTGTAATAACTGCATCAATTAACTCAAAAGAACTCCTAGTAAGGATGATATCATCCACATATAGCAAAAGAACCACAGTGCCAAGAGAAGAATGTTGAACAAATAAGGAAAGATCTGCAAGGGAAGATTTAAAACTCAATCCAGGCAAATAGCTAGTGAATTTCTCATTCCAAGCTTAAGGAGCTTGTTTCAAACCATACAAAGAGTTGTTAAGCTTTCAAACATAATGAGAAGGATGATTTGCACTTTGAAACCCATGTGGCTGAGACATATAGACTTCTTTATAAAGATCACCATGCAAAAATGCATTTTTAAAATCCAACTACCTTAGTGACCATTTGAACTGTGCAGCCAAGGCTAAGATTAACCTAACTGTAGTGGGTTTGACAACTGGACTGAAGGTCTTAGTATAATCAATACCCTATTCTTAACTGTAGCCTTTAGCTACTAATCGAGCCTTGTATCTGGCTATGGAACCATCTGGATGCCTCTTGAGCCTATAAACCCACTTGCATCCCACTAAATTCTTATCTGGAGGCATTGAAACCAATGTCCAGGTATTTTGAGCATGCAAAGCATCTACTTCTTCTTGCATAACAACTTTCCATTTAGGAACTTTATTAGCTACCTTAAAGGTTGTAGGTTCTATAACATCAACAGAGGACTAAACACTTGCAGAGAAAGCCTTCTTTTTACTTATCCCACTTTTGGACCTAGTTTGCATAGGGTGCACATTCACAGTAGGAACAGGAAAGACAACTTGCAGATTTTCAGAAAGTCTGGATCACTAGGGACAACAGACTGTGTAGAGGATGCAGAGGTTGATAATGTGGTAGGAAAAGACTTTGGAGCTCTAGGAATGTGTGTATTGGAACACTTTGAGGCATTAGAGGTTGCAATAAAAGAGGACTCTATAGCTCAAAAGGGTAAAGAAAAAGATTGAATGGGAAGTGATGAAACTGTGACATTTTGTGAAAGGACCAAATGTGGAGTGTGTAATGCAGAGGATGATGAAGATGCATATGATGAAGATGCACCAATAGATTGAATGCAAGAAGAATAAGGAAAACTCTCATCATCAAACAATATATGCCCTGAAACAAGGATTTTTTCATAAACTGGATTAAGACATAAGTAACCCTTATATTGACATGCATACCCTCGGGCTCCACTATATCCCGAGCTCGACTATGCCGTAGCACGATATTATCCGTTTTGGGCCCTGACTATGCCCTCATGGTTTTGTTTCTAGGAACTCATGCAAGAACTTCCCAGTGGGTCACCCATCCTAGGATTGCTCTCGCCCGAACTCACTTAACTTCAGAGTTCCAATGGAATCCAAAGCCAGTGAGTTCCCAAAAGGCCTCGTGCTAAATGAGGTGAGCATGCACATATAAGGCATAAATGATCCACTCTCCTGGGCGATGTGGGATCTAACAATCCACCCCCCTTAGGGGCCCAATGTCCTCGTCGGCACACTTCCGGCTAAGGATTAGCTCTGATACCAAATTGTCACAGCCCGGCTTCGTCTCCGCCGTAGCACAATATTGTCCGTTTTGGACCCTAACCACACCCTCACGGTTTTGTTTCTGGGAACTCATCTGAGAATCCGAAGCCAACGAGCTCCCAAAATGCCTCGTGCTATAGGGAGGGGATCATATACATATAAGGCACATCACCTCATTTCCGTTGGTCGATGTGGGATCTTATAATCCACCCCACTTAAGGGGAACCCAACGTCTTCGCCGGCACATCTGCACCGAACGGTAGAGTGGCTCTGATACCAAATTGTCACATCTCAACCCGGGCTCCACCACATCCCAGGCTCGACTCTGCCGTAGCATGATATTGTTCACTTTGGGCCCTAACCACGCCCTTACGATTTTGTTTTTAGGAACTCATGTGAGAACTTCCTAGCGGGTCACCCATCCTAGGACTACTCTCACCCGAACTCACTTAACTTCGGAGTTCCGATGGAATCCGAAGCCAGTGATTTCCCAAAAGACCTCGTGCTAAAGGAGGTGAGCATGCACATATAAGGCATAGGGGATCCACTACCCTGGGTAATGAGGGATCTAACAGTAATGACTATCTCAAGGATGTGTCTATGCTTTCTTTCAGTTAGACCATTCTGCTCTGGGGTATAGGGACATGACTTATGATGGATGACACCTTTATTAAGTAAAAACTGTGTAAATTTGTGTCTTGTATACTCACCACCACCATCACTTTGAAAAACTTTAATATTGGTAGAAAATAGGGTAACTAAGAAGTTATAAAAGTGAACAAACACACTGCAAACTTCACTTTTAATTATTAATAGGAAGATCAAGGTAAACCTGGCACATTCATCGACAAAGCTTACATAATATTTGTAACCTTCAACTGAGACAGTAGAAGAAGACCCCCAAACATCATTATGTATCACTTCTAAGGGTTTTACAACTTTATTTGCAGGAAAAATGAATGGCAGTTTGGATAACTTGCCTTCGAGACAATATGTACAAACAAAAGACACATTATCAGCAGATGTAGGGATTTTAGATTGACTTAACATTGTAGAAACAACAATGTTGGATGGATGCCCTAATCGTTTGTGCCACAAATTTATTTGACTTGATGTCCAAGATAGCATGCTTGTTGCTTGAATGATGCAGTGTACTTTTGTGCTTGAGAAAATAGATGGTGTGGAACATGGAAAGGTATAGGGTAAAGACCATCTCTACACAGTCCTTGGAGGAAGATTGTCCCTGTGAACTTGTCCTGAATCCAAAAACAAAATTCATCACAAATGAATATGCAGTTTTTATCTTTACACAATCTATATATGGATAATAAATGTTGAGACAAATGAGGCACATGCAATATTTTCTTCAACTCAAATGCATAATGAGGAGTTTTCAAGGTAGTAGAACCAATATGAGAGATTTTCAAACCTGTACCACTAGCTGTGGTGATTGTCTCATTGCCAGGAAATGGTTCTGCCAGACTGAAAGTAGCAAGATCTGAGGTCATGTGTGAAGTAACATTTGTGTCAGCTACCCGGTGCAGAAGGCTGATATGTTGTGTGCATGACAGTGAGATTTGAGGAAGATGGTCTCCCTTGATAAGATAAATTGGCCATGTGATAGCACTGAATAGCAATGTGACCAAACTTCCAACAAATTTGACATTGAACTCTAGAGGATGAAGAAATGAAGCTAGAGTGCCTTTGAAAACAATCTGAAGCTAGGTGACCCTTTTTGTTACAGATTTGACATATAGGAATATCAAATCCATGCTCGGGACAGGTAGAAACATGATGCTTTGGTGAACCAAGAATTCCAGCACCATTATTAAGGACACCATTGAATCTGAAGTTGGAGTGAAAGTTGTTTATTCCTCTTCCTCTTCCTCGAAAACCAGAATTAGGAAAGCCTCTATTCTAATTAGAAGAACCAGATGAACCAGTAAAGCCTCCAGTGTGATTGGACAAACTTCCAGAGTGAGAACCATTAGAAGGGCCAGAATTGTATGCTTGAGACTGAGATGATCCTTCAGAATAACTACCAGAAACATTATCTCCAAACATTAAGGCTTTTCCTTTCCCATTATTACTTTAAGCAATCATAGCAATTGCAAAAGTCTCAGAAATTGTACTATTTTCAATAGTTGCTTCTTCTGCCAATAGTTGTGCTCTAAATTCTGTTGATGCACAAAATCAGTGGGGACTTTGGTACAACAGAAAGTGTTAAGTTTGTGACCTTCGCTAGATTGCTCCAGTCACTAGTATGGATAAGTATGTAAATGGATAGAGATAGGGAAGCAAACACAAGATGTACGTGGTTCACCCAGATTGGCTACGTCCACGGAGTAGAGGAGTTCTCATTAATTGTGAAGGGTTTACACAAGTACATAGGTTCAAGCTCTCATTTAGTGAGTACAAGTGAATGATTTGGTACAAATGACATTAGGAAATATTGTGAGAGAATGATATCCTTTTATAGAAGAGAGTTTTTAGCTTTGTTTTGACATTGACACGTATCATGTTGTGATTGGCTTCTGGTGTTGACACGTGTCGTGCTATGATTGGCTTCTGATGTCAACACGTGTCGCGCTGTAATTGGTCTCCTGGTTGGAGGGAAACTCTTCTGGGTCCTTGACGGTATAACGTTGACCGGTACTCAGTAGTTTCGGGATTGGTCAAGTATGGTACAAACAAATTCTTTTAGGGAGATGACATTATCTCTACCTCGAATAACAGTCCTAAAAGTGTTGTATTTAGCTGGTAAATCCTTGAGGGCTAAAGTCACCACGTCATCATCTTCAAAAGTAACACCAGCAGCTGATAAATGATCTCTAGCATCTTTGATTCGTTGAAGATATTGAGAAACAGAATCAGCACCTTTCTTAATATCCTGCAACTCAGTTTTCATCTTGAAAATACTAGCCTTGGTGACAGTAGAGAATCTATCCTTCAAATTGGTCCACATATCATATAAAGTCACACATCCAATGATACATGACATAGCAGTGGGAGACAATGTTGCAATGATGAGTTGCATGAGTGCACGATCATGCATCTTCCAGATTTGAAAGTCATCAGTTTCAACTCCTTCAAGCTCATAATCTTTCTCAAATCGAGTAGGACATCGACGAGATCCATCCACAAATCCAAGAATTTCATGACTTTCAAGTAACAATTGTAACTAATAGTGCCAAACAAGATAATTTGTATCATCTAACTTCACAGTAACTGATGTGGTCACATTCGGAATGAGATTCGTAATCGGAGATTGCACAATTTGCAACTGTGTAGAAGTCACCATAGTTCTAGCACAATTTCAAAGAATTGAGGAATTTCTTGAAAATCTTTGAAAAAATTAGGGTTTCAAACTTCACAATCTTGAATATACAGAAGCAGAGATTAGAATCAAGAGAGAAAGAACAAAGAATTTTATAGTAGAGAGAGAATTTCCAGTCAGACATTTCTTTAAATACATGGCGATCAATCAGCAGAAACAAATCACATGTCGCAATTTCACAAAAGTAGAAACTGGCAACATCAAATCAGAGAAGGAAAACATGTACCGATCTTCAGATGGAGTGTGCGGAAGCAGAAAAGATCTTAGGATCGAAGAAATTAATCCTCAACCTGTGAAGATACCATGTTAAGATGCAGAAGATGAAGCTTCTACAGTGGTGTTATCAGAGAGACAAAGCATATATATAGAGAGAGAGAGAGAGAGAGAGAGAGAGAGAGAGAGAGAGAGAGAGAGAAGAGGAAAGCTTCGAAGAGAAGAAAACTATCACTGAATAATATCTCAATTGTATTGAATGAATGATCTTTACGATAGCAATACAAGTATATATATATAGTCATAGCTTTTCTTATTACACGCTAAGTATATTCCACTAACTATTTTTAACAACCTAACAACTTATTGCTTAACTTCTTAACACCTGTCATCATCTGGAACCTTCATATCCTTACGCCATCTACACAATTTAAGTTTTTGCATGGTGATAGAAAGTCAAACTTTTTTATTGAAATATGTGAACATTTCTTATGATCCATTTTTAGTTTTTTTTTTCCCCTTTGCTGGGGGAGTTAATTTTGAAAATTAAACATATTTTACCTTCTCCCGGAGAAGATAAAAACTTTTATGAAACATATTCACTGCTATCTATTGTTCCAATCTAATAATATTATGTTTCATGTAAAGTTATTTTCACATAACATAATATTGTCAAACTGAGATGTCATATGGCGATGAACTGATTTGATACATATTAGTATCCCTAGAGAGAGAGACTGGATTCATTGTGTGCTGGCATTAAAGGACTGACGCTATTTCCTTGAGGAAGATGGGGCAATATGTCATTGGGTTCGTAACTATCGGCAGAAACCCAATGGAATGAACCCCTGTGAATTAAACTATGTCATCGAATTGTTGTAAATTACTTTCTTCAAAATTTAAAGAATATTATTGTTTGTACCTGATTTTACACGATCTAGTCTAATTAGTTATGTACATTAATCTAACAGTCCAATTATCTCAATACGGGAGTATACGGTCATCGTAAGGTTTAGGCCAAGATTCTCGACCAAATTCTAGTCTAGGTCGAAATGATTTAGGCTAGAATGAGTCGATATCGTTGCAGCCATTATTTATGTCAATATTGATAGCACAGGTTGATCGTGCTTGCGGTCAATCTAAAAGTTCGGTCGAACCCGTCTATAGCAAGGGTAGAACAATTTATTGGAGCCTGAAAGTCACAACTTCGGCCATGATACATGATTCGTTCGTCTAAGAAATCAAGCAAAACCCAAGATATTGAAGTTAAAATATCCGTCAAGGCCCGGAAACAAAGAATGTTATGGTGGTCTAAAGAAATCCCACACGAGGAAATATCTAAGAGTAGCAACGATCAAAGTCTGGATGAAAACGGAGTAATTGATGGTCAATATGAGCTAACTTTAATTGATGGTCAACATGATATTCAAGTTTAATCTTGTAACAACTTAGTTTCCAAGAATTCCTAAAAAGTTTAAGCCAAGTAGCACCAAAGCTAGCTAACTTTAATTTTATAAATCCATCTACTATAAAGCTTTAGGATTTAGAGACTACAAATATGGGCTGACTAATCAAAGCCTCTTATTCCCTAAAAACTTAAGTAATTATAAAGGGTAATTTATTAAAAAAAAATATTAGAAAGCACATTGCCTTTTGAATTTGGCTCACTTTAATTAATATGGGTTACAATCTAGTTAGATTGGGTATGGTTAGTCGTGTTGGATTGGGTTGAGGATGAACGGGCAAATGATCAACCCAACTCAAACCAATCAATGAACAGGTTGAAATTGGGTTGGGTTCGGGCATGTTATAACTAAAAAAAACCCACTTGTTTGGGTTTAAAGTTGAGTTGGACATGAACGGGTTCAGATTGACCCAACCCAAGTTGCACCTCTATATAGGACTAGTGTTGCCCTATAAATATAAAGTTTGCAAGAAAGAAGGAGATCCC
This sequence comes from Malus domestica, assembly GCF_042453785.1. Classification (NCBI taxonomy): domain Eukaryota; kingdom Viridiplantae; phylum Streptophyta; class Magnoliopsida; order Rosales; family Rosaceae; genus Malus; species Malus domestica. The sequence continues at coordinate 24,287,473 of NC_091674.1, read as the reverse complement.
TCGATCAACACACAAAACTTCATATTCTTGTTATCCTTTACTATTATAGTCTAGGTTTTTATTTTCAGCTACGGGCCATTTACTTTTCATGTAAGTTTATTGCTTTAGGCTTTAATGTTTTAAGTACTTCTAGTTATCTTGGTATTTCAGTGTCATTTTAATTTAGTTTCTTTTATTCAATCGCATTTTACTTCACGTCGTTTACTTTACGCGCTTACCTTCCTATCCTTTTATGTTATTGTTCTTTATGTTATCGCACTTTACGTTCTTGCACTTTAATTCCCCGTACCTTTAAATTCCTTTGCATCTATAAACCCAAAATTACAAACTATTCAAATCCGCTCTAACCACCCTTGATCCTAACGGAGTAAAATGACCTAGGTCAAGAAGAGATTTCTTCCTTGGCCGTTCAATCATTCGGTTAGAAATCAGTTCACGACGCACAACATTCACATATTCCATCCAGACCACTCCGTGATTTGGTGGACACGCCTACGCACCCAAATAGAACCAAAAATCCTTCTCTCAATCGGCCCAACCCGACTGAAAAGAGAGAAACAATTATAGAGCTAAATTTATGCATATCTAGCCATGCACCGTCAGATTTTTCCATCTTAACTTGTAATGCACATGTTAAGGTCTGCCGAGAAGCTTGAGGGCTTGTTATATGCAACAAACCCTAGCTAAATTTAGCCTTGATTAGCAGATTCATCTTGGCTCCTGGTTGGTGACAGGTTTTGCAAAAATTGGAGCTAAAAGTGGCATGTAATATTTGGCTGGAAATGACCTAAGTGCAATAAAATATCAAAGTAATTTTGGTACACATTTGGACCTCTTAATATTACTATCTATTGATATTTTTCTTTATTTATAAGTTAGTGGTTTTAGAATTGATTTCTATAAATAATGAGTTCAAAACTAATTTATTATAATTAGTGACTTAACTCGAACTCGTAACTCCTTAATTCGTTGTATTAAAAATACACGTTCAAAACATTCAGATTCCATTATTTCCACTGTACAAAAGTTGGTGGGTGCTAAATTGGCTAAGATTGTGATAATGGCATAATGCTATGCATGTGATAGCATGCCACTGTGAGTCTGTGAGGTGAGATTTGATTTTTTTATTCTTTTTCTCGTCTTTTTTTTTTCACTTTCGTAGGTGGTGGGGGGAAATAGCATATAAAATATTTAACATCTTAATGTGAATGCGTGACTTTACGCGACATGTTCATCCTCTTAAAATTTGCCTTAATCATGTTGACGGACCATGATTTAAGGTAATCAAGATGTGGTTCATGTGGAATTAAAAATTAATAATGATTAAAGCAAATGGTGGTGTAAATATTATAGCTTTTTAGCTAAAATGGTTTTTTAAAATTAGAATAACTCCTTACTTTGGTCCCTTAGATTTAAATCAATATAAGTGGTCTCTGAATTTGTCCACTATCAATCATTTTGGCCATTATGTGAAATTTTTATTAAATAAGAATCAAAATAACAAAAATACTCTCAATTTAATAAATAATGGGTCTAAATGATTTGACAAAAATTAAGAGTATTTTTGTCATTTAATCTTTATTTAATGGAGAGTTTCACAAAAGCACTAAAATGATTGATGGTAGACAAACTCTGGGACCACTTCTATCGATTTCAAATCTCAAAGACCAAAGTGAAAAATTATGCCAATCTTAATAACCATTTTGCTAAGAAGCCAAATATTATTAATCGTGTTTGAGGTTATTATGTACTATTTAAGTAGTTAAGACATTTTTTATGTAAATTTTACACCTATAAATGAAATTTTAATGAGAAAAAAAATGACACTTTGAATTCTCCTGCTAAGAAGCCAAATATTATTAATCGTGTTTGAGGTTATTATGTACTATTTAAGTAGTTAAGACATTTTTTATGTAAATTTTACACCTATAAATAAATTTTTAATGAGAAAAAATGACACTTTGAATTCTCCTCCTAATTTCTCTTAGCTCTCTATGTTTCTCTTTACTCTCTCTTTATCTATATTTTATTTTCAACACATTATCAGCACAAATTTGCTCTTAATTTTTGTTTTAGGAGAATGTAAAGATAAAAGAATGGCACAAAACTACGAGATCAAAGAAGTGTAGAAAAACTATTTGGAGGATTATGTTGTCTATATTTCTTGCTAAAACTTTTGCACTGATTCATTACGTTTTTCTTTCTTTTGATCAAAAGTGTTCTACACTTTGCTACGTTGCAAGACGATGAAAATACGAAGGAGGAGATCTACAATTTACTTGTAAGACCTCCACTATGATTGGCTGTTGGTTTGCATTGGTTACTAATTCAAGAATAAGGATACTCTCTGGATCCTCTTTGTAGAGATTCTCCAATCATGTCCATTCATCGTATATTGTTGTTGACCCTAAAAACTACCAAGCCTACGTGGCGCGCAGGCCGAGTAATCTATAAGCTAACTACGTCCTTCAATGAATGCGGGGCGTGCCAACTCATCGGCCGAGAAGTAAATTTGTTGATGTTGCGTTGGGTGCGCGGCTGACTTCTGCGTCTTGCGATTGCGACCGAGGAAGGAACACGTCTCAGCCTCTTGGGTTCTCGAACCTGAAGACAAGGCTACTATTCTTATGAAGTTCACGAATCGTCGTTATTGTATTCGGTCACAGTGATGGTATTCGTCAGAGTAAACTCACGCCGAATCGACACCAAAGTGTAAGGGCATAAATACTCAAAGCAGATATGAGTCTTAATAGTGAATGTGGTTCGGCCGTTTGAATGTCGAACTCTAAATCCTACTTGAGAGTATCCAATCATAAAATAACTCGGCGTACAATGCGCCGAGCTCAGTAAGCTGTAACACCTCGCTTCACCGAGAAGGCTAACGAGATGACCTCAATCAATAAGGATTCGGAAATCCTTCTCGACCGAGACTTGGATAGGTAACCAACCGTCCACGCCGCAATGCTGTTAATGCCAACGGAAGATACTGCGAGATCGGCTGATTCTACGGCGACAGAGTTATCTATGCCGACTGAAGATATCACCAGTTGCTTTCATAGTGTTGTTGATGTCAACGGAAGATGTGTCAGCGAAAAGAGAAAATAAAAATCTCAAAGTTGTTGAGAGAGTTTGCGCAGGGCAGTTGTGTGTTGAATTCGAAGGGGCTTCGAACGATGCACAGCCTCCTCTATTTATAGCACCGGATACCTTCAAGGTCTAGTTAAAAACCTACCCGGATTAGGACTTCTTCTCCTAATCAAACTCCAACTCGACCAGTCCTTTTTCACTATACTTTTGAACCCAGTCCTATATCGAGCCGGATTCACTTCCGGGTTGTTAATCTCGCCGAGACTCCTCATTGCACCAGGATTCGACTCGTCTTGCAACATGACTTAACCGACCCAGGTTTGGAAGCCCACGAACCAAACGATCCATGGTAACTTTGTCGTATGGCCTTCCGGGCCGAGAATAATTCTATACTCGGCCCAAACTGATATTTTAGGCCCAAACATTGCCCCCTCGCTTCTGAGGTCCTCGGCCTGAATTCTCTGGTCGAGCTCCGACCTTGAAGAAGCGAAACTAATACTCATAATCCACATACTCTATTTCCAAGGCGTATTTATTGAGCACGATTGCACGATCTTGATCCTGCTGACCAATACACCACGTGGTATCTTTTAACACGGTTAATCCCTAATGATGACTTTTAAAACTTGCAGCCCTCTGAACCGCCATACCATCATGACCTTGTTGCTGAGCACCACCATGCCGTCTTGATCCGCGAACCATTCACCATAGTGCAGACGCCAAACATCTTTCATCATAAATCTCACCGCCACACGCAATCGTGCGCCCCCAAGCCACGAAACCCTCGGTCTTTTCAACTGGATTCTCTGAATGTTCATAATGATTAGAGGATTCTTTGGTCGATTTTACCCTTCTTTTTGAATTTCAAACGATTGGCCTTCCCTTCATATTCCTATAAATACCGAAATTCCCTCATTTACACCTTACGCTTTCAAATTCTCTGAAATCTCTTACCCTCATTCTCCGGTGAATCCCTTTCTTCCAGATCTTCGTCTCTTAACCCCCTAACCTAGAAAAATTCCTTTCGTCTCATCCTCAACCCCCATACAATGGCCTCTTTCATCTCCAAGCTTTCCAAGGAATGTGACCAATGCCAGAAAATTATTGATCGAAGTTCGATCAAAACCATCCGTGACATGAGCACCCCTTACCAAATCTTGGGCCCTCTCTTCAAAGCGGCAGTACCACCAACCATCATCGGACTTCTCAAGGAGTACTGCCTATCACCCTTGCTGCAAGGGTTTGAATGGTCGAAGTGGGACCTGGCAAGACCACAAAGTTTATGGCCTTTGACCACTACAGCCTGGGCGGCTTGGGTCGTACGAATGGAAAAACTCTTCGGTGAGCAATGGAAAGCCCTAGGCATCTACGACGCCATTCACCTATCATCCATAGAAGTTATCATGGATAAGGAGCTCCTCCTAGCGGCCTTATGCTTCTGGTGTTCGGCCACCAACACCATGGTCCTCCATCTCGGCCCCATAGGTCCCACCATTCTTGACATTACTGCCATCCACGGGACTTCCCCGACTGGAATCCCAGTTGATGCTACCCTCTCTGGGTACCCATCGAACCTTGACCTGAATGCGCTTTTCGACAAGCGGGCCCTTGAGACGCTGAGCAGTGAAGGCAAAGCACCGTCGAAAGAAGAGGTTCACAAACTTCATAAGAACTTCTTCAACTATAACACCCTTTATCTCCATTTTGCCGGCCGAGGAGATGAGGCTCTGTGAGAAGGAGAACACGAGGCCTTCCTCTTCTATTGGTACAACAAATTTATCTGTTGTACCAAATCCAATAAGTGTCTGGTCGAGAACATGTCAGTGGCCGAAGCCCTAGCTAGCGGTCACACTCTGGCACTCAGCCTGGTCATTCTTGCCCATCTTCTATGATGCTTGGCCGAGACGACCCAACACAAGATCGACCCGTACCAGAGTGGTCCCCTCTAGGTATTTCAACTCTGGCTTCAAGTTTACTTTGCATCTCTTCGGCCAGAGATTGCCGATTTCTCGCCTACGGAAGCGTTCGGCCCTCAGCTAGCTTCTCGGCCAACACCCCCTCACCAAGCTGAAAAGGTATTCAGATACCTTTTCACTCTCGACGATCTTTCTAATGACGAGTTCCTTATCTGTCGTCGTCGAGAATACCCTTCGTCGATCAAGTTTCCTACATCAACGTGGGGCGCGGATGAAGATGCTGACCTTCGTCAATCCTGGGGGTCTTTCGTGCTTACCTACGACCTACCCCTTTGCTGCGAGGGTCGCCGAGCGGGTTGGGAAGTGTATCATCCCAACTTCCTTGCTTGGCAGCTTGGCTACCTCCAAGGTTGCCCGGTCCCTCTTCTTTCTTCACGGTTCGTCTTAAGCCGCAGACGTGAATCTGATTCTTCAGAGAAGGAATGCCACGACGCCAAAAAAGAATTCCAAGAGCGATGCCGAAAATTCCATCTTCGACCGGTCACTCCAGAATCCCTTAGTACCGATACCTTCGGTGATTGGTGGGAAGAATATACTCAGAGCTTCTTCAGCGCACCGGTCGAAGATGTCATTAACAAGATTTTCGGTGATCGTCCCCATAAGGCTCTTGCTCCCCGACCCAAAGAGGTTACCCAAGGTATATAGCTTGCTCTATATATTTGGATATATCTATATCCTTATTGTTATTGACTCGGTTTTCAATTCTTAGGCGGTCGAGCGTCGAAAAAGGTAACAGCGGTGGCTGCAATTGCAGCTAAGAAAAAAGTAATCCCCTCTTCCCAGCCGAGCAAACGACCCCAACAGGAGACCGAGACGGCCGCCGCAGTCTCTCGTCTTACTAAACGCGTCAAGAAATTGGCAAACAAAGGGCAACGAGAAATTCATGTCATTTCCAGCCAAACGTCGGGAACGGCCACTCCCGACATTTCTCCTTCCTCCCCAGCTGTACGTATCTCAACGGTTGTGCAACCGACCCCGACGAGTCAGGCTCCCAAGGCTCATCCTGACCCTCCAGTCGTGACCGGGCCAAGGACTGCTCCATTGGTCGTTTGCCACGATTGGCCGCTACACCTGTCATGGAAGAGACGGCCCCCCTGGCAGATAGAACTCCCCCCAAAAATCTAAAACACGCGACAGTCATTCTAGAAGAGAGCAACAGGAGTGACGAGATTCCGCTGGCGAGTCACCTCCAACCACGTAATCAACCTCCTCCTGCGTCCGAGGCAGCTGTCCAAGTCGGCCCTTCTACGGCCGACGGTGGCAAACGACCTGCCGTCGAACCAGAGGAGAGTGATGGGAGCGACGAGATTCCGCTGGCGGGTCGCCCTTAACCCCACAGTCAACCTCTCCCTGCGTCCGAGGCAGCTGTCTCAATCGGCCCTTCTGCGGTCGATCGTAGTAAACGACCTGCCGTAGAACCAGAAACGACGGCTGAAACGCCCGTTCATCCGCAGGACCAGGACTTCACCATTCATCCCCAAGAAGCCACTTCGACCTTCGTAAGTACCCCTACTGCTTTCCTTGGTTATTTTTCTCTTAGAGCTCTAAACCAAGAAAATATTAAATGTCAGGTGCCTGCCCACTCTTTTCATCAAAAATTCTATGTGCCAAAGGGTGTTATCTATATTTCTTGACCGCCTCCGTGACCATCGAATGTAGATAACCTTCATCGGCCGCGTGAATTGAGGAACAGTCTAAGGCACTGGGCTCGGCCATTAAGTTCTTTAGGTTCGAGCAATGAACCTGAAGACATGGCCGAAGTCTCCCCTCGGCAGGTTTAAAACAAAACCTTCTTGTTATGTTCTTTTGTGATATATTTGAGCTTAAGCTGAGTTTCGTGTGCAGCCTTCATGGGAAGTCGAGTTTAAAGCCCTCCTGTCAAGTACTACTCGAGCGGCTGGCTCTTCGACCCCTACAACTGACCCCACCGATTCAACTGCTCTGGTTCGGGTGCAAGAAGTTTTGTCTCTCTCTGCGTCGTAAGTCCTTGAACGCAAAGGCCTTGATTTATTGGGTGCCTGCCTAAACGACCTCGGCTTAGATGGTCAAATGAGCGTGGAGGCCATCGTTCAAGCGTCGTCTGCCTTAGAGCGAGTTCGGGAGACTTTTAGTGTCCTTGAGAACGTTCTTCGGGCTGAACAAGATCTGAAAGCTGCCATGGTCGTCCAAGACACTCTTCGTCCGAAGATTGATGCTTTAAAGGCGAAAGAGGAAGCCTTGGCCGACCTCGACCGTCAAATAGCCGAACTGGCAAAAAGAAGGTCGGCTATTGCTTCTGAGCTTGCGAAAGACTTCGAGTCGGGCAGCAAAGATTGTCTAACCGAGTATGCGGCAAGCACGAAACAAATCGAGCAGTTGAAGATGGACAAGAAGAACTGGCAGGCCGAAGTCATAATGGGCGAGGTGCGGTGGCTGGAGCTTAAGGCTCTTCTCGGCACTCTTCTTCCTTCTTCGTCCTGAATTTATTTAATTGTAAACTGATCGACCAACTCAATTTGTGTATTCTTCTATCGACCTTAATGAAATGAATTTCTATTCCCGCATTTCCCATGTGACCGGATAGTACTTCTTTAAAAACTTCCCATTGATTGGCAATTTGTGAACTAAACCAATCCGGTCTCTAAGATGATATGCGTCTTTGCCGAGAACCTTATGTATGACGAAAGGCCCTTCCCAAGTTGGCGACCATTTATCGAACCTAGGGTCTTTAATTCCTATGGGCAACACCGTTTGCCAAACTAATTCTCTTTCGCCAAATGTTTTCTGTCGGACCTTTTGATTGTATGCTCGCTCGGTAATTTGTTTTTGTGCCACCAGCAAATTATAAGCATCAAGTCGCGCTTCTTCCAAGTCTTCTAACTCCTGTCTCATGGACTGATTATATTCGGCGCTGAACAGACTACTTTGTTCAATTATTCGTAACGAATTTATGCTTAGCTCGACTGGTAACATTGCGTCGTGTCCATAGGTTAGTGCATACGGGGTTGTCCCAGTCGCCGATCGGAGCGATGTTCGATATGCCCATAAAGCCTCATTTAACTTTAAATGCCACATGCCAGGCCTCTCTTTTATTATTTTCTCGAGAATGTCGATCAACACTTTGTTACTTACCTCGGCTTGCCCATTTGCTTATGGATAATATGGTGTAGACTGTTCAAGCCGAATTTTTAAACTTGTCGTGTATTCTTTAAACCTCTCGGCTGTAAAGATTATGCCATTGTCAGTTATAATCGTTTCTGGTATGCCGAATCTGGTCACAATGTGTTCTTCCACAAAGTCGCAAACTTCTTTAGACGTTAGCTCGGCATACGATTTTGCTTCGACCCACTTAGTGAAGTAATCGGTTACTACTAGTATCCATGCGTGATTGGCAGCCCCGGAAGATGGTTTGATTTTGCCGATTACGTCCATGGCCTATCCTCTAAACGGCCATGGTTTAATGACCGAATGTAATGACTCGGCCGGGACCCGTTGTATAGGACCATGAATCTGACACTGTATGCACCCTCGTGCGAACTCAATACAATCCTTTAATATTCTTGGCCAAAAATAATCGTGTCGTCGAAGCAACCACCGCATTTTACGTCCGGACTGATGAGCTCCGCAAACCCCTTCATGGACTTCTGTGATTGCTTGAGCACCATCTTGGGGGCCGAGGCATAACAGTAGTAGACCATCCTCACCCTTTCGGTATAACTCATTTTGATACGTGACATAGTTTGTGGCGTGAACTCTTGTCTTGCGACTGTGTTTACCATTGGGATTGTCAAGATACTGCATAATGGGCTTTCTCCAATCATCTGGTATTGCCTTGACGGCGCAAACATCTATAAGGTCTTGTCGGTCTAACAACGAAGGTAAGGACATGACTCTGGTGCGTATCACGTTGTCGCGTCGGAGGACTTACTGGTTAACCAAGGCCAGGTATAGCTGTCGTAACACGGGTATTTCTAGGCCTAACTTGCCCCTCAAGAGTTGTGCACCGGAGGCGATTTGAGCCAATTCGTCTGCGTCGGTATTATGGATCCGAGAAATATGTTCAAATGTAATACCGTCGAAGGATTCGGCCAAATAGTTGGCGACCATGTGGTAGGGTGCCAGGGTACAACTCATGCATCGAAAAGATCCATTAAGTTGGTTAATCACAAGTTCGGAGTCGCCGAGGATGAGGGCACGGGTTGCCCGCAAGTCATGAAGGATGCCAAGGCTGATGATAAGGGCTTCGTATTCGGCCTGATTATTTGTGCATTCAAAATCCAGCTTGCGCTAAAAATATCAACGATCATGGTTTGGGGATTGAATGATAATTCCGATGCCAGCGAAGGATGAAGTACTTGACCCGTCAAAGTACATCGTTCAGTAGTTATCGCGCGTTTCAACCATGCCGATTTCGACGTCGGTGCCCCCAAAACCATAGGGGGAAGGGTGTTGAGCAAGGAAATCTGCCAGTGCCTGGCCTTTGACAGCTTTCTGGGGCACGTATTGCAAGCTAAACTCGGACAATGCCATTGTCCACTTCCCAATTCGGCCTTTTACGATTGGTCGGGTGAGCATGTAGCGAATGACGTCGGTTTGGGCAATGACTTGTGTGACAAACGGGAGCATGTAATGCCGAAGCTTAGAGGCGGCGAAAAATACAGCGAGACAAAGCTTCTCGACGACGGAATAATTGATCTTCGGTTGATTAAGATTTCGACTGAGGTAGAAAATAGCCTGCTCTCGTCCGACATCGTTGTCTTGCGCGATGAGGCAGCCGATTGACTCTTCGACCGCCGAGATATATAGCTTGAGAGGCTTACCATGCCGGGGTGGGACAAGGACAGGTGATGTCGTGAGAGAGACTTTGATTTGCGTAAACGCCACCTGATGCTCGTCTTTCCACTCAAATTTATCTGAGTCCTTAAGTTTCAAAAGCGTAGATAACGCTTTCATTTTACCCGCCGAGTTAGCTATAAATCGGCGGAGAAAATTTATCTTACCAAGTAAGGACTGTAGTTGTTTCTTCGTCGTTGGGGGTGGAGCATTGATGATTGCGCGTGTTTTATTTTCATCCACTTCAATCCCACGGTGATGCGCAAGGAATCCAAGAAAATTACCGGCCGACACACCGAAGGCACATTTGGCAGGATTCATTTTAAGGTTGTGTTGACGCATACGGAGGAAAGCCTGTCGGAGATCATCCAGATGTGTCTGCCGGCGTTTAGATTTAATTACAACATCATCGATGTAGACTTCGATGATGGTTCCAATTAAATCATGAAATATGGTGTTCATTGCTCATTGGTATGTGGCGCCGGCGTTTTTGAGGCCGAATGGCATGACAACTCATTCGTAAGTACCAAGTGCCCCCGGGCAACGAAAAGCAGTCTTGTGCACATCGGCTGCGGCCAAGGATGAAAATATCAATATTATCGGTGATATTTCGCCGATAATATCGTTTTTTTAGATAACGATATTTTTACATATATCCACTTACTTATCGTCCAAATATCGCGATATTTTCGATATTTTCAAGATATTTTCGATATTTTCGCGAGGAGGATGCTCCGACGAGGAAGAAGAATGAGCAGAGCTGGAAGAGGCGGAGGAGGGCTTACTGAATGGTGGAAAGGGAGTGGAGCCGCCAGAATTCACCGGCGCGAGGACTCCTCTGGACCGCCAATCACAATCACCACCGTCGAAATTCCCCCAAATCCCCATAAACAAACACGAAGTTGAAGCAAACCCAAATTCCAATAGATCAAATTATGGAATTACAGTGCATAATGATTCAAAAATTACCTTAATTTACACAAAAAACTTCAAGATCTAACAAGAATTACATATCCAAAGTAGGGAAATTTAGGGAAAAACCCACCGAGTGTAGTTCATCTTCTCGTAAAACCGAATCGAGAAAAGCGAGAGCGACAGATTCACCGTGGCCATGAGGACGAGATGGTGATTGTGATGTTCCTCGCGCAGGGAGATGGGTGCGTGCGATGGGTGCTTACGTGCTGCGGTGCAGAGATGAGAGATGATGGAGATATGAGAGAGAGAGCCGAGAGGGAGACAGAAGAAAAAGAAAAGAAAACAGAAAGAAGAAGAAAAGAAGAAGGGAGTCACGGGGGAACAGAAAGAGAAAAGATAAGAGTGGAGGGGGGCTGCCACGTGGCCACTTTAGAAAGAAAGGGATCCAATGTTTTGGATCCTGATTGGGTAATCAAAGAGGACCAATTTGATATATTAAAATGTTTAGGGGATAATTACACAAATATATCTTTATAAATGGGGGTGGGTGTTACATATTGCCCTAAAAAACTCCAAGTAATTACAACATCGTATTAGAATTGTAATTGATCCTTGTTAGATTTGGTTTAGAAATTCTATGTAATTTAGTGATTGTTTCATATTAGGTTTAGATTTGAATTTTTTTACTCCATTTAGATTTTAAAGGATTATAATAGATTTAAAAATTTATGAATTTTGATGAAGTTTAATAATTTTTAAAACTTTTATGTAAAATTTTAAGTGAATTCCCTCAAATTTTCAGGGAGCGATTTGAGAATGTTTAAAATATTATGTGAAATATTTCTAATTTTTTCGAGTTTCCCAACTTTTTAAAAATCTCTTCGAATCAATTTCTAAATGAATACATTTGGAATGTATGAATTTCTTAAAAATCATGATCGAATACCCCTTAAACTTTAAAGAATCACTTAAAATCCTGATTAAATGCCCTTAGATTTTTAAGGAGAATTAAAATGTTTATAAGCCCCAATTGGATGTACCGCTTAATTTAACTAATTGACACAACACAACAAAACCAGTTAAGATTACAAATTAACACAAAAGACGACTTGATGCGAGGTCATATCTAAAAAACTTGCCGCAATAAGCCCTAATTGGTGTGTTTAAACTTCTTTCATTAATTACTACATATTTTCTACACTCACAATGTTTGTCAGCTCGCTATATAATCAACTTGATAATGTTAAATCCATCATGCAATGCATTTCCTTCCAATTTTTTGTGATAAACTAATAGATAATTGACTAAATAAACATCCTGCAAAGTTTCAATAAAAATTTCCAAGTTTTTCTTACAATTTCCATGGTTTCCATGTAATTTTTATCGATATCGATATTATCCCGATATTTCCATCGATATTTCCGTGTTTTCGGACTACCGATATTTCCGATATTACCGATATTTTCTTCCTTGGCTGCGGCAATGAAAATTTGGTCGTACCCGGCATGTCCATCCATAAAAGATAAGATCGCGTGATTCGTCGCGGCATCGATTAATAAATCCGAAATCGGCATTGTATACTCATCTTTAGGAGTTGCCAGATTCAGATTTCTGAAGTCGATGCAAATGCACAATGCACCACTTTTCTTTAAAACAGGAACGATATTGGCCAACCATTCAACGTATCGAGCTGTTCGAATGAACCCTGCTTTCAAAAGCCGAACCAGTTCATCCTTGATACCGAGTTGCACTTCGGTCGAGAATCGTCGAGGTGGTTGACGGAAAGGTTTACACCCAGGTTTAATACGTAACTCATGCTCGACGAGAGTGTGATCTAAGCCAGGCATCTCGTGGTAGCTCCAAGCAAAACAATCTTTGAATTCTTCAAGTAGGGCACGAAGTTCGGCTTTCATAGGTTGGGGAAGCAAAGCACTAATAAATAAAGGTCGTGGGTCATCGGCTGTCCCAACATTAATTTCTTCCAATGGGTCATTGACTTAGGGCCTATTGTCTTCGAGCTCGGCCGGGGCAGCTTGAACTTTGTCAAGAGATAAGACAGGACCATTATCTCCTTCGACGAGGAACTCTACGAGGTTGACGTCTGAATTTGATTGCTTAGATATAGTATACCAATGAGCCAGCAGCCGTTCCATAGTAGATGAAACTGCGGCTCGATGTTTTTCCCAATCGGTGTCAAACATTGGGGTCGGGGATGAAGTTAGCTAACCCGAGTCTCGCCGAATCCTGGTAGACAGTCTCGGTGCCAACCTCGATAGCTTTCTGAACAGTAATCCGAGTCGGCCGTCCTTCATCATTGAAACCTTGTAGGGTGATGTAGCCGATGTGGTCATTATAATACCGTGCTTGGATCATGTTAGCTTCGAAGGGTTGGCTATCGACCGGGTGAACAATGACCGATTTGTTGTCCCAAAAGAAGAACACTTGATATAATGATGAAGGAATACAACTGGTTTGATGAATCCAGTCTCGACCGAGTAGTGCATTATACTCGGTCTTGGAGTCGACAATGAAAAAGACGGTCATGTGATTACGGCCGGCAATGTTTACCGCTAAAGGAAACACCCATTTGGTTTGGGATTTATCTCCGACGAAACTGCTCATTGTGATCCCAGAAGGAATAAGTTCGTCATTGGAGCGACGTAATGCCTTCATAACGTTTACAGGCATGATATTGACGGTGGCTCCGCAGTCGACAAAAACTTTGGATACCGGATACCCTTCGATATGGGCCGTTACATACAATGGCTTCAAATGATGAAGTTTAGCTGATGAGGAGCGAGGAAACAATTCAGCCAAAGCTGCCTTGAGATTGTCATCTTTTGTTGTCGACTCGACTTCAGCAATAGTTACAAAATCAATGTGACCGGCTTCCTCGGCAACTACGTCGCCATCGAGGAAATTCGGTTGAGCTGTGCTCGACTAAAAATCAGCGGGCAAAACATGGACCATACTGATTTCCATGTTATCTAGAACTGACGGGCCCATCGGGTTACGATCATCTTCTTCAGCTTCTTCTCTTTCCTGGTCACCGACTGCGACATCCGCTTCCGTCAAAGTTGTACCAAGAGACTCATCTGCTTCTTCTTCAATGGTTTGTTCCCGCGGTGTCTCTTCGGCAGCCTGTTGGTTCTGCGTAGGTGCCTCAGATGGGTCTGAGATCGGAAGTGTGCCTGGGATTGGTACCATGATACGAGCTTGCTCTTGGTACATTATACGGGCATCCCTGGTGTTGAGATAGGCATCCAACCGTGTGACTGGTGTTATTTCATCGGCAGTAAGGCCGAAGAGAGAAACAGCCGAAAAGACTTCGAAATGGTATCGTAAATACTGAAGGTCCTCCATTGAGAAAGGAAGGTCGGCTGCATCAATATCAGTGTATGGGTCGACTTCAAAACCAAGGACTCGAGCTTCTCGTATGTGCTGGAACCTAGCTTTCAATCCTGGATCTGAGGTCTTCTGAATAATTCGCTCGGCATCCGGGCAAGTTAAGACAAGATCGATTGTATCTTGACATGCTTTCGGCAAACCATATAGATCGTTGGCCAAATGTTTTTTATGAAACTCTCGCATATATTCCAAGGCCTCCCCGAGGAATAGTGGATGTAAATTCCGTCGAATTTTGATCAAAGGTGCTTGTGTGGTTGGCGATGGCAGTTTGCTTTCAGCTTCTTGCCTGAAATGCTCGAAGCGTGCCTTCATCTCCCCGGGGCAAAGAAGAAGTTTGATCCGTTTATCAGCCTCCTCAAACGTGGTTTCAACATCTCGATTGACCAGCCGTTTCCCTTGAACCAGCTCTGTCATAATCGTTGGAGATAGTCGTTCATCATTATTGGCAACTGTTTCCTTCGACCGCCATTTAGGGACCGAAGTTTCTTGGGCTGCCCGTCGGCGGGCCATGCAATCTATTCTTTGGTGCTAACGTATCTGGGATTTGGACAGTGCAGTGTAGACACCTTTCGAAGAGTGATATGTATACCAACGCTGGTCTCGAGGTTCGGAAGGTTTAAAAGTTTTTTGGCTCTGCGATGATTCCAAGCTGCTAGAATTACATATGTAATAATCTTCGTCATAAAACGGAGCATCAAAATTGAGGCGCCGTCTGACTGAAGGTGTCTCTTCCACCTGTACTTTAAGACCGAGCCTATCAAAAACCCCTTAATGTTGGCATGCGTTGAGCACATTTTGCTGTGTTGCGGCTGTAGGTTGTTCCATTATAGGCGGAGATGACTTTTCCTTTGGCTCGGTGTTGACATTTGCTGCATAAAACTGCCGACCCACTGTCTTCATCAGTGCTGTAACCTGTCATGGGCTCTACAATAGCGGGTCCCGTTAGAGCTGTAGGTGGTTTGTTTGAATGAAAATCAGCATTGAAACGTGGCCGAGAATTCTGATTCAGAGAACGTTGCGGTGTAGCGACCTCTACTTTCCCTTTTCCTTTGTCCCTAGGTATGCGAGCATCTACCATATTTATTGTTGTCGTGGGAAATGGGTCGATATCAACACTCATCTTCTTCTCCGAAAATCTAAGTTTGCCGTTATCAATCCAGCTTTGGATGTTGTCTCAAAACACGACGCAATTATTTGTCGTATGTTTGCTTGAATTATGGTATTTGCAATATATCTTTCCTTTAAGCTCGTCGGCCTTGGGAATGGTATGCCCAAGCCGAAGTTTGATGATCTTCGCTAATAGCAATTGATCAAAAATTGCATCGGCCTTTGTAATATCAAAAGTATAGACTTTTGACGTTTTCATTGTTTCTTCAGGGGCCGAGCGGGTTTTGACTTCCTTAGCGTCAATTTGAGTCAGTGCCTTGCAAGCATATGGCTTATCTATGACTATCTCAGCTGCATCCACGCCAACGCATTCACCTTCGGCCGATGCATAACTGACAGTGGGATTTTTGTAGACCGTCCCTCTGGATGGAGCTTTCGAGATCTTCTCTTCACGGAGCAAATAATCATATTGCTCGACATGCTGGGCTAGTTCATACATATCCCGAAAGTTTACCCCCAAGAATTTCTTTTTGTATTCTACGTCAAGACCATTCAGAGCGAGTTTGACGAATTCGACTTCGGGAAGAGGTACTCGACACCAATTCCTGGCTGATTTAAATCTGGTAAGATAATCCATTGGTGACTCGTCCGATGCTTGAGCCATCCTTGCTAACGAGGATACTGACATTTCCATCCCTGGCCGATAAAACTGCTCATGAAATTTCTCGACCAACTCCTCCCAGCTTTGGACAGAATTAGGTAGGAGGTTGATATACCAAGCAAATGTTGAACCGGTCAGCGAAAAGTTAAACAGTCGCAGCTTGTGAAAGTCGCCATTGACATCTCTGCATTGCGCGGTGAAACGAGCCACATGTTCCAACGAGGATAAGGATGATTCTCCGGCGAAAAGGCTAAAATCCGGGATTTTGAAACCTCTAGGGTATTCGAACTGTTCCACATAAGCTAGATACGGATGTATAAATTTAGGGAACTTCGACCCTTTCTTCATGGCCGAATCGATCATCCGTTGGACCTCGGTCATATCGACGGGTGTTGCTTCCACTCTCTGGTCAGATCCGTCTGACCAACTATTTGATCCTCCTCCTTTTTCCAAGTTAATTGGCTTAAGCCGAGCAGGGGTTGACTTGGCCGGTGCAATTGGTAATAGATTATTTCTTGGTGGCAAGTGTTGGGCAAGATCGAAAGACCTACCGTCGCTGACCTTACTAACCAGTATTTCAAGTAATCTGGTTTGTGCCTCACTGGTATTGCGTATCACGTCATGAAGTTTATCTATTCCTCGACTAAACGTCTGTTCAACCGTCTGAGATTGCTCGTCAGTCGTTTTCGAAGAAACGATCTTGTTGGTGGATCAGATCCCTCACCACCATCCTCGTCACAATCCTTCATTATCCCTTCATTGAGAACGCAGGTGTTCCTGTTAGGGATTTCAAGACTGCGAAACTGACTGCCGAGATTAACTTCCCTTTCTCGACGAGTCGCGCTCGTGGACTCAGGTGTCACGGCGCTAATGGGATTTTGCGCCTACGGCACACTTTGTCCTATGTTCTGAATTGGCAAATCGGCTGTTGATTTTCCCATAGCTGTTTTCTTTTTTACCGATCGCGTTTCAATTGGCATGAACTTCGTAGTTTAGCACTAGGTCCCACTGGGCGTGCCAAAATGTTGACCCTAAAAACTACCAAGTCTACGTGGCGCGCAGGCCGAGTAATCTATAAGCTAACTACGTCCTTTGATGAATGCGGGGCGTGCCAACTCATCGGCCGAGCTCGGCCGAGGAGTAAATTTGTTGATGTTGCGTTAGGTGCGCAGCTGACTTCTGCGTCTTGCAATTGCGACCGAGGAAGGAACACGTCTCGACCTCTTGGGTTCTCAAACCTGAAGACAAGGCTACTATTCTTACGAAGTTCACGAATCGTCGTCGTTGGATTCGGTCACAGTGATGGTATTCGTCAGAGTAAACTCACGCCGAATCGACACCAAAGTGTAAGGGCACAAATACTCAAAGCAGATATAAGTCTTAATAGTGAACGTGGTTCGGCCGTCTGAATGCCGAACTCTAAATCCTACTTGAGAGTATCCAATCATAAAATAACTCGGCGTACAATGCGCCGAGCTCAGTAGGCTGTAACACCTCGCTTCGCCGAGAAGGCTAACGAGATGACCTCAATCAATAAGGATTCGGAAATCCTTCTCGACCGAGACTTGGATAGGTAACCAACCGTCCTCGTCGCAGTGCTGTTAATGCCAACGGAAGATACTGCGAGATCGGCTGATTCTACGACGACAGAGATATCTATGCCGACTGAAGATATCACTGGTTGCTTTCACAATGTTGTTGATGCCAACGGAAGATGTCTCAGCGAAAAGAGAAAATAAAAATCTCAAAGTTGTTGAGAGAGTTTGCGCAGGGCAGTTGTGTGTTGAATTCGAAGGGGCTTCGAACGATGCACAGCCTCCTCTATTTATAGCACCGGATACCTTCAAGGTCGAGTTAAAAACCTACCCGGATTAGGACTTCTTCTCCCAATCAAACTCCAACTCGACCAGTCCTTTTTCACTATACTTTTGAACCCAGTCCTATATCAAGCCGAATTCACTTCCGAGTTGTTAATCTCGCTGAGACTCCTCATTACACCAGGATTCGACTCGTCTTGCAGCATGACTTAACCGACCCAGGTTTGGAAGCCCACGAACCAAACGATCCATGGTAACTTTGTCGTAGGGCCTTCCGGGCCGAGAATAATTCTATACTCGGCCCAAACTGATATTTTGGGCCCAAACAATTGTGCAGTTAAAAATTATTTTATTTAAAATTGAACATAAATAGTTTTTGGGCTTGTTTTATTGCCATTCAACTTTGAGTGTTGCTGCCACTCCTCTTGGTCCTCGAGTTGATTTTTGTCTTGTTGGTTATGCTGATGTTGATACTTATCCGACCTATACAGAGCAAATCTTAGACGAGTTATGTACCATTAGTGGGACTACAGTTTCTTGGAGGTCTACTAAAAAGATTTTAGTTGCTACATCTTCGAACCATGCCAAGATACTCACCCTCTATGAGGCCGCACGTGAGTGTACATGGCTTAGACCAGATTCGGGACGTCCCAACAATAATATTTGATGATAATTCCGCATGTATAGACCAGATTCGGGAAGGATACAAGTAGAGTTCAGCAAGAAGAGTTGATATAAGACTTGCACATGGAAGAGCCATAAATTTTGTTAAGGAGGGTCGACTTTAAGTAACTATAAAATAATGATAACTTGAGTTTCATATAAAATTTACTTAAGAAATAATCATAAGTATCAACTTATTTAGCATAAAATATATTCTTAGTTTACAACCTTGATATTATTATGTTTTAATTAATTACACTATAGCAGGTGACGTTTTTCAACAATAGCGAAAAACAATCATGCCTATATACCTTGATACGAATTCGAATAAAAATAATTGAATATGAGTATGAGAACATGAAGTTAAATATATTTTATTTGATTAAGAGGCAAAGAATGAAATTACAAAATTAAATGTTCAACCCTCTGAGCAAATTGGGAGAGAAGGGTCAAAAAACCCTCCTAGGCCTTAACTGGCTCTGCCAGTGCAGCACATTTGAAAATTCAACTAGCTTGACTGGTGTATACAACACTGACTGCGAACTTTTCCACAAGAGAACAGGAGAAAATAATTAATTATAAGTTAGTCAAGATTGATGGGTGGCTTCAGCCAATAGCAAAAGCTTAAGATATGAATATATATATGAAAAGATAAGAGAGCTTGCCACCAGGAAACGCGGTTGGGTCGTGTAGAAAAAAACCAACATCAAAATATGCGGTGCGATGAATTCATTGGAATTCACCTCTGAGTTTCGGAATCTTTAGGGTTTCTTCTTCTTCTTCCTCCTCCTTGTCGAAATTCCAAGACATGGAACTCGAAATAGTATCTAGAGAAATCATCAAACCCTCCTCTCCAACTCCATCTCACCTAAGAACTTTCAACTTCTGCTACTTTAATAAGATGGCTGGTCGTATGTACGTGCCGGTGGTTCTTTTCTACAACCCTGCGGGTGGCGCATGTGCTGTTGAAAAATCCAATCTGCTCAAGAAGTCTCTCTCGGAAACACTAGCCTTGTACTACCCATTTGCTGGAAGGATCGTAGATGCAGAATATATTGACTGTACTGATGAGGGAGTGACATATTTGGAAGCGAAAATCCATGCCAAGTTGTCAGAAGTTCTCCGAAATCCTGACAATGAAACATTAGACCTTTTATTTGCAGACAATTTGCAATGGGAGGACACAAATCTGAGCACTTTACTTGCCGTTCAGGTTAGCTACTTTGAGTGTGGAGGAATGGCAATAAGCATGTGCATGTCACACAAACTTGGCGATGCGGCCACCCTGATCACCTTCATCAAAGACTGGTCTGCCATGGCTTCAAACTCAGGTGAACATGTGATCCCTCTATTCGATTTAACCTCAATGTTCCCACAGGACGACCTACCGATTGGTAAGGAACATGTTAATGATAAAGGGAAGCTTGCCACAAGAAGGTTTGTATTTGATGCCCTAAAAATTGCCGCCCTCAAGGCCATTGTTGCTCAGAAAGTGCAAAACCCTACAAGGGTAGAGGTTGTGACTGCACTACTATTTAAGTGTGCAAGCTCAACCTCTGGTGGACGAGCAGTCCTTTGCCAAAATATCAACTTGCGTTCGAGGCTCGTCCCTCCGTTGCCGGAAAATTTTGTAGGAAATTTGGCTTGGTTCTTTCCAGTACCAAAACTAGAGGAGGATGGTGAGATAGAGTTGCCTGGCTTCGTGGGACAAATGAAAGAGGCTTTGGCTGAATTCTGCAATACATATGCGAGCAAGTTTAGAGGCAAAGAATGGCGCTTGAGCATTAAGCAACACATGGAGAAGGCTAAGGAATTGTTTGGGAGCAACACAGCTAAATATACATGTAGCAGCTGGTGTAGGCTTCCAATATACGAAGTGGACTTTGGGTGGGGAAAGCCGGTGTGGGCGAGGATCGGCAGCCGTGCGGGGAAGAATGTCAGTATTCTAATGGATACCAGAAGTGGGGATGGGATTGAGGCCTTTGTGACGTTGGAAGAGCAAGACATGGCAAAGTTTGAGCGTAATGAGGAGTTACTAGCATTTGCTACTTTTAACCCAAATCCCATTGAGGAACTCTCGTAAGCTCTTTGACTGACTAACTCTCAATCACTACAAATTGTTTCACTTTCTTTTCTCTAGCACACAACCGGATTACAATGCCGGCAGGCCATATATTTAGGCTTTGTAGAAAACTCTAGCTCTGTGTTTGGCAAAATCAAGAAATGATGCGTGGAAAATAATGTGAACAAGTTATGGGAACGGCGTCTTAAGATTTCGAGTTTATGTAGAAGACGACGTTGAGTTTTGAGTTTGTATTGGAAAATGTTCTTAAGTGAAGTTTAATGATGTCTTCTTAAATATCACAAGAAATTGCTATCAGCACGCCACAGACCAAACTATTCATCATGCACTCTTCTTTTATTCTTCTATTTATGAGAGCTCTTGACAGCTCTTAGTGGCAATAACAGCTCTCGTGTTATGTATCATGTCAATCATAGACAACCAAAACAAAAGTTCCTAAAATGACAGTCTTCACAACATGGCACTTCGAGCTGTTTGACAGGAGACAGGAGAAAATCAAGAATCCAAATTCCCCGAATCCAAAAACTTGTACATTTCATGTGGCAGTGTTTAGTTCTTTGTTTTTTTTTAACACAAGTTCATGAATCTGCGCGAATACGCGTAGGAGAAAAAAAACGTCACACATGTCATCGATCAATAATCAGCAAAGGAAGAAGTGAATTTCACCTGTGTATGTTGTTGTATAGTTTCTATAAAAAGCACGTATGAAGCACAGATTTTGCCCTCCCAGCCAATTTCAATGAGGTCCCAGGAAGAGAGTTTCTGCTGCTCTAGGAAAATCTCTCTAGGCTTCAAAACAGAAAAATGAATCACTCAGTTACCGGATCTCTTCAGGTACGCTAAAACGCCTAAGCCAACAGCAAGAGCAGCCCCAGCTGCCGCAGCATTGTATGCTGATGCCCATGCAGAATCTGCATATGCATAATCCACATTTCCTGCAGCTGAACCCCTTCGCCGGCGACTGCGTGTTCCTGAATAATCCAAATGCAGTCTCAAACCCTGCAGAGTTGATCATTTCAACGTCAGACTGAGCTCATCACATACTTCCTGCTATGACTAATCACAAACGTATATTATCGTCCCAGATGACATAATTTCGGGATCACAGCCTAGATTTTGAGTCTCGGGGAGGAATAAGTAGAGTACAGGAAAATCTATAGCCAAAAACTAAGATCAAATTCTGTTGGAAACTTAGCTATATTTCTCCTCTATAAGCATCTAGCAAATGTGGACAGACATATCATACCTTCCAACCAACTTGCTTTGCATGATCCACAGCCGCTACAAGATCACTATCTGATGCCAATATAACTTTATCACGGTCCTCATCTTCATACTGCAGAATGCAACACCAATTAAAATAATACGATTAGGATGAGGGAACTCTAGCGCCCAACTGAAAAACAGATAAAAAAAATTTACGATTGTAATCTATGAAATACCAAAATTTGAGGAAGGTTGTTGCGGTCAATGTCATCTCCCATTCTCTGAATGATGGAGGTTATAAGTTCTGTCAAATTCTGAATGTCTGAAGAGGAAAGAAAACTCAGTTAAGAGCTAAATTTAGCCACACTAATTTGATGAGTAATTAGAACAAGGAGCATACTGCAAGTGAATCTATGCATTCGGCCCCTTTTATCTTGAAGTTTGAAAGCAAACGTATTTGGAAAATTGGACGGTGGAAAGGGAAGCGATCTCCCTGTCACTGCACTCTCAGAAGCCAGTTTCAAAGAACCTTCACTGAGATGGCAATTATAATGCATAAGTACATGCAAACAGAAAAAACAGTCAAAACTTTTGATGTTTAATATCCCTAACATATGCATATATAGATAAATAACCTCCGAGACTCATCGTCATCATCATTGGGACTCAAGGCCATGGCAGAGTCCCAAAACTTTTGCATCATATTGGTTGCAGCCTCATTACTCGCTCCAGCAGTATTTCCAACCTGGTTAGCAACGAATATTATGTAAGATATTTCTTCTTGCTCAAGGTTAAGAAACAATTAAAAGATTATTAAACAAAAAAAGCAAAACAGAAATGTGAAGATGATTGTGAAAGCAAACAGCGGCCACAGCAGGAACGACAAAAATGTACAATAGCTAACAAAACATTGTAATAACCAACAGTAGGTAAGGACTAGACTTACAGTGGCCACAGCAGCATGAGTGATATGAATTACATCAACAACGGCAACTACAGCTCCATCTGCATCCCGGTAATCAATAATTATCATAAACTATAGTCTTATGTTACTTGACAAAGCAAAACACATTACTCTTACTATCAGCATCTTACCTCTGTCGAGAACAGGAATGTGTAAAAACTTTCCATCATGCATGGTATGCAACGCATCAACGATTGGTGTATCAACTGTAGCACATTCTGGATTTGGAGTCATGACCTATTAATCAAATCAAAAGAATGCAGAGATGGTTGGATTATTTGTATTCCTTCCATTATACAAGCATAAAATGAAGAGCTTCTTGGAATTAGCAGATGTTACAACTTCTGGACAGATAAGACAAGGACAGAGGGATACATTTGCAGTTTTCATTAAAATGGCCCTAAGGACAAGATTTCCAAACTGATAAAGACGTGTACCTTCTCTACAAGAGTGGTCTTCGGAGGAAGATTTTGTGATATCACGCGCATTAAGATATCTTTTGAGCTGACAAGAACCAAAAGCGCAGATTAGAATCCAACTTATCTATGAAACAATAAGATTATCACAGCGACCAAAAAAGGATGGAATTACTGTGAAAAAGTTAAAACTGTAATTTTGTTACTTTAAAAAACTTAAGACAATAAACTTACGTAAGAATTCCTCGTGGCTTGTTGTCAATCGTCACAACTGCCGAGCTTACTCGCATTTCCTGCATCTTCTTTGTTGTCATCAAAACTGTATCTGTTGGTGAAACTATTAAAACCCTGAAAGACAAACCTCTAATAAATCAAAACTGGTAAATTTTATAAGCGTGTGGCCACATAAAACAACAGACATAAAAATATTACCTACTTTGTACTCTCCGGAATGATTGTTGACAAGGATGGTCTAAACAACCGCTCTCGAAGTGTCTCAACGAATGTATTGGAACCTGCATCTCCAAAAAAGAAAAAATAGCATTAAGTTAATATTGTTTTTTTCAGAAAACTGACTACTCGTCATCACGCAAGTCTACCAAAAAAAAAACACAGATATTCCTCCAAAACTGCAAAAATATCTTAAGACTCTGACATAAAGTTCTAAAGAAAACACTGAACTCTCTACTAACCAGAACCAGATGTGCCCCAATGTTTTTCAACACCTTCCACAGCAGCAGCAATAGCCTTTCCCTTTTCAGCTGCTCTTTCCATTCGAGCAATGGCATCATATAAACACTTTGCTATATCAAGTAAAGCAATGACCTCTCCATTCTCCACAACAGGCAAATGTCTGAATTTCCCTATAAATGCAGAAATCATCATGTAGAAAGAGCAGGCCACAATAAGATCGTATGCCAAGAAGTAAATTTGCCTCTCATTTAATACTAACCTTGCACCATTTTCTGAAGGGCCTCAACAGCAAGAGTGTCTGAAAGAACAAATATCGGGTTCCTTGTCATAACTTTAGAAACAAGGGTTTCTTCAAGATCAAGCTCACGAGAAATAACCCTTGTCGCTATATCCTTCAACCAAATAAAGGAATAGATGCATAAGAAAACAATGCAACATTGAGTTCAAATATCGGGTTCTTTGTTTTTCTGTGATGGTATTTTCTTGAAAAATGCGACACTGAGTTCAAAGTCATACCTTGTCAGTAAGTATTCCACAGAGCAATGCATTAGAGTCCGTTAACAACAAAGCATCGACTCTACGAGCAGCCATCCGACGACAAGCTTCTTGAACACTGGTATTTTCAGGTACCGTCAGAGCCTTTGATAGCCGCAACCGTTTCACCGTGCGCTCCCCAGTTAGCCCCCTGCCACCAAATGCAAACAGATAGGATACTATTGTCACTTTCATTCCAATGCACAAAATTTCAAACAGAACATGCCTATGCCTATTGATTTAGCTGTCCTCTACAGCATAAATCGATTCAACCTCAATATCTACCGATACCCAACTTCTAATCAGAACATCGAAATCAACCATCATAAAATTTTACTGTTTTACATATACACAATCATGGGGTTTTCCACCCAACTCACATTCATGTAAAACCTCAATTCTTTCAAATAATAAACATTTCATTTCATTGAATATATACATACATATATACATATATATATATATATATATATCGAAAGTCGAATACTCACATTGAACGAGAAGCTGTGAAAGATTTTCGGGCAGAATCAGGGCCTCCGTTACTAGCATCAGAGGGTTTCTTCTTGTCCTGCAACGATGTGTTCGTCAATGACAGACTTCTCCTCGAAGAACCGCCTTGACTAGCCATCGTCGCCTTCAATCAAAAACCTTTATATTCTCCCTCTTCAAATCCCTGCGCCAAAATTAATTATTCAAAATTCAAAGCAATTCACGAATTTAATTTCCAAATTTTATTCATTCCCAATATAGAAATTCCTCAATCTTCGATTTTCAGCTTGTTTTCTCCATTTCCAAACATCCCAACCAAATAAACGAGAAAAATATCGGATTCTTTTATTCAATTTTCTTCCATTTTCTCGGCAACCAAACAGAAACAGAAACATAAACTCACCGGACCCAGAAAAAACCTCCTCCTCCTCTTCCTCCTCTACTACAATCGAAATTCAAGACTGCTTCAGAATCAGAATCCGAAAATCTCGACGAAAATTCAGAATTTGATTGAGTCACATCTTATCCCAGGTCCAAGGCCAAGGAAATCGAAGCTAACGAGCGACTCTATTGGAATTGGAGGCGGTGCTTCGAGAATTTTCCCAGGAAACTGAAACGCTCGCGGTCGGGGAATCTGGTCCGAAAACCGTGAAATTTTCCGGGAAAAATACACCGACCGGCGAGAGTGAATGAGACCCAGAGAGGGAGGGAGGGAGAGAGTTTCCAATAAGCTAAAAAGATGAGAAGACGGGCCAATCGAAACCGCCCACGTCGACGATTTTCTAACAGAAATTTTCAATTACCTCCAATTTACTGGCGCTTTTTTTTCAGGCCCTCCGAAATTCGTTTGATGTTGATTTACGGATTTGGCCTTCGAACTTGAGGAAATGTGTATCCTTTGCCGCCGCTGTAGTGGGAGGGCTTTCCAGTCTTTTTATCAAGAGGTTGGGCAAAATGTGACAAAATGTGTATTTCATATGAAAAACAGTCAACTCTTGGTCTTATAATAATGTTGGTCTTACTTGTAATAATAGAGGAAATCTTTTGTTGACCAAAAATGGCAACGATTTTATGTTCATACTATAAAATCCAGATTTGGTTAATTAGTTATCTGTCCAATCTCTTACAATCTAACCACACAGATTATGTTTCTTTAACGGTCTAATTGGATTATTATTCCTGTCGTGATATGATAGTTGGAAAGTAACCTATGTGGTAAAAAAAAACCTAGAATTTAAGCTTTGTGATGAAGTCTGTTAGGATTTAGGCTCAAAATTGAAAATTCCTTCAACTTTCCGTTGATTGTTAGCACGTAAGCCACACATATTAGGCTAAAACGGAACTCTCCGTTAATTGTTAGCACGTGAGGCTTACATGTGAGGTTAACTTTATCTTTTTAGTCTCATATGTGAGCATTGTTTGCTAACAATTAACAAAGAGTTGACGAAATTTTTAATTTTTGGCATAAATCGTAACAGACTTCACGACAGAGACTTAAATCCTAGTCTTTTTTTATTTTTACCACATGAGCTATCTTCCAATTATCATATCACTACAGGAACTATTAATCCAATTAAGCCTTTTTTAACTTGAGTGTCAAGTTTAAATGTGGTCTGGTAGCATAGAATAGTCATATTATTTGTAATGAAAAAAACCTTGTGTTATTTAGAAAGCACTTGTACTTTAGTTACGAGCCTCCGGTTTAGGCTCGTGAAGTATGTGTTTTCATCCCAATCTTGACGTATTATGAATTTATTAATGCCTAAGGATTAAGGAATGAAAATGTAAGTGGATCTCACATAAAATTAATGTGTCGTACTTAATTTTAACCAAGTATCAATATTAAGATGGTTGTTTATCTCATACCTGAACAACAAAGCATCATTCTCATGCCTAAAAAGTGAATAAACACGCCCTTAACTACTTGGTATGCTGGGTTATGTTCAACTATGACATGGATCCTACATCTTTACTAAATACCATGTCATACTTAATAATCTTATAGGATATGTTACACAAGTTGGGATGCAAAATATTGGGGGCCATTAAACTCGTTTTTTTAAATCTTCTAATCTATTAAACATGAATTATTGTAAGTTTAAGAAGAATTGAAAACATGCGCGCTTGAGGCTTGGGATCAAGGCCACCTTGTCATGCCTTTACACCGAGAGTTTGTTGTTTCAAGTCATTATTTTTTTGTTTGTGGTGTTTAGTTTAACAAAGGACTAATGTTTGGTTGTTGAAAGAAGAACAGCAAATTGTGCTGAAATAAACAAGTCGTCGATTACAAATGAATACATTGTCAAACAAGTAAAAAATTGAAAACTCAAATCAATATCACTAAAAACAAATGGACACGTGTCCATTTTTAATTAGTTTTTTTTTTTTATCATAACTTGCTGCTCTTCCTTCAGCAATAAAGCATGTTTGTGGAGTCTAAAATAATCTCAAAAATCCTAGAGGCGACACGTGAACTTTTACTCAAAAAAGACACGATTGCCCTCATTAAATGGCAAGCTTCTCAAATACTCTGCCCACAGCTTAGCACCCCTGAAGATCCAAGTAGCTGAAGGGTGGATTTTTTTGCCAAATTGTCGTGCCAACCGAATTGCCAACCGTGCCATACCGATTTTATGCCAAATTTTTTGTACCAATCGGTAATGGTACGGTATTGTACCATACCGAAATTTCATGGTACGGTATTGGTAATGGATACCATTACCATGGTATTACCGTACCATACCGAAAATACAATATAATTTATAATTTATAATTTATATAATACATAATTATATAACACATATTTATAATATTCCAATAATTTGAAAATAAAACCCTACTTATATTAGCATTGTTGTTGGTGACTTTGATCTCTTAAAATTGTGGAAATCAAACACAAAAGAGTTCCTAATTATTTCACAAATAGCCAAAATATCTTTGTAACCCCCACTTCTACTGTTGCTAGTGAAAATGCATTTAGTCTAGGGAGGAGGGTTGTGAACCCTTTTAGGGTATCCTTGACTCCTAAAATAATTGAGGCACTAGTGTGTACTAGTGATTGGCTTAGGGCAGGTGAAATAAACTTCTACAATGACTAACGGAATATATGCTTCAATTTTACAAGGAAATAGAAGAAGAGAAAACAAGAAAGATATGCTTTAATTTTTTTAGTAAATTTGTTATTAAATGGTTTTCAACTTTAATTCTTCTTGATACTAATTAATATGTTTTCTTTGTTTGTAATGTAAGCTTGACACAAACTCAATCTTCTACAAGTTCAATGCCTCCTCCAAAAGCTTCGACATCTCAAGCTTGAATAATTGATCAATGAATTCTCCTTTTTGAAGTTTACTTCCAATTTTCATTTGGTTTGAAACTTTAATTTCTATTTTGATTGTTAACTTCTATTTGTTTTGGTTCGTAACTTTTATTTGGATTGTAAGATTAATTTTCATGATGAATCTTGATGCTTCATTTGAATTATTATGTGTGTGAATTGTGAATGATGAATAATAGATGAATTTAATCTATAAGGTATGAGATAAAGGTACAAAAAAAAAGTTTTGCCCTTGAATTGGGTTAAAAAAACAAAAACATATTTTGTCCCAAAACAAAATGGCAATTACCATTGTCATACCATGCCAACCAAACTTTTGGCAATACCGAACTTCGGTATACCGAAAGTTTGGTACGGTAATGGTAATAAATTTTACCAAACCGAAAGTTTGGTACGGTAATTGGTACAAAGGTTTTGGTACGGTAACCGTACCGAACCCACCCCTAAATACGACTGCCCACAGATCAACTGCCCATGGCAAGGAAAATTAAAAATAAAAACATTAAAGATAAGAATTAATTACCCAAATTCTATATGTAATACATTCCCAATAGAAGATTGACTCCATTCAAGTAAGTAATCCCTATTTAAATCAATTAGAGATAATTACACGATTATCTCAAGATATTCTTTCCTATTTAATATCTTGAGAATATTATCTCCATAAACATCGGCCAATATCTCAAGATATTAGAGAATATTTACATCATTATCTCAAAATATTATTTCCTATTTAATATCTTGAGAATATTATTTCCATAAACATTGGGCAATAGGATGCCGCCATGTCTAGGGTAAAACCCTAACACCATGGCCGGCTTTCTCCCCCTATATATATATATATATATCTCAAATTCTACCAAATTTTGGTAAGCTTTTGCTACTCATAAAAGCTCTAAACAATACTCTTTTTAGAGAAACTACCTTAGGCATCAAAGATCCATTGGCCGAATCCCCCACATTGTGGGCATGTAAGGCTTAGGTCTTTGATCGAAAGTGTTGATTATTTTGCAAGTGCATTTTCGTCAAAGCAAGAGACGGTGGAAATTTGCATCGACAATGTTCTTAACTAAGTCTATTGATTTTACGCAAAAGATTTATATTGGCTATTTGTGATTGTGGTTAGTTGAAGACATTATTTACTAGATTATGAAGGCAATTTTGTATTGACTAAAAACAAGTTAGGACTTTTAGCAAAGGGCGATGCTATCCACACATCTCCTGTTAATATTTGTCCTTTAATCATTTTCAATTCATCGATCGAAGAAAGAGAAATATCTGAAAGATTTAAAATAGATGTATGGATAGCACAACTATTAACAAATTATGATTTGATACTCAGATTCTAAATTCTAATAGTAAGGTTTGTGCAAAGCATCAACGATGCATTTCTTTGTAGAAAAGAAAAGGCCCATTGCGTGCGAATTTTGCCCTTAATATTCAAGATTCTATATATAACTTCTCTACAAGAATGTGGTGGTGTTGGATTTATAATTCAGAAACTGAAATGTATAAAAGCAAAAGTTGCCCTAATTAGTTACCTCTGGAGGCTTTGGAGTTATTTGGACATGCTATACTATCCTGCAACCTGTCATGATCTGGAAACCAAATCAAACATTACAAAAAGAAATAGCGAAATTTACGTGGATTAGTGGATGTTATCGCACCTGAAAAATGCCACTCTGCACTGATTCTTATAAAAGTTTTGTTTTGTATTTTTACACATATAAAGTACAAAATGACATCTTTAAACGGTTAGCTGGAAAAGCCAAATCATGATAGTTGCGCTTATTTTAAAGTGTCGAGAATAGATAGCATTTATGAATGAAATTCCAACAAAAAATAAAAGAGAATTAAAGGGTTAAAGCTAGCCTGATTGGAGCTTAAAATAGTTCATAGGAATCCACTTTTCTTTAAAACGTGTTGTATAAAACTCATGTTCCTTGTGGATTAGAGTATTCAAATTTCATTTTACCAATTATTTCAACAAGCACGTAACAAAAATGTTAGATTGGGCACCAATTTTAATGGGGTGGTTGTTGTTCATACTGCTCTCCCCAGGCCTCTTGTTCCAGATACCAGGAAATTCCAGGCATGTAGAGTTTGGAAGCTTCACCACAAATGGCAAAGCAATTTTGGTTCACACTCTTATTTTCTTTGGCATCTTCACCATCCTCATTTTGGCAGTGGGAGTCCAAATCCACACAGGCTGATTCAACCGGGTGCTAGTTGAGCTCAAGACCTGCTGGCTTTGAGTTTTAACGCAAAATCAACAAGAGCATTTCATATTATATTTTTCTTTCATTTTTCCTCCTCAGTATTTGTGTATCTTCAAAATTTTACTTTCTCTTGATTTGGAATTTCTTTTTCATGTCCTGATTGGAGTTGAACTGGTTAGCCTTTGTTTCCTTTCTTTTACTATGCATTTTAAGCCAATATTTGAGATGCAAATTGTAACATCCCACATCGACCAATGGAGAGGGGGTGATTTGCCTTATATGTACATACTCCTATCCCTATAGCACGAGGCCTTTTGGAAACTCACTGGCTTTGGGTTCTATCAGAACTCCGAAGTTAGGCAAGAGCAATCCAAGGATGAGTGACCCACTGAGAAGTTCTCATTTGAGTTCATATAAAAAAAATCGTGAGGGCGTGGCCGAGGCCCAAAGCAGACAATATCATGTTACGGCGGAGTCGAGACTGGGATGTGACAAAATGATATCAGAGCCACTATGCCGTGTGGTGCGAGTGTGCCGACAAGGATGTCGGGCCCCTAAGAGGGCTGGATTGTAACATCCCACATCGACAAACGGAGATGGGGTAATGTGCCTTATATGTACATGCTCCCCTCCCTATAGCACGAGGCTTTTTGGGAATTCACTAGCTTCAGGTTCCATCGGAACTCCCAAGTTAAGCGAGTTCGGGCGAGAGCAATCCTAGGATGGGTAATACACTAGGAAGTTCTCGTCTGAGTTCCCAAAAGCAAAACCGTGACGGCGTAGTCTGGTCCCAAAGAAACAATATCGTGCTACGGCAGAATCGAAATTGGGATGTGACACAAATGCTCAAATTAAGTTATAAACTTAGATTTTCCATAGAGCACCATTAGTTAAGAAGAAATATTGGTAAGAAAATGAGGCAAAAAACAAAGTTATATATTTGTATACAGTGATATATTTAGACCTTTAGACTAAGGAGTAAACGAGTAGAAGAATATTATTAGATCGTAAATATTTTTATGTGAGCTTCTTGTGATAGAAAAATGGCCAGTCTTAATTAATCTTTATTTTTCTACTAAATGATAGAATTTTTATTTAGTCAATGGTGATGCTCTGATGAGAATGCATCTCACATCGATAAGAGAAGAGACTTTGCATGAATTTATAAGTAGTTGAGTTACTCCTGATATTGCTAATTGATTTTGTAGTAGAATCTTTCAAATGGGCACATTTTTTTTATTTTTTATTTTTTTCAGTACAACGATATATTTTACATTAAGGAGATGGGGAATTAGACTAAGCCATACAATGGGCAACCTAATTTGATATCGAATTCGCTATTCACGATATTCGAACCTAAGATATCTGATTTGCAAGTGAAGAAGAATATGAAGTTTTATTTATTTATTTTTAAACATAAAGTAGAACTATCGTTGGATCATAAACCGTTATTAGGTCAAGGCCCAACTTGTATCCACACTTCAAGGCAGGCCTAAATACCCAATTTCAAAAGTAAATTTAACAAAAACGAAACACTTTTTTGTTTTTTTTTTCTAACAAGGGGTAAATCCGAACATACGAGTCTACTGCGGCATATGTTTTTTTTTTTTGTTTTTTTTGTGTGTGTGTGTTTGTTGGTCAAACGATAAATTTGCTAAATTAGAAAAAATGAAAGATTTTCAATTTTGATTCAAGTTTTTGTATTGGACAATTCTGTTTATATCCAAAAATAATAACAGGACAGTCTTTTACTTTGGTTAACCCAATTTTTAAACTAAAAAACACTTTTTATGATCTAAACCTCGAGATATCTTTTAGTGTGTGCGGTACATAGACACATACATTATATATTATTATATAAATGAAAAGATATTTAAAAAAATACTTATCTTTCACTTGTATAATAACATATAACGTACTTCTTTGTGTACCGAAAATATTAAAAAAAATCTCCCCTCCCCAAAAATTGGTGGACATGCCCACTCCTAAAATTGATTGACATTAATTTCTTTTGTCCAGAAATGTGTACCAATATGCCGTGTGACGACAAATTCTAAAAAAGCAATTTACTTTGTAAAATTTAAACGCACAAATTAGGAAATGAATCATTTCCCGATCTCTTTTATTAAATTTACCCAATTAATAAATTCGAACTCTTAAAGTTTGATCTAACAGTTACAAATAGAGAATCTCTTTAAAAGTTATAATAATTTTAACCGTTTAATCAAATTTCAAGAACCCGAATTAAGTGTTTGGGTGAATTTGGTAGAACAAATTATTAGTCCCACCAAAAAGGTCCCCAACTTTTTTCATCCTCATCCTCCTCAAGACGATCACAGCCGTCGAAATCCAACAGTCAAGATCCTAACTCGTCCATTTTCACGAGAAAAACACATGGTGCCAATGCATTTATGTTCCCAACCTCAAATTTCTTCGAAAACTTCCAAAACCCACCGACCTTCCTCTCTGATCTTCGAAACCCATCTTTTACTTTCTCCTTCTTCTCCTCGTCTTTGTTCTGGTTTTGCAGAGGAGAGCAGGGGGCAAAAATGGCAGACTGGGGTCCGGTGGTGATAGCGGTGATGCTGTTTGTGCTGTTGACACCCGGGCTTTTGTTTCAGATACCCGGCCATGGGAGGTTGGTGGAGTTCGGGAACATGGAGACCAGCGGCGCTTCCATTCTGGTACACTCCGTCATCTACTTTGGCCTCATCACCATCTTCCTTATTGCCATCGGAGTTCACATCTATACAGATGCTGATTAAGCTGTTTTTTTTTTTTTTTTTTTTAATTTATTTATTTGTATGAGTGAGTGATTAGATTAATAAAGTGTGTGCACTCAATTAAAATTTTAATCTTGTATTAATTGTGTAATTAGCTTGTCTATTATAATGTATTGTTGATTTGGTATTGATCTTGTTTCTTTATATTTAATCATGAAGCTTTGTGTGTTTTATACGCATTTTGAACCAACTGGCTCTTAGTCTAGCGGAATTTCTCTTTCAAAATATTTTGAGTGAGGGTTTGCTAAAAGAAATGTTTGAAAGAGGTTTCAAGTTCGAATGTCGATGACAATAGAGGTAGAACTTAGAAGCATTGTTGGGGTTGAAATGGTTGGATACTTGATGCATTTTGATATGTTCATGCTTCTAAATTCTAATAAATTGCTAGTGACATTTACTTGGGGGGCTTTACCCACATTTGTGAGAGAGTTCAATACACACTGGATCTGGAGAGGTACTCTCGTATAACCGTTGACGCGACTAAGAAAACATACCGTGGATTGTTGGGGTAATTTTATAACACGGGACACTTGCGATAACTTTGATGTATGTTCATTATACGCTTCATTATTCGTCACGTATCTTTTTATCTAATCATGATTTTATTTTTCTTTCAAAATTTAAAATGGAACGTGTAATATGAAAGTTAATCATGATTAGGTGAAATGATACATGGTGAATAATGAGATGTATGGTGAGCATACATCACAATTTAAGGTGATGCGCAAAAATGCTCCTTATAGAGTTTCATTTTATTGGGGTTCATAAGAAAATCCTTAGTCTATTTCAACATATTAGTTCGCATTTACATCATGTTATGATAGTAATTTGAATTTTACATAAGTCTAAGTGTAAATTGTCGTTTTACCTCTGACCCATCACATGTGGGATATTTTGGTACAGTCCGAGACCTAAATAAGGGGAATACTTTTGCTCACCACGCTCAAGTGACGGTGATGCTCATCATTCTATTATCATCGTTAGATGAGTTTAAATTTCGAAATATGTGTGGTGAATAGACATAAATCTCAAAATTTAAATTCATATAATGGTAATAAGTAGGATGATAAGCAATATCACCACTTAAAGGTGGTGAGCAAAAGTGCACTCCCTAAATAAGTGCAGGGTAAACTGACAATCGTGTGACAATTCGGAGGTAACGTTATGTGAACAGCAAATTGTCGTTTTATCTTTGAACTATCACATATTGGCAAATTGACAATCGCATGACAGGTAGGGGTAAAACAACATTTCGGCAAGGAGTAGGATTCTCTCCCCTTTTTTTTCCTCTCTCCGTTCCTCCTATTTGAACGGTCACGATTAAACCACGTCAACATCTTATATTAATTTTTTTTAATAAAGGGAGACACAAAATGAAAAATGTGTGAGGAGAGGAGAGGAGAGGAGAGAAGAAGAATAAGAGGACATAGAATCTTATTCCTTTGGTCAAACCCAAAGGTAAATGTTGTCTAACGCGTGCCGGGTGGAAAATTATTCATGGGATACAAGAATTTGGGTCAGTCGCTATTGAGTTGTTTCAGACTGCGTTGGTCCGTTTGCAATCCCTTGGGCCCTTGCAAGTTAGAATTGGTGTAAAATTGCATGAGACTCGTAAGGAAATGATTTATAAAACCTTCACCCTGCATACTACGGCTAAAAAATAAACATGAAAAGTATATATTTTACCTCTAAATGTAAATAAAAAATAGTGCTGGTATCCTCACTCCATAGTCTTATATTTCCGCTCACTTTTTAATGAAAATTATAATATCAAATTTAACATTATGTAAGAAGACTTTAAAAACTCCGTTAAAAATTAATCATCTTATATATTCTTTGTGGTAAAAAAAAAAAATTAAAAATGAGAAACGAATCAAACCTTCCTATTTTGTCTCTAATTCACCTAGCTCTTTCCAACTCTTTAGTCCCCCTCCATCTTCTCTCTCTTTCGTCCCCTACCCCCACTCCCCCCCCCCCCAAAAAAAATTCAACCTCTTCTTTTCTCCCTACTTTTCAACCCTTAATTCTAAATTGGAATTCGATAATAAATATAGATATGAATCTTAAATTCATATCTGGTAGAAGGAGACACAAAAGGATAGAGAGGAACATACAAAGGAGAAGAAAAAGAAAGGAAGATAACTTTTTCAGCGGCAAAGAGAAAAGGAGTTGCCGCCGTCATATGTGGTGTCTGGTTGTGGTTACTTTAGACTGGGTTGGGCGGGGACGTTCATGGCTTATCCATTTTTGTAAAATCTTCAATATTCAATCATCCTTTATATTTATTTTATTTAGGACTATAATTGTTAGGGATATTTTAGCAATACAAGTGGATTGGAAAAATATAAGACTATGGGTGGACATAGTAGCACTCATTAAAAAGGGTATTAGAAAATGAGATAGATCAAAGGACAAACATTTGTCAAATAATTTCACACTTTATAAGCCCTTGGATCTATTTACATTTAACGATTTTAATTAAAAGTTAAGATGAGTACTAAATGACGTGACAATGAAAATAAACTTCAAATAAAATATTTTGATAAGGGAATTTTGTGAAGTTAAAATGGATCTAGCCTCCATCTTCCCCTTTTGCCATTTAGGTCTGCAACTCTCCAACACCAACAAAAAGGTCTGCAGTGCCATTGATGAAATTCATCTTTGTCTTTGATGCAGTGACTACTTCGTAACATAGGCTATATAAATACAATTCGTCTGCCATGAAAATAAAAACAGGGCTAATATGAAAAATCCAAACAAGAATATAAAACTATTTGCAGAGTCTACCACTTTTGTTTTCCTCCCAACTTTAATTTTTTGCAACCATTTTTTTTATGAGTACAACGATATATTTTACATTGAAAAGAGAGAAGAGTTCGTCTTCGGACCTAAGACCTCTCACTTACAAGTGAAGAGGAATACCATGAGACTTAACATAAATATTAATTTGTGCTTGAATCCTAACAGACTTCACCACGAGAGTTTAAATCTGAATTTTTTTTTTACCACGAGGCTGTCTTCCATTTACCCTATCACCACGGGAATCATTAATCTAATTTAGCCAAATGCTTAAACTTGTAGGGCAACACGAAAGGACATTAAACCACGTTCGATTAACTGTTAGAAAGAACCATACAAGAAAATAGTAAAGCTTTTGACTTGATTATTGGTTAGCTGAGGGAAGAGACATGGAAAGGAAAATATGAAAGACATGTCGGCATTTCTCTCTTAAGTCACGTGTTATGACTAGATGGAGCAATTAAAACACACAAAGTGATTGATAAATGAGATATTGGTCACTTGAGAATTTTATGGTTTGGATTTCACTTTAAGTTTGTGAGTTGCGAGTTGGAGTCTAACTTCGTTTAAGAGTGCAAATCCTTGTAAACATATTGAGGGACAGACTATTAACGTATCATGTCTAATGATCAGTAGTGTTTTTTTACATTTAAAATAAAAGTTTTGCATAAAGTGCTTTAAAACATATTAAACATGGACGTACCAAGAGAAGAGAGATCTATTTTTTATACAAAACTTGATATGTCTTAAACACTCAACTATGTATTTAATTAAAGGGTAATGTTAGGTATATCAAAATTTTAAATTAAATTTTGTAAACGGAATGATGTAGTTGTTGATAATTAAGTTATTACTTAAGTATTGATTAAAGTACTTATTTCATATTGATGACACATTACTTGATTTGCAAATAAAGTGAAATTTGGTCTCCTTAATATTATATTTAATTAAATATTAGATTGTATATGTTCTAATATTATAGTGGATAAAGTGTTGAATTTTCATTTATGCGTTCCCGATTCTAAATTTCCTCATTCTCAAATTTATAAGGATAGTTTTAAATTCTCTCATCTCTTAATAATATTATTAGATTAAATTTTGAAGACTCGAAGATTCCATCGTTTATCTCTCGAGTCTTCCACCCCATAATGATAATAATTTAAGTCGTTCTCTTTCCACTCCTCGGTTTTAGGCCCACCTCTTTTCTCTCCTCCACTTTCGCTACTGGGTATAAGTCCATCACCATCATAGTGGCGCGGCCAACCATTGAGGCACAGCTCCAATCTTGTCTTAACATGTCCATAAATCTCCCCTAAAATAATCCATAATTTGACGCTTTGTCACCCACATTTTCCTGCAAACCCAACAAAAGTTTTATACCTCTCATTTTATTCGCCTATTTTATTCAACAGGTATTGATGGGTTTCACAAACTTTTGATTTTACAACCATGTATGTCTCATCCCCTTTTTTAATATTTTAAAGTAAGTTTCACGTGTCAACTAGTGATTGGTAAAATCGCAACACACAATTTATATATATGTGTGTGTTAGTGGAGAAATTGTTACCGAACACTTTTGTCCACCGTTTTATTTATCACTGTTAGATGAGTTTAGAGTACTGATTATTACCATCACTTTATTTATCATTGTTAGATGAGTTTAGGGTACTGATTATTACCATCACTTCAGGGTAGTGAATAAAAATGCACCCAAATTGTTATTATGCATATAATTACTGACTATATATTGTTGATCACATTTCTGCATTCTTAAATCACAATATTAGCTAGTTAGCTTACACGATAAGGTAGATATGTAATCAAAATAGGTGATGTTTAGTAACACATCATGTGGTCATATAATATCTATTGACATAAAGTTAGAAGGGATTAGAATTTTTGAGGGAATTGTTACTGACACTTTAAAAATCTCATTTTGCACTTCAAATTTTATATAATTAGAAAGAAAAATACACTTGTAAGAAGTGTAGAGTGAAATTGTTAGAATGCTAATAACAATTCCAATTTTTTATTCCTCATTTAGTAAGAAACATGTATACAGAGTTCATTATTGTTCTACCAAAAAATCTTTAGATGTAACCCTAGAAGAACGCTATAATTTTCTATAAATATGCTCATTATTTTGTTTGAGGGTTCATAAACACGGGCACGTAGCAAGGGGATAGAACAACTCAAGGATCCAATACGCCTTTTCCTCAATCAAATTTTAGTTTTAGTGATGTCAACATCCAATAATAAATGTTTGCCGCATGCTGAAAAGTGCACTAATCGTTTAGTAAACGATTGATATGAGCTAAATTAGTGATATAAGATAATCTCTTATTTTCAAAACCATGTTTGAGTTACTACAATGCTGTAGTTTTAACCCCCAAGCCAAACAGGACTGAGGAGGTTAGGTTTGAGAAAGAGGCCGAAGCTTCACGTAACTAAAATAGTAGAATGGTTAGGGTTCGTCTTATACAAGTACCAACAAGGCAATAATAATGAAATTCGAGTGGGATGATTGCAAAAGGGGAATTTTATAGTGACGTCTTGTCAAAAGTCCAAATATTATTAACCAGCACCTTGATGCGCTAATCACGAATGAATCTCCAAATTAATTACAGATTAACATCGATATTCTTCTATATATATAGTATGGAACGGTGAGTAAGTTACAGTGGACAAATATAATAAGGTATTAGTAAAAATGGGGAGGGGGAAAGTGGAGCTGAAGAGAATAGAGAACCCAACAAGCAGACAGGTAACCTTCTCAAAACGCAGAAATGGACTTCTGAAGAAGGCTTTTGAGCTCTCTATCCTCTGCGATGCTGAAGTTGCCCTCATCATCTTCTCTCCATCTGGCAAGGCCTACCAATTTGCAAGCCACGAGTACGTTTAATTAACAAGTAATTAAACTAGCTAGCTAGGTTTGATGATGATCTTTCCCAATAATAATTGGTTATGGTAACGTGTGATGCAGCATAACTAGGACCATTTCCATGTATAGAAGGGAAGTAGGGTTGCCTGAATCCAACAACTCAAGCTTCTTAAGGGCCAGAACAATGGAGGTATATATACAATATATTTATATATTGCTCTTTTTGGTGGAATTTTTTTTTCGGCCTAACGCTTATAGCTAAACATAGTGTTACTATTTCACGTGGTATAAAATAATTGGACGTCAAAATTGATATTTCATGTCCTAAAGTATTAACAATTAAGAAATAAATACACTTATGTATTATAACATGGGTGACACTAACAAGAGTGTGAACTATGGAGTAATAGTAAATAATTTTATTATTATAATATATACAGAAATCTAGTTTCATTGGGCATATTTGGCATCGTATTAAAAAAAAATTCATAATTTTCAAAACATTTCTTAAAAACATATTTTAAGCAAGGTTCTAAAAGACGTTAGCCATTAGTTAGGCATAAGACTTAGGCCTAGTGCCTAGGCAGCTAGGTAGGGCCTAGATGAACTAGGTGAATTTAAGTAAACTTATTATTTATCGTATAACTAAGTGCATGTTTATACTTAAAAACACATAATTGTATTGAGATACATAAATTAAAAAAATAGAATGACATATATGAAAGTATTAGAAAATATAAAAAACATGGGGAACCAAAATATAATGAGTGTTAATCTAAGTATTCAGCAATTCTCTAACAATTTATTAAAAACATAAAATGCAAAATGAAAGTTATAAATTTTCTGTCTAAGTGAGAGTTGTGGCCTAAGTGGGTGCTTAGACGGGCGGCTAAGAGGTTCTAGGCCCACTTTCTTAATTTTCAAACGCAGGGATTAATTGGGGCGATGGCCAGCTGCCTAGCGCCTAAGCAGGGCTAAGTAGGGCTAAGTAGGGATTTTTAGGATAGTATTTTTAAGAACAATTTTCTTTAAGATCCAAAAATTGGTTTGGCATAAGATTCAA
Organism: Malus domestica; assembly: GCF_042453785.1. NCBI lineage: Eukaryota > Viridiplantae > Streptophyta > Magnoliopsida > Rosales > Rosaceae > Malus > Malus domestica. The sequence goes on along the minus strand of NC_091674.1, from coordinate 24,247,560 downwards.
ATTGTTCTTAAAATTTTAATAATTAAAAAGAAAAGAAAAAAAAAAACCCTACAGCAACTCCCTGTGGATTCGGGAATTACTACTAGATTCAATTGGATAGCAGATAAATCCAAAGGGAAGGTCAAATGAGAGGGAGAGGAGAGAAATAGGAGAGATATTTGGAAAGGAGGAGAGAGAAAGAAAAGAGAGGTTGGATCAGGAGAGTAGAGAGAAAAACAGGATAAAGATAGAGAGCTAGTAGAAAACGATCGGAAGAGAGGAGAGGAGAGAGAAAGTAGTGGGTTTGGAGTTTAAAATCTTTAAAATTTTATTTTTTGTGTTGTTTAGAACTAGGCTAATTTTTTCAAGTTAGTTTTGAGTTTATTTATAAAAAAAATAAAAATAGTCTTACCAAATAAGTATTTAAGGTATAAAGCTTAAAAAGTAGAATTCAAGTAGAGTATTAAACATGTCTCTTAACTTTTTTCTTCTTTTGATGGATCAAATGGGCTCCTATATGTTCCATCCTAATTCTTTTCAAATAAGATGACTCTGATCTTTTCTCCAAGCTAATTAAACAAAGGGTGATGCTATTCATACACCCTTTTTTACCTCTCACATACCTTTTGTTAATTTATGTCTTTTGATTTTTTTCAATTCATTCGATTCGGCGGCCAAAATATGAGAGAAGTGCGTGGGAGGTAAAAATGGGTGTGCAGATGGCATCACCCTTAAACAAATAAATAAAAGTTCATATCTAATTAGCAAGTAATTAATCACTCCTACAAAAGCATGAAAAAACAGCTTTTGTATCAAAGTTCAATTTTATGTCACTTCCAATAACATCGATATCCAATATTGTCCCCCAATTTGTTAATTACCACTCATACAGTCCATCATGTGTGAGATTTTATGACAAAAGACCTTAGTATTAGTTGAAGTGAGATTATGATATTTAAACTCTTATTTTCTCAGAGATACGATCAATGTGGAATATTTCAACAATTTCTTGTCTCTGCAATGTTAAACTAATTACTTTGATCTGCTGTATATATTTGACAGTATTGGAGGAATGAAAATGAAGAGTTAAGAAGATCAATAGGGAACTTGGAAATGAGGCTGATGTAGGTTTGCAGCAACTACAACTTTTTTCCCGTGTGACGTGTATATATATGTGGTTGTTTTATTTCAATTTTCAACATATTACAAATTAATTAGCATGGTATTATGAACTTATATATCAAGGAACTTGGCTGGGGAAGAGCTATCAACGCTTGGCGTGCAAGAGCTAAAGCAGCTGGAAAGACAGTTAAAAACTGGGGTTGAACGCATCCGCTCTAAAATGGTATATATGATGTTAATATATTTCTGGTTTAATTTATATGTTACTGATAACAACTAGGGTTTAATTGATCTGTGATTAATCTAATTAATTAACAGAGACGGATCATTTCGGAGAACGTTAGCTTGCTGAAAAGAAAGGTAACAACCCTCTCGTAGGTTCCTGCTTAAGTTGTTCGATTAATTCAAATGAATTGTTACTTTGGAGGTACGGAAATAGTAGTTCATAGGGTTTATATTAGGGTTTGACATGCTTGTGAATTGGGTTTATATCAAAGTTTCTTTAATTTAGTTGTATAATATGCTGCAGCATAAAGCATCGCAAGAAGAAAACACGCATCTGCTAAAAAGAGTAAGTAAATATTGCCCTAATTTCCTCTATTAATTAATTGCAATTGCAGTGAATCATAGAAATGCTTAGTTAATTAATTGGACACTTTCGTTTGATTAACATGTGCTGATTTGTCTTTTGAATTGAGATTAAGTTGCACGAGCTTAATTTTGCTGATGCCTCCTGCTCGACAACTACTGTGGGAGCAAATGCACGCATTAGTGCATTTCCAAGGTATAAAAATATAAGGATGAATCTCAGTTTACTATTCTGAAGTTTCTTGGTTTTCAACATTTGGTACATAAAGTTTTTTTTCATCCTAGAGTGGTACTAAAGTCATAATTTTGGGATACTTTCATACATCCGTTAAGGTTGATGTTAAATAAGCTGTTAAATGGTGACATGGAGCCTACGTGGACAATGATTGGATGTCACGTGTCAATATAGGCCCACGTGAATATTAAAAAAATTAAATAAAAACATTGGGTTAAATCTCTATCCCGCCCCTCACCCACCCCACCTTCCCCTTCCCTGATACCCACCCGCCACCAACCCTTTTCCCTTTCCCCTTCCCCAAAACCCCCAAACAACCCTACCTCCCTTCTTTCTCCACAGCCAACGCCCAGAATGCGAACTCGGATCAAGAAACCCGATTTGCCGCAAGCTTTTGTTCGAACCACCACTTACGCCGCTGTCTCTCCGGAGAAGATGACGGAGTTTCTCGATCTAGATGAGAGCTTGGCGCACGCACAGGCCGACCCACCGCCAAAGAAGTTCGATTTCATTGTGCAACTGAGGATCAACGGAATCGAGTGGCCGTTTGATCCCTATTCTTCCGTGTGCTCATCTGGGTTCAAGATTGCGATTTTTTCTGCAGAGATTTCCTTCTGGTGTTCGTGCATCCCACCTATTTGATCCAATGTATAAGTCAAGATCTTTTCCTGAGGTTATAAGTTTCTCTAAAGATTTTCTTGTCTCTTTTATGCTCATTTGGTGATTTGGTGAAATGGGTAATGGTGGAATTTTTGTTTAGAAGAATGATTGTTACAGTGAAATGGGTTATGGTGGTTCGACAAAAAAAAAGGGTTATGGTGGAATTTTGGAATGGAGAGAGAAGGGAGGGAGGGTTGTTTGGGGGTTTTGGGGAAAGGGACGGTGAAAAGGGATGGTGGCGGGTGGGTATCAGGGAAGGGGAAGGTGAGGTGGGTGAGGGGCGGGATAGAGATTAGCCCAATTTTTTTAATTTTTTAACATTCACGCGGCATCCAGTTATTGTCCACGTGGGCACTACTTCACCATTTAATGGCAGATTTAACAGCAACCTTAACAGATGCATGAAAGTGTCTCAAAATTATGACTTTAGGTACCACTCTAGGATGAAAAAAACTTTATGTACCAAATGTTGAAAACCAAGAAACTTCAGGGTAGTAAATTGAGATTAACCCAAAATATAATACACACACACACATATATATATATATATTTGTTAAAATTATTATTATGTTAATAATGTTTATCACTAATTAAACTTGTTGTTAATCAATTATACTCTTACTGTGTGGCAGTGAACTAATTTGAAATTCAGGGTTCTTCAACATGATCTCTGAGCAGCACCATCCAGTGCCTTACTGATTTGAAAAGGCTACCTGCTTGTAGCAGCTTCAGCTTTTGCTGTTGTTTATGTATACTTAAGATTATATTTGCACCTAGCTAGCTTGAGTTTCTAATTTCTTGTGTACGAGCTATATGGAGTTTGTGGAAATAAATTTATGTATATGATGATGTGGATTGTTGTTATGCATATAAGTTTTTGGCCATATAATGATAAAAATAATATTTTTTGTATTTGTTTTGGCTACGTACGTACGTACTTTTGTCTTCTTATTTCAGAGGAACAAGAACAATAGAAAGAACTCATACAGATTAGACTGATTAAGATCAACTAAACTGAAAACACCACAAAGAAAAACAGAAAATATTTCTTGTTACATTCACAATCCATGCATACATATATAGTACCGATGGAGAAGTACTTCTGCACAGAACCTCAACCTACTGGCTACTTGCTAGATCATGCCATAGCATCAGAGAAGCACGAATTAACTGTGTAAACTTGCAAACCAAATTATGTAATAAACGGCTAAGATTAAAACACACATTTTTTTTTATCAACTAAATCTTAATTTAACGAATTTTTCTTCCAAATGTTAAAAGATTCAAATTCGGATTGCCCTCCCAAAGACAAATGAGCACGATTTGATTTTTGAAGTAATAGATTCACTTTTAGTGTTAGCGTTTAAGTTATGATTCATGCGAAGTTTTTCAGTGTGATTGTTACACCGTCACGTGATATTATCAATTCATTCATGTTATAATACGTATATTTATTTATTAACATTATACTGTATATCCGTGACATGTTAACTTTTTTCTTTCATTCATATGTTAATACATGAATTGGTAACACTACGTCATGTGAGGGAAAATTTCTCATCGTTGAATCCAAGAGGATTCTAATTCCAATTAGTTGGTTTTGGGCTTACTTTGATTGGACCATGATAGTTGGGCTTTTCGGCATAAACTTTCTGGGCTTTAGCCCATTATACATCCCAATCTCCGGCCCACATCCAAACCAACGGACTCCTGACTCCCCCACCTCACTCTCTCCTCCATTTCCTTCCAGCTCCCACTCCCAAACCACCTCTCTCTCCCCAATGGCAGCCATAGCTCGCGTCTCCAGAAAAACCCTAGCCTCCTTCTCCAGCTCAGCCCATCCATCCACCTTCCACCGCACCTTCGCCGCCGAAGCAGCAAAAGCCGCGGCCATAACACCCTCACCGGATCGGGTCAAATGGGACTACAGAGGTCAGAGAAGGATAATTCCGCTCGGCCAGTGGCTCCCGAAGATCGCCGTCGACGCTTACGTGGCACCCAACGTGGTCTTGGCGGGTCAGGTCACGGTCTGCGACGGAGCATCCGTTTGGCCCGGGTCAGTCCTCCGCGGCGATCTCAATAAGATCACCGTCGGATTCTGCTCCAATGTTCAGGAACGCTGCGTCCTCCACGCCGCTTGGTCTTCCCCAACAGGTAGGTTCCCCAATTTTGTAGCTTTTTCTTTAAATATTTCATTTGGTTTCTTAATTTGTTGTTAATCCTACAATTGGTTTTTAATTATTCGAATTGATGTGTGTTAATAGCTGAATTGTAGTTTTGGATTGCTACACTGAGTATAGCTGCTGTGTATTTGGTAAGCTGTTGAGGTTAATTAGCTGAGAATTTGAAGGAAAAAATAGTACTTTGTAAGTAGGTAATGGAATTTTGTAGTGCATTTGGGTCTTTCACTAGGTGTAATGTAACTCACAAGCTGTTAGTTTTTCGGGTCCGGTAGGGTAGGCAATTCAAAATAAAAATATTACTCCTTTAGTGAAGTGGTGATGGTGACTTCTTTCTGAAACAAGAAAAGTTTCCTGTTGGCATATTGTCATTGCATCGTGTCAATAGTGAGGTTGTAATATAGTGGTTGGAAGCTCGAGTTGATGTCCTTTTGAAGAAATTTCACCAGGTTGTTACTCATTATTTTCTCCCTTCCCAATCTTCGAGTTGTGGGGATTTGGAAAGAATAGTTTGGAAGGATAAATGGATTGAAGATTCCTTTGTGCGGATTTTTCTTATCTACCAAATGTGTCTGCTCTCTCTATTTGAGTGGTTGGAGTTTAGTTTTTGTAGAATTTGAATGATTTGGAAGTTATGTGTGTTCTTCTTTACTAACATGAATATAAATTTCTCCTCGCAATATTTAGATTGGACAAAAGCTTTTGGAAAATTGTCATTTTGAATCCTTGAGCCTTGTTTCATGCAAGCATTGTTGAGGTAGTTATTGATGAGGTATCATTTCCTAGTTTTAATCCTTCTGCCATGATTTGGAAGGAGTATCTTGCCATGCAAATTTTTGTACTTGGATTATTGCACATGGTAGACCTTGGGATACCATCTGATTCTTTATCACTATTGTTTTGAACGTATGACATAAATTGTCAAGGGAATCAAAGTTGTTTCCTCCTTCTTGCATTTTGTTGTTCTTTGAGAACCATCGTGCTTTTGTTGACTGGAAGAAAGGGACCGTCTTGTGCAATAGTATGATGGCTATTATCTGAGTAGTATGGGCATAAAGAAATAGAAGGGTTTTTTTTTAAAAAAAAAAAACAAAGGTGGGCACGGTGTAGTTTTTTCTTCTAGAGGTAGTGTGCAATTGCCGCTGCCATTTGGAGTTTCTATTCAAATATGGGGCCTATATATTGCATGGACACAGACACGGATATGGCGATACGTGACACGCTGACACTTTAAATAAGGACTAGGACACATCGATTAAAATATAATAAATTTATAATAATATTACATATATTATAATTTATAATATAACAAAGTACCCATGTTCATCAAATTCGTTCACCATACATAATAATTAAAACACAAGCATAATAATTTAAACAACACAAGATTCAAGTCTCTCTTTCTATTTCTTCTTGAACTTAATTGTCGTCATTAGTAAAGATTACGGCCTCTAATTGGAGAGAGATGACTGAAGAGGAGGTTGGCAAACTTTTAGGTTTTAGAAGTTTCAATAGTTACAGAACTGCCCCAAAATGTCTTTACATTTACAAAAAGTGCCGGCTGTGTGTGGACCGTGTCCAAACTGTGTCAAGGGCGTGTCCGAGGCATGTTGGGTGTCGGGGTGTCCAACACTCCGATACTTCGGGGTTTCGGAGTGTCCGTGCAACATCTATTAGACTATCCTTAGTTCATTCTCCATCTCCTGAATTCGTGGCTAGACAAATATGCTAGGCATGGGTGTCAAGTATTATACAATATAGAATTTCTCTTCTTTGTGAGGAACAGCAGGTTCCGATAATTAGGCTGGTTTGGTACTGAGGTGATTCTGAAAAAAGCTGGTATCAAAAAAAGTTGGGAGCTTTTTTGTGTTTGGTAAACATTTAGCTTCAGTTTTTTTTCACAGTTTTGGGTGAAAAAAAGCCAAAAACAAGAAGCTGCAAAACCCAGCTTTGAAAAACTGGCTTTTTTTCACATCTGTTTTACATAAAAGTTTACCAAACACTATAATACTGTTTTTTTTTTCAAAAGCACTTTTACAAAAAAGTTTACCAAACACTCTGCTGCTTTATTTCACAGCTACTTATTCTCATAGCACAGCAGAAGCAGCTTTTTTTTCAAAGCACAACAATACCAAATCAGCCCTTAGTGATGGATAAGATCAGTAGAACATGATATGTAAGAAAGTGGTAATATCGATTAGTTTGCCATTTGTATTTAATGTTTTAAAACAGCTGAGTGTTTCTGGGAATCTGGTCATTCCTGAACTTATATCTCGCAACATCTCTTGCGTGAAACTTTTTGACCTTTAGGTTTATACTTGGGGTGTAAATTCACTTCATTCAAGAATTTGAAATTTCCTTATGTTCTAACATTTAGCATATAACCCTAGTGCATCCTATTTCTTGATTTGATATAGGCCGAGTTTCTATAGATCTCTACATTGTTCCTGGTCCTACCCAGAGACCAACCTTAATTGCATCAACTTGTGATGATATAATGATCTGGTCTATCTATTTCATTGGCTCTGTTTAAAGAGCATACGTTACTATCATCAGTTTGTTTAAAAGTACATTGGTTGTTTGTGCATCTTAGAAGATGATTATGACTCTTTTGTATATCATTATTATTAGTTGTTGATGTATTTTCTTGACGTACATTATGTCTGTTATGAAATGTAAGGGATCTATTACTATTTGATCTGCTGGGATTTTCTGAGTTTATAATACACAACCACTTTCACTATCTCAGGACTTCCAGCAGAGACATCCATTGAGAGGTTTGTGACTATTGGCGCATACAGTCTCTTGCGGTCCTGCACAATTGAGCCAGAATGCATTATCGGGCAACATTCGATCCTAATGGAAGGTTCCTTGGTGGAGACCCACGCTATCCTTGAAGCTGGATCTGTGGTTCCCCCGGGGAGGAGAATTCCAACCGGTGAACTTTGGGCTGGAAACCCGGCAAGGTTTGTCCGAACCCTGACACATGAAGAGACCTTGGAGATCCCAAAACTCGCTGTCGCAATAAACGATCTAAGCAAAGAATATTTCCAAGAATTCCTCCCGTATTCCACAGTATATTTGGAGGTTGAAAAGTTCAAGAAATCTTTGGGGATTTCCATTTGATCAGTTTCATCGGCTGCCGACTGTATATTAATTTCCATCATTTTTCCTATTGGTCGGATGCCGGCTATAACTTGTTTTTATGTTTTTGGTTTGAACTTTGATTGATGGAAAAGGGCACCAAACAAATCCCAATCGATATATTTCCAAGAAATAAGGTTTGACATTTTACCGGTTGCAACATTGCTAACTATTTGGGATAACATCTCTTTTTATAAATATTCCGAGTGTATGGTGAGGGGATGTGCCTCGCACGCGACTAAAGAGATATCTCTCTCAATTTTTTTCTATCGAACTTTTAAAAAAATCCCGTTAAATGCGACGGGTTTATTAATCTCCTTAAATATAGAATAATAATCCCTGTTATATATACAATGTATATCTTTGCAAGATTCGATTCATGTGGGATTATACAATGCAAGGTTTCGTATTTTTAAAGGAAAAAACCATTATTTGGTTAGGTCAAGAGTTCGATTCTGCTGACAAAAACGAAAGTACAACGTGATTTCATATCCTTGAAAAGCAATGCCAAAGTAATATAACTTGACTAGGTCACGAGTTTGATTATAAGTAGTTGTTGGGTCAAATCTTGTTTCGTTATCAATAAGGCTTGATATAAATTAGATATATTCATTTTCCCTTGAAAGACATGCACTAAATCGTGGAGAAAATGGGACAAGAAATTAGGTTTAAGTCATTGAGTGCGTGGCCTCATGGGTTTCTGTCTCTAGTGAAAAGATACTGAGACGGCTTCGGCAAATAAAATCTTATGGTTTGGCAGGTATGGGTGTAGTTACGTTGGCTATATCATATGTAATTTTCTAATAGAGTCGAGTTTGAATTTTTTACTCTGCGATTTTAAATTAGTTTAAAGTAAAATATCAATCGTTTTAAAAAATAAAAACTTGTAACTGTCGGCTCAACTAACAATTTTCTTCCAATTTGCCCTATCAACTTTCAGTGTGATTCTAATCCCCTCTTGGTTACAATTTTAAAGCCGTAATTATGCGAATATGACAACTTTTCCAACTACCAACAAGAAAGGAGACCTTAAATTTCAACACTTCACTGGAGCATACCTAAATCGGATGACAATGATTTCATAGAATATTCTCGGCTACTCTAAGTTCTATATTTTGAGATCGGGTTTGTATCACAAATGGTCACTGAAATTAATCAAACTCATCATTTTGGTCTCTCACTTTCAAAATCAATAAATGTCGTTCATGATATTCACTACTGCATATCAATTTAGTCATTTCGTCACGATTCCGTCAACTATTTTGTTAGTTTGTATGTAGAACCCACAAATCCAATGAAATGGTGACACATGGATTACACAAAATAAGGGTTTTATCACAAATAGTCCCTGACATTGACCAAACTCCTCATTTTGGTCCTTGAGTTTCAAAAAATTGATAAATTTGGTCCCCGACTTTCAATACCGCACATCAATTTAATCATTCCGCTAAAGTTTTGTCAAAATTTTTTGTTGCACTAATCCAATCACATGACACCACGTGGATTAACTATAAGAAACTATTTTTTTAATTTAAAACTAAAAGTAAAATAAGAAACTAAAAACCAAAACTAAAAGAAAAAAAAGTCATCGTCGTCTTCATCAGGGTATGCTCAAAAAGAAAAGGAAGGCACCATGACACCATTAAACTACTTGGTCTCCTGAACTACTCCTCATTCTCTCTAGTTGGTTATAATACTATCAAGTTTGAATTGAATTTGGATTCGATTTTATCCAATTTAGATTGATTTTTTTTTTCCATTGGGGTTGTGGGATGTGAGAAAAATGTCAGCACGGAATACTCATCCGTTGGTTCACTCTTAAAAAAATAGTTTCTTATAGTTCATCCACATGGAGCCATATGATTGGATTAGTGGGACCACATCAACACACAAATGAAAAATATCGATGAAATTTTAATGGAATGACAAAAATTGATGTGCAGTAGTGAAAGTTAAGGACCAAATTTATCGATTTTTGAAACTCAAGGACAAAAATGAGGAGTTGGATCAAAGTCAAGGACCATTTGCGATAAAACCCTTATTTTGTGTAATCCACGTGTCACAATTTCATTGGATTTGTGGGTCCCACATACAAACTAACAGAATAATTGACAAAATCTTAACGAAATGACCAAATTGATGTGGGGTAGTAAATATCAGGGACGACATTGATTGATTTTGAAAGTAAGGATCCAAAATGATGAGTTTGATCAATCTCAAAGACCATTGTGATGAAAATCCTTTTGAGATCAAGTACGATATTCATTCATTAAAGTTCAGAATACATAAAAACGGTGAGGATAGAGTGCGAGTACATGGGCTTCAATAAAATCTTTGCCGAAAAATTTCAACCCGGTCGAATGAAAAAAGAGTATTCCACACCAACAGATATATAAAGTAATTATATTCTAAAAAAGAAGATCACTTATTACATCAGGAGGTTCATCAAACCAAATTCTTACGTTATCCAACTGTAGCCCAATCCTTGCTAATATGTGAGCAACACTATTTGCTTCCCTCCGCATGCGGTTGAGCTTCCTATGAGGAATGAGGCGCATAAAATGGCATGCTTCATTGAACACTAAACTCTTTGTTATACTAAACTAAAGTAATGTGAGAGGTTTTAAACTCGGAACATAATACATTAAAGAGGAAGACTATGTACCACTTGCTAAAAAAATGGAAACATTATAATTAGAAATGAGGAGGAAATTGCGACTAAGGCAAGGCATCATTTGTTGTGCATTAATGTGACAATTTAATGTCATAAACCACTAAGCATTGTGGAATACCAAATTGCTAATTTTTATTTAATATATTCCATCTTCCAAATGAACAAAGATTTTGACATCTCAACCGTTTTATACTTATATTTGTTTGCAACCCGTCTCTATAAATTCCACTCTTTCTCTTATCCCATTTGCAACTTCAATGGCTTCTCCACATCCATCACCTCTCCTTTTTCCCTCTGCACCGTCGACTTGCCTTGCGGTCGATATGTGTCGCGGCGGAGACCAAGGCGATCGATATGCGTCACGGCGAAAACCAAATAAAGAAGGAGGTATTTGAGAGAGTGATATGATCCATGGAGGTTGAAGTGATGATTCATGCCTTTGTGGTTCTGTGTTCTTGTGTTTGCTGAAAAATGTGGGATGTTGGTATGGTTCAATCAAATAAAATCTCTCAAAATTTGGGTCCTTTAATTTGATTGAGCCGTGCCAATATCACAGTTGACTTTTCACTTCATCGCGTTTAAGTAAACATACACAAATAAAACTAGTTTCAAACTTTTGAGCGAAAATGAAATTAGAAGCCGTATACATGCACTAGTTGATGGCCTTCTATTGTTTGTTCAGCTTAAGGTTTTTTGTATATTTAGTCTGTCGAGAAATATTTTTGATTAAAAGTTTATAACCAGTTCTGTTTTTGCAGATTCCCTTGTTTCTAATTAGTTCGTATATGTGCGTACATACACACAACATATACGTATACGTTCCCATTCATGCCTTTCTATATTTTCTTGAAAAATAATCTTGCACATAATATAGACTGGATCAACTGTATATTAATCCGTTTTTATATAGCATGAACGCGTTCTATGCAGAAAAAAAAACACCTACCGGCAAATTAAATTACGGCCATACAGGCCGTTCATCGATTGTCGACTGTGTCGCGTAACCTAAGCGTATAGACAGTTCTGTGCTGCTAGAAGGTTATAAAACAAAGAGATTCAAGGGACGAGCAGCAGGCAACATCTAATGCTCCAACGGTGCTGGTGCTGGTGCTGGAGTATATGACAGCACAAGATAAATGGTGCTGTAGACATGAAGAGTGCAACGAGCATCATTATCCTTCTGAGCTTCCCCGGTCAACCTCGAAGAGCCACGTGCAATTTCTCCCCCGCAAAATATTCCTGCCAATGGAACCCTGGGGAAGTTCTCCACAAAAGGAGAGCCATCAACATTGGTCCGTCCAAAGAACGGCTCACCACGGCCACAACAAGCGAACATAAAACCCCCAAATACTTCACTCATGTGACGGCGATGTTTTGGATTTTCTTCTAACTTCAAATTTTTCAGGCTGGCAGAGATGTTGCTACATGAAGCTAATGCAGTTTGGGGGTCTGAACGATAGAAGTTGAAGTAATCACCAGTTTTTATGCCAACGCCACTGACATAAAGGTACTGATCATCTCCTCTGCAGAAAAGCCTCGTGTTAAAACTTAAATCATAAAGATTTATCAAATTATCAAACATATTCAAATCAAAAGAGAATCCTAGTTTCCCAAAAATCAATCACTTTACTGCAGCCAGGACTTAATTGCCAGTGACCAGACCGCACAATAACACAGAAGGCAGACACAGATACAGATGATAAGATATAAACATAATATATGTAGATTAAGATTGTAGTACCGTCTGAATTAAGATCTTTTACTTTACATTCTTTAAATTGATTTTCCGGCAATGATCTTGTACCATTCATAATTTTAATGTGGAAAACAACAGCAACTACAGTGAAGTGGTAGATGGAGCAAGGAGTTTGACAGGGATGAGCAGACGAACCATAAATCAAAGCATAGGACACAGTGAAGGATGTTCTTGTTTTAAGGAATTCATATTTCTTCGTTACAAGAACATATGCAGCAACAATAAGACAATTTACTAGCCAATATAGAAAGTAGTCATGAGTATTACCCTACAACTCCATGGTATTCCAAGGACGTAATCCACCTTGGCTTCTCTGACCCGATAGAGATTTTTCTACGTTTTGTAACCCCGATGTACAGATCAGAAGAATCAGCATGATTTCCTAACTGTCACATATTCATTTCAAAAACATATACAAGTACTTGTAAGAATGCATGATATATCAACAGTTCTAAAATTATCAGATTTAGAAATTCACTTGTAATATTTTTGATTCACTAGTCGAATGTAAAACATTTCAAGTCAACTGGCACTTTCCGCATGCACCACTTGGAATTTAACTGTGAGTTTTACCTCATCATTGATATCATCAAGAATTTGTTGACCATCAAGAATTTCAGGGTGTCCTTCTCTTCTAGCAGTAAGCCAAGTAGAACGCTCACACTCATTCACTTTGACAGAAACAGCCTTGTGCCGGGGACCTACTGTGGACACTCCGTTTGACAATGCAATTTGGAATTGAATGTCTCCAATACCTTCTCATTTATACCAAACCAAATAAGAGATTAACAAAACACGTTGGATGGTTTGACATTATAACTTTACAGAACAAGAAAGCCACCATAGATATACACATTGTTAAGAGTAAGTGAAAAGGAGTGTGCCCAGGTTTCCACATGAAAGCAGGACGAAGGAAGTAAACAAGTTAATGGAAAATTAAGAGGCAAATATCTACAGAACTGTACAAGCCTATAATGAGGTCTACAAGATCTGGAAAGCGAACTACTAAAATAAGAGCAATTTGAAAAGAGAAAAAATAACATGCATAAAAGAGTGATAGAAAACCTTCACTCGTGAACAGTAGAGATTAGCATGCAACTCTCAAATATGAGACCCTTAAAATTATGCAGTTTTGATAGGACACGGTTCCAAAATTTGGAGATATACTGTAACTGAAAATTTGAAAGCGCAAGAAATTTTATAAAATCATGAAAGCTTTAAATATGTTTACAAAAAAAAAAAAATTAAATACAAAAAATATTACTTCACAAATGAATAGATCTGGATGTGTTTCCAATCTTCTATGGGGCTTTGCAAATTATACGTACAATCAGAAGAAGCTCTAATTTTGCAAGGCTACAGTAGCAATCTATCAAGAAATGATGCGTCTTTTATTTCTTTACTTTGTATGTGACACTTCTGAAGGCATCCATGTTAGCTAACTTAGCATAAAACTACGTTGTAAACAATATGGGCAAAACAGTACTTTATAAATGAATGAACAAACCAAACATTTACCATGTGGCTTGCCTTTATCCTTTGCAAATATAAGAGCAACAGCGTCTGTAAAGTATTTTGCACTCCCGCAGACATTTCTAGACTCGTTCTCACTTCTATATAGAAAACGACCTCTTTCATCACCCACAATGACAGTTTCTGCAGGCATAGTATAATCTGCAACAAATTGAGACATTGAGATACAATCAACAAAATTTGACCCAGCATGAGCATGCAACAGAAAAGTTAATCACAACACAAAATCTGGAAGCAGCGGCTTATCTCAGTAATGTTTCAAGTGATAAAGATATCATCCCTCATTTTTCTTAGCTATCAAACAAAATATTTTCTTTTTATTATATTCTCAGTACTCACCCAATGCATCAACAATCGGTTTCATGTCAAGAAGCCCATCCTGCACCATCAATCATGTCCCATGTTAGCAATGCAGTAAAGGAAAGCTACATCTGATTCAAATAAAGAGGGAGAGAGGCAATCAAGTGTGAGGACAACCACTCACTCCAAACATCATAATTCCAACTGGGGATGTGCAATCTGAAACAGACGCGGTGTAATCCATAATATCCGTGATGAATTTATCAAGCAACACCTCTCGAGGTTCCTGATGTCATTAAAAAAAATTTACACGTCATGAAAATCCATTATTCAAACAGCAGAAAAGCTTGAATGACTCTACAAATTCCCAAAAATGACAATAAACAACCAAAAACTGTATGTCCTAAGTTTCCCATTTCGAAATCCATCACTGTGGAATTCTTAAAGAAATCAGCGTAGTAGTTTTATTGTAAATTTGGCACCTTTGTTGTTCGTAACAGCGGGATGACATCAACTTTCAATCCTGGCACAAAGCCAACAGTCAAAAGGATGCCACAGTTCACATCCTTTGCTGGTATAGAGCAATCTTCATCACTTCCATCACCACAAACTTCTCCCCACTTAACCTAAACAACCAAATGTTACCCACAATTAGTAAAGAATTAAACTTTCTACATCGTAACGCACAAAAACTCGGCACACCCGAAAAACACAACCACAAACCTCTTTGATTTCATGGGTCAGAGCATCTCTTCCAACAATTCCACTTGAAGTAGAAATGATGAATGGAACACTGGACCCCAATTTTTTCGATATCTGCAATTTCAAACAAACAACAACAGAAAATTCCATAATTTGCTTCTCTTAATTAAAAATTATCTAAATTCAATACTAATTAAAATTAAAGGGTATATAAGAGCAAGAACACATACAAGCTTGGAAATGTCATACAATCGAAACCCACTTCCAATATTAGCTACAACGAAATGAGGCCGTATCGGTTCGGCCAGAACCTTCTCGATAACCTCATTCACAGCAACCTGTCAATTCCAACACAAAATTTGAGAGAGTGTGCGTGAAAATTTGAGCTTGTGATATTCTCGGAAACCAAACAAGGGATCTAGACGCTAAACCAACCTTAGGCGAGGGGTGGAGAGAGAGGGCGGAGGCGAGTTTCGGTCGATTGAGGATGCGACTGCAGATTTGGTTCCAGGATTTGCTAACGCACGCCGCCGATGCGAAGGTTAGGGCGGGTAGGCGCGAAAGGACGTTGTGGAGAAGGTCATCGCTTATCGGCGAAAACAACCCTGTCGCCGTCGTATGGGGCCGTTTTGTGTCGGTTTTTTTCGCCGACGACGACGATGCCACGTCCATCGGAGCTCTGGTTGTTTCGTAAAGGTGCTGCCGACTTTGGATTGTAGAAGTTTGACGCTTGGGTGTGGTTGGAAAAGGATCCGGAGCCTCTGAATCCTTTCCCTAATTTTCCTCATCAAATAATCCATTCATTGAAATTTAATCTAACGGCTAAAAACAAAAATTTATTTTAAAAGTTATCATATTTATTGGATCGTATTTTAAGAACCCGGATTATTTAATAAAAAGAATTAGGTGTAAGGAACTCAGAGAGGACCCCTTTCAGTTGGAAAATTGGAATTACATGTACGAATTAGAGAGATTAAAATGGGTCTGGTCTTTATATGATGATGTTGGTCTGTCGGTGATTAATCTAACAAAATTTATCGTTAAAAAAAAAAGGTATGGCCTAACTCCAATTATTATTTGACACATATTAAATAAATAACAAACAAATTTAAAAAAAAAGAATTTTTAAATACCTGTCAGTTAATTATTAGAGCCATAGAGAGATTACACCCATTTTAAATGCAAAAGATTTGATCTCAGAATCAGACACCATGAGTTTAACATGTATTACACTATTTTCATGATAGTGTGAGTTTGATAATGATGGGTTTTATATATTAAATATTAGGGGTGGGCGCGGTGCGGTTCGGTGCGGTTTTGAGTAAAACCGCAACCGAAACCGAAACTTTTTGCGGTGCGGTTCGGTGCGGTTTTGAAGCCAAAACCGAAATAAAACCAAACAATTTGGTTCGGTTCGGTGCGGTTTCAAACGGTTTCGGTTTGGTTTTTGAGAAAAAAAATGTACAATTTAAAATATATACCTATTTATGCATAAAACGGTCTTATTTTTCTCATATATTAATTAATGAACATGTAGCAACAACAATGTAGCAAAAACAGCAACAACAATGCAGCAAAACTGCAGCAAAAAACAGTGGCAAAACAATGCTCCATGCAATTTCCCTATGCTATTCTGAAAAGTGTGAGTTTGTTTCCGTAGTATTACAATATGTTCTTATGAAAGACTACATACGCAGCGTGCAATCCCGGGATAGCAAGTTAATCATCTACCTTAAACACATTACAAATATTAAGCTGCTATGAAATCATTAAGTGGGCCACTAGCTACTCTTTCTGGTGGCTACTAGTCTAGCATTTTCTGGTGCCTTTGAAGCCAAGAATGCTATCAGAATTATTGAAGCCATGCTAATGATCAAGGACTACACTCGAATGATGAACTTAGAATATGGTGTGATCCGAATTCCAAAGGATTGCAAAGAATGAGGCAGTTAGGCTGTCACCATGGATATGTCAGGGGGCATGACATGAGCTAGAGGTTGTGCAGATTGTATTGCATAATACTGATCAATACAAAGATTATGCGTTGTGCAGGAGGTAAACTTTGACAGGGGTTTTCATGACATTGTGAAGAAGATCAAGCATTGATCTGGTAAGTCTTTGACAATAGAATTTATACTAAGATGATACAATAAACTAATTTAAAACAGAGAGACAACATTATTTTGATCTTAAAACATAATATTTAATATATGGTGCGGTTTCGGTTTCGGTGCGGTTTTGAAAACCCAAAACCGAAACCAAACCGTTTTCTTTGCCGCGGTTTGGTTTCGAAACCGAAACCATTTCAAAACCGAAACCATTTCAAAACCGCAAAACCAAACCGTTCGGTGCGGTCCGATTCGATTCATGTTTCGGTTTCGGTTTTCGGTTCCAAGTGCCCACCCCTAAATATGGACCCAGCCACTTTTAATTTTTCTTTATTTAATGATCGGCTACTTATTTTCTTTATCTTTGCTATTTATTGTATATGTATCACACTCATGAGATCATTATACTCAAATTTTCTTATTTACTATAGGAGTTTGATTCATATACTCTTGGTATCACATATAGTTTTCTGGTTTAGCGTGGAAGGTGTTATCTGTTCACATTGACCATAAAAAGCAAGTGTGATACCAATATATTGAGTTCATACAGGAATCACATTCGAAAAGTTTTCGTGTGACACTAATTTATTAAACTCGTGAGTATGATACTTATAAACTAGAAAGTTCTAAAGTATGACTCTTGCAAATATTGAACTTACACTAGTATAGCAGTAGTATTATAAGTATCAAATTTAAGTTGCTTGATTACTATACATAGGTAGCACACTCACACAAACTAATATGGAAGGCTTTAAGGTTGAAGTGAATTTTCTTCTCAAAATACTTTTTTGCCTATTCATAGAGCTTTATGCTTATAAATAGAGTCGTTCATATTATAAATCACCAAACATTCTTAATTTTAATTGATTTTTTTTAGAGCTGGTCTTTACATCATGACTTATAACACAAACGATTCTGATCATAAATACGAAGTTCTATAAATAGGTCACGAGGTATTTGAAGGAGGAGCTCATCCTAGGGGTGGGAAAATGGGTCATGGATCCACTGGTTGGGGCGGGTTCATGCGGTTCGGTGTAGGTCCAAATGTTATATACACAAAATAGGTCAAAGTGTGACGGGGCAGGGTGGAACGGGGCATGGCGGGTCTAAGAATTTTTGGAAACAACTCTCTTGCTCGGACCATTGATTTCCTACCATTTGATTAAATCTTTACCATTTGATAATTTTCTATGAATCTAATGCCTTTTCTGCTCTCAACTTTTGTTTCTTCTTCTGGTTTTCTTCCCCAAAAGCCTGTATGGAATGACCCATTGCCTTCTTCAAGTTTGTGTTTCTTTTGTCTCTTTCTTGCATTTAGGTTTCTAGTTTCAGATCCTGATTAGCTGTTGCGGAAGGCGACAAAGCAAATCCTAGAGGCATTTTTGCTGGGGAATGATCCACTGAACGAGGACGCTCATGTTCTTGTTGTAGATAAGGCGAGAGCGATGAAAGTGGAGTTTGATCAGGTCGATGACAGCGAGGTCAATGAGTGGGCGAAGGATTTGGGTTCGGCTTGGGGCTAAGATTGGGTTTGGGGTCAAGGTTTTGAGGCAAGGAGGAGGGGGAGAGAGAGATGTAAGAAGAAGTGGAAGTCGGCGGAGAATTCGAGGAGGATGAAGGGGGAGTGGAAAGGATGTGGAGATGTTGTTCGACAGTTTTCAATAAAAAAGTTTCGTATTTAGAGTAGACCTGACATTTGTGTCGTATTTTTTGTGTTCGTGTCATTTTCGTGTCATACCTGATATCTTAACGGGTCGTGTCGTGTAACACCCGTTAAAATAAACGGGTAAAATGATCAGACCCGATAATATTAACAGGTAATATGACCCAACCTGTTACCCGTTAAGGAAAATATATTTTAAACCAATAAATAATCAAATGAAAAACATAATACTAAATAAGTATATACATACCATATTATCACATTCAAAACATAAAAACGCATTTGTCTTTCAAGTATTACATATTTACATACCCAAAATAAGAGCATAATAAAAAATAAAAAAAACATTAGAACATTACAAAATATCAAATGTTCAAAAGATTTGCAAAATTAAGGGAGTTATGTTTCAAGGTTTGGAACCTTTGCACATTTTCTTACAATCAAACTCTTCAATTTTCATCAATCACCATAGGAAACGGTATTGGAATTTTGGCTTGATATATTGTCTTCAAGAGTTATATTGATCATATTTTCAACGAGGCTTTCTACATTAGCACTCTCTTGTCATTTATCTTATGGCTATTATTTAAGTAAAATCTTTAATAGTTTTTTCATTAATGTAGAAGTGTGAAAAATATAGAAAAATATATAAACGCTCATAATGACAAGCTTTACAACTTTCGTGAAGGGTTTAACTTTGAAATGTGCCACTAGAATCATATAATTCATAAATCAAAATTTAACCGTCAATTGTTATTTACATTTATGCTTCATTTTTCTCACCAAATTTTGTATTTTTAGATTTTCTTTTTTGAAAACATGATATATTAGAGGATACAGGAAGATGAACGGTTAAATATTGCTTGGTGTTTATAAAGTCTCTACAAACTATATAACATCGACTCATATTTCAATTAACCGTAAATATTGGGACGTGATATCAAAGATCCGAACCGTTCTTCCTACATCCCCCAGAAGATCATGTTTTCAAAAAAGAAAATTTTAAAAATAAAATTCAATATAAAGAATAAAGCCTAAACGACAATCAACGACAATCAACGGTTAAATAAAAATTTAAGGTTTATGGATTATAGTGTCGGATTTCGAAGTTGACCTCTTCACGAAAGTTGTAAAGCTTATCACTACGAGTGATTGTATATTTTTTTAACATTTTTCACACTTCTACAATAATTATTATTAATTTTATTACTTTTACACTCAAAAACACTATTCATGACAGTTTTGAGGGTTTTAAAAATTTAAACGATAATGTAAGTGTAATCATTATTTACTTGTGGAGGAATGATGAATCACGAGTGTTAATATATTATTTCACATTTTTCATACTTGTAGGGATGTCTTGTTGCTTATACTAAGACTATACTAGTTGATTTTAATTTTGGACAACAACATGTTAAGTAAAATTTATCCTATTAATGATAATAAAAAACTCTCATAATACAAATAAATAAATGAATAAAACTTAATTTTTTAAACTTATGTAGAATAATAATACAAAAATATATATTTAATATAGAATATATCAATATATACAATATGGCTATTGTATTTTATAATAAATTTTTTAGTAATTAAACTTTAAAATTATAATTTATTTTTCTTAACGGGTCGAAATGGGTTACCCACATGTTACCCGCGTGTATACCCGTTATTAACGGGTCACCCAATAATGATCTCATTAGTTATCGTATTGATCTGAAACCCGTTATTTTCGTGTCGTGTAAGAAACTGCCAGGTCTAATTTAAGGGCCAAAATACTGATTAAAAGAATGTTTTTTTGACATAGTCGTTTGGATCTGTAGGAACTAGTCCGTTTGAAACAGGTCGGGTTAGGGTGAGTTTCAATTTTTAATTATTACCGCCTGGCCTGGCCCGTTCTGTTTTCAAAACGAGTTCAGTCCGACCCTTCCAATTTTGGGCCCAGCTCAACCCGTGCCCACCCCTAGTTCATCCCCAATTCTTGAGGAGTCAAGTCTTTCTCAATTAATATATAGATTATCAGGATGTCTTTTTTAACGACTTATTTTTGGAGGGGTGGGGATATTCAAGTAAAAGATTAAAGAATTTTCAAAGAGTTTACAAATTCATACGTATTCAGCCAAGATTTTCATTGAATCTATGGAAGTGCATGGGTATTCATCAAGATTTTAAAAGAGTTTATTAAACTTCATATGAATTTGAGTGTGTTGATGCATAAAACCGGAGGTCTTGGAACAACGTAAATCCAACCGTGAATCTGCAAGAAATGTAAATAACACAAGATGTATCGTGATTCACCCCAAGGTTTGGGCTACGTCCACACTGATTATATTTCTGAGGGAGAGAAAGCTCTGAATGAGAGTGAAAGCTTTGAGAGGATGAGAAGGGCTTAAGAAATGACCCTCCCTAATTGTGAGGATGAGGAGTCATTTTATAGAATAATGGTTCCTCACTTATTACATATTTGCCCCCTTCCTATATTACATAATTTCATTTGAGTCCCCCGAGTATTTATACGAGATCTAAATACAGAGGCCCTAAGTATGATATAAACAATAGTCCCCCAAGTCTTCAGTAAAGAGAGTCTTTTGGCTGGAGACTTGAAATTCAGTCCATGTGTGGGCCGAAGTAACTAGATGTTGTTTTGAACTGATGCTCGATATGAGGCGGTGCTCAATCTGAAATGAGGCTCAACTAGATGTAGCACATGTTGCAAGGCTGCTCGGCTTGTGGGTTATGTTGCCTTGGTTGGCTCGGCTTGTGGCGTTGAAGGTGAGGGAGTCTCTTTTATAGAATAAGGGCTCGCTCCTCAATACATGAATGATGAGCTAGAGTTGATGCTCTCTAATGGTGGTGAGGGAGTCCCTTTTATAGAATAAGAACTCATCCTCAATACATAAATGATGGGTTAGGAGTGATGCTCGCGGCGAGGCGGTTCCTTAGCTGGCGGCGATGCTTTCTAATGAAGGTGAGGGAGTCCGTTTTATAAAATAAGGGCTTGCTCCTCAATACATAAGTGATGGGTGCTCTCTAATGAAAGTGAGGGAGTTCCTTTTATAGAATAAGGGTTCGCTCCTCAATAAAGAAGTGATGGGTTCCCTCTAATGAAAGTGAGGGAGTCCCTTTTATAAAATAAGGGCTCGCTCCTCAATACATGAATAATGGGTTAAGTCCCCGGAGTATTTTTCATGAGGCCCAATATATGGTTCATAATGTGGTCCCCCAAGTCTTCGGTCAATATAGTATGTTGACTAGAGACTTCAAATTGAATCCATGTATGTGCCGAAGTGGCGGTTGTTCCGAGGCGGTCTTTGTAGACCATGCACTGAAGCTTTGTAGGTGAAGCTTTGCAAGTTGAAGCTTTGAAGCTAGAGTTCTGTAAATGAAGCTTTTGAAGCTTGAGCTCTGTAAATGAAGCTTTTGAAGCTAGAGCTCTGTAAATGAAGCTTTTGAAGCTGGAGCTCTGTAAATGAAGCTTTTGAAGCTAGAGCTTTTGTAAATGAAGCTTTTAAAGCTGATTGACATGAGTGATGCTCATGAATGTTTATGTTGATTGACATGAGTGATGCTCATAGATGTTGTCATGAGTAATACTCATGAATGTTGATATGAGTGATGCTCATGAATGTTTATGTATGATTGATATGAGTGATGCTCATGAATGTTTATGTATGATTGACATGAGTAGTGCTCATGTATAATTTTGAAGTACATGGTGTACTTTTAATCACCTGGTTGGTGGTAATAGCAGCAGGCTGCTGAATAAGTTAGTACTGGGTGTACTTTTGATCACCTGGTTGGTGGTAATAGCAGCAGGTTACCGAATAATTTTTGAAGTACTGGGCGTACTTTTGGTTACCTGGTTGGTGATAGTAGAGGGTCTGGCTCTTTTGGGCATATGGGCCTTCGCTCAGAATTTGAAAAATGAAAGAGGCGTTTGATGAACTGATTGTGATCTGACTCAAACATGTGATGATAACGATGCATCACCTCATTGATTGTTGATAAGATCCAAATCTGTAAGCCCTTAATTAACATCCAAATGGGGGTGGTTTTCTTGTTGTTTCAACTGCAGAGAGATCTGGAAATTGTAGTCGACGCGCTTGCGCTCGTCGATGAGGATCAAGTAGGCCTCGGAGACCTGCTTGAATCTGACGGTGGCTCTGTCTCTCTCCGTCTTAGGGGAGGCGGAGTGCTTGTCTGGGTGCAACTTCACCGCTAGCTTCCTGAAACCCGGCCTGGAACCTAGCTTGTCTCGGGTTAACTTTGTCTTCTTCCACTTGGAACCCGGCCTTGATCAGGTCCTTGGCGTCAGTTCTGTCACCTACCACCTTCTCGAGGCTGCTCTGGCAGGTTTCTTTATAGGTTGTGGGTTGGCATATGGTCTCGATGGTTTTTTTGTATCGCACTTGGCATAGGGTTCATTACTGTTGCCAATCTTTGAAGAATCGTTGACCGTCCGATCCGACAAGAAACACATCAATTCGGATTTCCAATCATACAAAAATCGAACGGATTGCGATGCATGCAGAGAATCTGAAAGCTTTTGTTTTGGGGCGAAAGGGATAAGAGATTTTCAGGAGATTGAATTAGGGCCGTGGACGGTGGATCTGATGATTGATTCTTTTGGAGCTTTTAGTTTTGTGTTTTTGCAGATTTTGTAGATCTTGCGGTGGAGGTGAAAAAAATGAAAAAGAACTGACACAGCTTTTCGTATCGATTCCCACAGACGGCGCCAAATGTTGATGAAAAAAAACCGGAGGTCTTGGAACAACGTAAATCCGACCGTGAATCTGCAAGAAATGTAAATAACACAAGATGTATCGTGGTTCACCCCAAGGTTTGGGTTACTCCCACACTGATTATATTTCTGAGAGAGAGAGAGAGCTCTGAATGAGAGTGAAAGCTTTGAGAGGATGAGGAGGGCTTAAGAAATGGCCCTCCCTAATTGTGAGGGTGAGAAGTCATTTTATAGAATAAGTGCTCCTCACTTATTACATATTTGCCCCCTTCCTTTATTACATAATTACATTTAAGTCCCCCAAGTATTTATACGAGATCTAAATACAGAGACCCTAAGTATGGTATAAACAGAGTGTATTCATTCCGGATTTTAAAGTACTTCATAAAACTCAATGTGTATTCAAATAAGATTTGGTTTTAAACTACTTTAAAAGATGATGAATTTTAACGGATTTGGAGTGACTTTACAGTGTTTTTTAGATTTTTGGAAATGAGGTCTCTCTCCCTACGGTTTTTTGTGAATTCATCTAAAATTAACATGGTGTCTATGAACCTCCATTAAACATCATGAGTTTATAAGTCTTTTGAAAATATTTCAAAAATAATATTTCAAAATCTCAATTAAATACACCCTCTAAAATTGTGTTTGACACAATTTTTTGTGAAAATCAAACCTAAAACCTTACGGACCGTATAATATTACGTTCTTCTTTTTATATTATAATAGCAAATTAACTAGGGGTGGTTCGGTATGGGATACCGAACCGAAAAGCACAAACCGAACTCTTTCAAGACAAGATTATGAATATCGAAACCGAAACCAAAATTTCAGTTTCCCAATTTTCGGAATTCTAAAAAAAAAATTCAGTATTTTGGGATCCCAAATCAAACCAAAACAAAGGCAAATCCCCAAATCCCCAATTTGTAAATCCCTAATTCGAGCCCTAATTCAAAAACAAGATACCCAAGCTTCCTCCAAATCCTCAGTTTGTAGCAGTTGCACCATAAATTCCAACTCTTTAAGGGAATAGAATATGACTTACTTTTAAATTGGTAGAACAATTTGGAAGGCATGATAGAACCTGCAAAAAGTAATACCATATGGCTGAAAGGAGTTGAGAGAAAGAGAGAAGCAAGTGAAAGGAGAGGAGATAAAGCTGGTGAGTCAAGTGTTGGTGGCAAAACCACCTAGAGAAAGAGAGAGTTTAAGAGAGAAGATGCAGCTCTGAAAATTGAAATCGAGAGGAGAGAGATGAAATTGCATAAATGGAAAAATGGAAGGCGGCTAGAGTTAATGAAAATGTTAAAGTATGAGTAACTAATAGTTATTAAGCATATAAATATATTTTTTGTATTATAATTTGACAAATTGAGAGTTGGCTCAGTGGTGAAGTTCCATGATTCTCCAAGGGGAGATTAGGGGCTCGAATCCTTTGGGCCTCATTTTTGAGGTAATTATCTAAAGTCGGTTCGGTTTGGGAAAACCGAAATCCACAAATGTTAAACCAAATACCAAACCGAATTGGGCGGTTCGGGATAATAACCAAACCGAAAATTTCGGGATAATTTCAGTTCAGATTCGGTATGGATCGGGAATTTCGAGAATTTTTTCCAGCCCTAAAATTAGCAATAACCCTTCTTCAGGTTATATAATCGATGTAACAAGTTACGTGAGACGATTTAAATTTATGACCTCTTTTTGTCAAATATTGACAACCAATAAACCAAGTTTTGATTGTTAATTAGTGTAAACTTATGATTTATCATCAATGCGATGCCAGTTGAGTTCAAGATCTGTTGGACTTTAAATGTAACACAAAACCAACAAATAAATTAGGGTAAACCGAGTTCATATGTACAAAAGGGAAATGCTTCTCCCACTTTAAAAGACTTGCAAACAAAGATACATAGGATAACACTACTAAAACTTAAATTACCAACAACAAAAGCACTACAAGCACTTATTTATATATATAGAAGCCATGATGAAGTGCTTGCCTTAGACCTAGGACATAATCCAAACGCTTACAACAACATATGACAGGACAGAACACCAACTTCTGCCAACACCTTATCTAAAACAACACAAGAACCCTAATCTCTCCCAACTTTATTTATTCCAATGGGAGAAAAACGACCAAACATCTACTCCAAGTAATATGGAGCTTGTGGAGGAACATAAGTCATGGCCAAGTACACAGAACTACAAGCATGGACGCAACAACGAGGATGACCGAGTTCTTGGTTTTCTTCTTCACCAAGCAAAGCACCACACGCGATCTCCCCATTTCCAAACATTCCAGCTACCGGAACTCCTGGGAAGTTGTCAGCAAACGACTTACAGTCAACATTACATCTATTGAACAACGATATGTCGCGTTTGTTGCTGGAGAAGATAAACCCTCCGAACACCTCTCGCTGGATATCGGAATCATTGTGAACCAAAGTTTGAAGGTTATCAGATGCATAATCAACGGTGTTCATTGCAGTTGCAGCATCTGAATGGTAGAAGAAGAAGACGTCATCGGGTTGGATTCCCACACCATCAACAAGAATGTAGTCCCCATATCCCCTGTTACAAATTTCAAACATAAACATAGATATAAATACATATATACCTCTACAAAAATTCAAGGGCAAAAACATAAGTTCGTATGACTTACCCTCTAACTTCATGAAAATTCAAGGTTGTCATGGAGACTGGTGGTCCTGCTCCGTTGTGGTATTGTCTTCTTTTGGTGACCCCAGCGTAAATGTCCGACATGCCCAACTGCATCAACACGGATTTTTGTCAGAACGAAATTAATCTGTTTTGAGTTTAACAGTCTATCATGTTACGTTGACAGTTGTGAATTGAGAGTACAAACCCTGTGGATGTCTAGTCTTTTTTTTTTTTTGTGGTAGATTGACAGTTTGACAATATAACGGTCTAGATATTCATGTCGACGCACCTGGCTTCGAAGCTCCCTTAGAATGGTGTGGGAATCAATGAAGACACCTTCGAACTCTGACATTACAGCGGAAATCCATGAACTATGAGTAGGCGTCTCATAAGATGATATTGTCTTGATTTGAGGACCGAATGGCATCAAACCCGGCGACAATGTGACATGGAACTCAATTTCCCCCATGTCTGCGCATAAAATTGACGATTTGTTAAAACCAGAACTTTGAATTAAGAAAATATAGGACAATATGTGTGCGAGTCTGAGTGTCTATGTGTGTTGATTGGGACATAAGGGACATACAATCAGGTTTGTGTTGATCCTTTACAAAAACGAGTGCTGCACCGGCAATGTAGAACAAATCGCTACTGTAATTTCCAGTTTCATTTCTCCGAGTGTACATAAAGGAGGCACTTGCATCACCGATGATGGCAGTCTTGTCAGGCATAATAGCATCTGCAAGATAACGGAAGATATCCGCCATAAGATCCATGTACAAGTTTTTGACACATAAAAATACATGATCTACAACACGATATTCTACGATTTTGCAGGAAAAAGAAATTGAGCTCTCACAGCTGCAACTCCGTTTTTCTTTTCGAAACTTATTATTCGAGGTTCTTTATTTTCACATCCAATAGCGGCATCAGAGAAGAAAACAGTACTCACCGAGTGCTGCGACAACCAGGTTCATGTCAAAATGTTTATCCTAGATCAACCATGTCAAAAATTAGCAATGGAAAGGAAGAAACCGAGTTCGAAGAAATAAAAGGAAACCAAGCTGTCAATTTTTAGCCTGTAAAACTCAGAAGACGGAATACCAACTTACCCCGAACATCATCATGCATGAAGGCGGAAGAGGACCCGAATAGCTCAGAATGTCCCTCACAAAATGCTCCATCATAAGCAAGTGCGGTGCCTGAGTATCGAACACTTCCATGTCATGTAATTGCTCTTCACAAAACAAATTGAAAAAACAACAAAGCTCACATGTCTTGGACTCGGTAGGGGGAATATTTCAACTTTCAAGCCAGGCACAAATCCAACGGAAACGACGAGGCCTCCATTGATTTCTGGGTTCCTTGCAGAGTTACCATGAGCGCAGTTCACCTACACAAACATATAGTGCAATATTCAACATGGTCTTAATTGGTGCCAAATGTTCTTAACTGAACTTTTAAAGTTTCATAAAATTAAGAACATGCCTCGCGGAGATTATGAGTTTCGACATCTGTGCCGATTAGTCCCATGGCTCTGTTTGTAATGATCGAAATTCCAGAGCCTATCTTCTCAGTAATCTGCATCACAACCATTAATTAAAAACCGAAAACTAAATAACTTAAGAACTATGAAGAAAAATTAATAACAAAAAGGCCTAAAGTTTACAAGTTGGTGAGTTTCTTCCAAGCTGAAATTTGTTCCAATATATGCGACAACAAAGTCCGGTCGAATCGGCTTAGAGAAAATCTCAACAAGAACTTCATCAATCGCATTCTTCAAAAACAAACAATCACCAGAGTCAAAAATAAAAACAGAGCATTTCAGGAGACATAGAATTTTAAGAAAATAGAGTATTTAAGGAAAACAGAGCATTTAGGAAAACAGAGTATTTAATGACATACGTGCAGGTCGGAGTTGAGAGAAAGGGCAGAAGCAAATTTGGGACGAGAGAGCATGTGGCTGCAGTTCTTGTTCCAAGTTGTGTTGACGCAGGCGGCTGACGCGAAAGCAACCCCCGGTAGCCTCCCCAGAATGTTCTGCAAAATGTCGTCGTCTACCCGAGAAAACACTCCTTGTTCACGATCAGTTTTCAGCTGTGCAGCCGCCATCGATCTACCCTCACCACCTCGGCTTCGTTTATGTGAACAGAACATGAGTCTTACTGAGTAGCTCTGTTCTGGGGTGATAGTGGTAGAGGGAGGTCCTCTTATATAGGCGTTTCATTTTCATCTCTTTAAGAGTTAAGCATTAAAAGACTATGTCTTTTTTGCATGAAAACCATAGACTTTTTATCTACCCTGCAAAGAAACCAATCCAATTAAACAATCCATTACATGTGAAGCTAAAAAGGAAAAGCAAAAAATTTAATAGGGTTTGTGATTCTCTAAATTTACTACTACGGTGTGAGTAGTATATTACGAACGAGCGCCGCCCGCGTGTTATTAGGTTATTCTTAGTCGTACGTTCAAGCGGAGCCTACATCAATGAACGGTTCAAATTGCTTGTGTTCGTGTAGTGATTGTTGGTGATTGTATTGTAACCATATCTATATTGAATTGCCTCAGATTTTTTCTTAAAGTTGTTTGTCGGTTTTTACCTGAATGTCAGAAACGCAGTTAATGCGTACCCGGTCGTATTAAATTCAAATAAAAGTCGTTTGTTTTTTTTGTCACAGACGTCAAATAACTTAATAATCGAATCTAAACTCACTGAGTTGGTTTTAACTCGTTTGTCGATTTCGATTAAAAGTTAGAAAACCTAAATAAATAGTAATTATGCTTATAGAGTTGTGTCTAAATCTTCTACACAAATAATTTGATTTTAGGCTCATATTGTGCATAAATTTTGAGTATAAGTGTAACTTCATGATACTTAAGTGCTAATAGCTCAATCTCACTATGATTTACAAAAACATAACTCTAAGAACATGTGATTGGAGCTTACTTAGGTGTATTATGAATGATTTATGTATTTAGATGCGTGTTACGGATTAATTATGTGCTTTAGGGGTTTAAGATTTGGAATTGCATGTTTCTATCCAACATTTACAAGTGTAACTACAAATCAAGGTAGTAACACTTGAGTGTTATTAGCTCAATATCACTAAAGTTTCAAAAACTAAAGCCAGAAATATTAACTACCAAGTTTAAATATATAGAAGGCTTACAATTTACAAACTAAGTGATCGTAACAACAATTAATGGTCTGCGGTTATAACTAATAGTCTATGGCTATTGAATACATTATTTTTTTTTCTTTCTAAAAAAAGATACAATTGTTGGTAAACCATAGTTATCTATCATTTTCAGGGCCGGAAAGACTCACAAAAGCATTTTAGCATCCTATTTTTTAACACTTTTTTTAACCTTTTGCACATCCTTCTTTATTTCTGGTCATTAGATTAAATAAATCAAATGAAAATTAATGGATATAATTAGTGTAGAAGAAGAAAAAATGTGTACGCTTATCATTTCTCTATAAATTAAGAGAAATAATACACTTGAGTGGAGTGCATAATTTTTTTTTTTGAAGTACCAAAAACGCTCCCTTAAAAACAACACAATTTCATAATGCAAACTTGGCAAAGTGATTGGAAGGTTAAGAAATTGTGAATGCAAAAGCATTTTTATCCATCATGGTTCATGTTTGTTTGAAAGTGCTTTTAAAATGACTGAAAATACTTTTGGTGAATTGATTTAAGTGCTTTTCCAATATCTCCTTGAATTTTTACTAAGGATTGGTTTAAAAAACATTTGCTACAAAAGTACTTTCAGTCACTTTAAAAATATTTTCAAATGAGTCTATAATTAATTATAGTTGGAGAGTGTATATGTCACATCCTGGCCCTGGTCCCCACCATATCCTGAGCTTAACTCCACCATAGCACGATATTATTCGCTTTGTGTTCCGACCATGCCCTCACAGCTTTATTTCTGGGAACTCGCACGAGAACTTTTTAGTGGGTTACCCATCCTGGGAATGCTCTCGCCCGAACTTGCTTGACTTCGGAGTTCCGATGGAACTCGAAACCAGTGAATTCCCAAAAGGCAATGTGCTAGGTAGAGATGAGAATATACATATAAAGTTTGCAGGATTCTCACCCTTGGGCGATGTGGGATCTTACAATATAAGTAAATAATATATTTAGGAAAAATTAGTATCCGGTCTCTAGTTATTGATGTTCATTGACTGAAACCTTATTAGATTTTAGATTTTTTATCCAAGTCCCTAGCATTTATATAATAATGAATTTACATTTCAGTTACATAATTTTTTAAAATAAAAATTAACAATTGATTTAGGATTTTAATACTCACACATTTATCAAACTCCTAACTAATTTTTAATCCAAAACATTTCCAAAATAAATAAAAAGTTAGAATAAGTTTGTACCCATTAGTCTTTTTTTTTTTAAATTCAATTTTTTTAATCTTATATGTACCCATTCATGTAATTTTTTCAAATTTTTAATCTTAAAATGTACCAATTCTTAAATATACTAATTTGTTATATGTAAAATGTATCAATTTTTTTTATATAAAATCTATTCAATTTTTTTCTAATCAATTTTTAAAACTATATGGATACATTTTTTTCTTTGATTTTGAAAATGTATCCATGTCAAGTTTTATCGAATAAATTTACTAATGTTATTAAGCCTAATATCTTTTTCTTTTTTTTTTGTGTGTGGTTTTGAAGAATGTACCCATGTTTTGATACAATAAATTTTTTGTTAATTTTGATGAATGTACCCATGTTTATATATACACAATAGTATAATTTATATTTTAATATTTTTAATCCCACAAATTATGGGTTTTTATTTAAAATCTCATTAACATGATTTCAAAAAAATCTCATTAACATAAACAACTATAAATTTCAATTTTTAATTTAAAAAATATAGTAACATAAATAAAAATAAATCATCACATTAATTTCAGGAACTCAGATCAAAAATTGAAAACCAACAAAGTTTAGTTAAAGAATATTGATAGATAGAGACCGCATCCAGAGTCTCCCATATATTTATGTTTGCATGAACAAAATAAAGCCCTCCAAAATCATACAATGAGGTTCTAAATTCCATTCCGAAACAACTGATCTAGAAATCCTACAAATAATTTTTGCTACTGCCAATGAAATGGAGGTGTTTGAGGGGATTGATGGTGTTGATTCCCACTGCTCTGAGAGCCGATGTGAAACATTCCGGGACAATGAACGTTTGCATCACCACTTCCATTGGGGACCAGAACTGAATCCATGGGCTCAATGGAACTGCTGTTTCCGTGTAGACCCGCGGGGCCAAATCGTTGTTGCATCAGAGAGACTGAATTAGGCTGCTGCACAATGTGTCTCAAACCTATTTCAGATCTCTGCTGCGTCTGCGGTGATGACAGAAGAGAGAGAGCACAGTCCGAATCGTGGGTTTGAGTTGTTAACCTGTCACAAAACGTCTTGCTCTTTGTTGTCCCACCGCCACCACCACCACCAGTTTCGGAGAATGAAATGGTGTTGAGAAGGGGCTGGCAGACAGAAGCACTGTGATGATGAGATGTTTGGTGGTTGTGGTGGACTGGGGAGCTGTTGCTGCTTTGGAAGAGTGAGAATGGCTTTCCTCCCTTGTAACCGCTGCTGCTGGTGCTGCCTGAGGACCCAAGGAACATGTTTTGCTTATCGATCAATAGCAGTTGGCTGTTATGAGTCCCGGAATCTGGCTCAGTTTTGACAATGCCGGCCCAGGTCGGGTTTATGATATTTGTGGAGGGGTATACAAGTGTACTAGAGAGTGGCAACAATCGTGGGGTACCTGCAACAAGTGGAAAAACAAATTTTAGTGCAAGAAATCCGCATGGATTTTTTCTCAACTTACCGTCTCAGCATCCGTTCACTTGAGCCCGCACATTCATGCGAAAGTTTAATTAAAAACACTCAAACAAGGTTGTAATTTATGATCAGTTGAGTGACGGCAGAGAAATTAAGCAGCACTTGACAGTAAGATTAATAGTTTGGAAGAATCTTAAAAATAAAAAATAAAAAGATTTGAAGAGATGGATCTGCTAGTGGCCCCTAGATCATCAACTGTGGCATGACCACCAGACATAGTTGATGAAGCACTCAACCAAGTGGATGTTTGTATAAAATGTCTGCTTTCACAGCTTTAATTTCGACAAAGTGCTCTCCACAAAGAAAGGTTGCAGCTCACCTTGGTAACTGGACATAAAACTCCCCGGATGCGACAAGGGTTCTGGCTGAGGCTTCCTTCGCCGCCGGTTGTGTCCATCAAGACGTTTCCTACAGCTTCTCTTTCCCTGATCAAATTCCTCCAGAGCATGGAACCTGCAACAAAAGAGCGCACGAAGCGTGAGGAACTTGACCTTGCCAGATTGCGGCTTTGAACAGAGGGTACTCATCCGAACGGAGCTACAAATACATAGATATGAGTTGAACATTTGTTAGTTTACCTCTGAATTTATTCTAGGCTAGAATTAGGAGCTACCAAAAAAACGGATCTGCAGTTTGTTCTATAACCAAACAAGTTAGCAGCTAGAACAAAAAAAATTCAGCTCAGTCTAGCCGCCATCCTATCTAACGATTTTCAAAACAACATTCGATATCTGCAGTTTGTGTAAATAAAATCGAAGTGCAAATCAACATATGCAAATACTTAATCAAATGCAAATCAACATTACAAGACTAATGAAAATTGTTGTAAAATCTTATACCTGCTACACTGCTGGCAAAATCGCTGCTTGTTTCCGTTAATCGTGACCTGAGGAGTCTTAGAATGTAACTCACAGACCTTATGCCGCCGATGGTAATCCCTACAAGTACTAAGGTCACAGTTGCATCCATCAACGAGGCAGGAAACCATCTGAGATCCGCTGTAAGCCGCTCTAGACCTCTTTGATGGTACAGACGAAGATGATGAGGTAGTTCTCGGAACGGGCTCCTTCAGCATATCCACCAGCTCATTATTCCCATAGCCACCCAACTGACCAAGCTTCAAATCAACAGAAAAGTTGCTTCCTTTCAAGGCCCTATGATCTCCAAGGCTGCTAGACCCATCTACTGTAGTGTCCATGTTGGAAAAGGTTTCTTGTTCTAGTTCAGACAAATCCCAAGAAGGTGCTTTCAAGTTCCAGTCCATAAAAGCACTTATTTCAAAAGCTGCTGCTTCTACTACTACTTTACCTCCTTTTTGCTTTCCCCACCCTCCTTCCCTCAATTAAGCTTCTCTCTTGCTATTTGTAATTGTATCACCTTCAATAAGAATATAATTTCAAAAATCCACAGTACAAACAGCATCAGCAGAGTAAAATTACCAAATTAACCACATCAGAAGTCCAATTAGGCAAAGATCTAATCACGGAATAGCTTATGAACTTTCAAATTCAAAAGGGTATTAATATATTATATCATACAAAACAGCAATACGCAGAATTAACAAGAATTGACTCCATAACAAAGAAAACACAAAGTAGGAAAGCAAGAAATGCAGCTCTGGACATTGCAATTTTTTAGAACCCCAAACTAGAAAGTCAAGAGACTTTTTTTTCTTTCCAATAAATTAATGATATGCAAGCAGTGTTGTTCCAAGAAATTGGGAATCTAAGATGGAAAACATTACTATTTCAGACCATATTAAACAAATAAATAGAACAAAAGCAAACAAGAGGAGAGAGAGAGAGAGAGAGAGAGAGAGAGAGAGAGAGAGAGTAAACTTACAGATAAGTGGTGCAGATGAAGACTGGTTTTCCAGCCATTTATTCACTGACATAGATTCCATTAATAGTAAAGTGGGTAGCCAAGGAAATAAAATACAAAGCTAAAGCTATGATTAGTTAGGTGTGTAGGTTAATAAATGAAGAATCACTTATTGTACCTGTCAGCAAAATGCCATTGAAGGTGTCTGCTGCACAAAACACAGAAGAGAAAGTAGAGGAGAGAGAGAGAGAGAGAGAGAGTGAGTGAGTGGATAATGTAATGTGAGTGTAGAGAGAGGATTCTGTTAGTGAAGTTTTAGAGAGAGAGAGAGGGGGGGGGGGGAGGGGCTTAAAGCAGCACTAGAAAGAAGGGGCCAAGCTCCTTGAGTTTTTATTTAAAAATATTTATTCTTGTACATTTTAGGGTTTGTATGAAATTGGTGAGGGAGGAGAGAAGGGAGAATAGGGACAGCTAGTTTGTGGCTTTCAGACTTTTACAAACCAAAGAAAAAGAAGTACAAAGAATGGATGCTCAGAACAAACCATGTGGCTTTGTGTTTCACATTTCATGGCATGTCCTTCCATTTGGGATCCTTTTACTTCAAACCCCTCTCGTGCACCCCACGCTCCTCTCCTGGCGAGTGGGAAACTCGCAGCCCATCTTTGACTCTTCCTTCTCAGAGCAAGTCCACCTCTTTGTGGAAGGCAAGGATAGGGGCCATAAAGTTATAGTACAAATCCAAAGAAATACTCCAACGAGCCTAGATGAAGAGGGAAAGTGATGGGCCATGTGAAGCCCGCTCGACGCCTAAGCAACTTATAATCGGTCATGCGCTAGGGCGTAAGGTTGATGTCAGCCACGTTGTTTAATTATTATTTTTTATTTGTCTGGCAATACACTCGTGAACTTGGCGAGTGGGCCGGCAACTTCGGTTGTCGTGGTACTCTCTACAACAGTCCAACAATCACCATCTACGACTCTATCGCATGGCAATTCGTGAGCTGTTGGATTTCCAACAATAAATTTATTTTATGAAGCTATCGTTGTGCCACGTGGCACATCTTGGTGATCCAAATTTCATGGTAGAAAAACTAAAATTAGGAAAATTAGGATTTTTTTATTATATAAAAATCCAATCATGTTCTTCATTCCCCACATCACAACTCAATCGATTCTTACTACAATCTTTTATATTTGTTTTCCACTTTCCAAATCATTTTTTTATCAAAAAAATGAGTGAGAACTAAGAAGGCAATTTGGTCGATTGGGAAAGATGTTGCTTTGCTCGAGGGTTTGGTGCATGGCACTATATAAGGAAACCAAAAGATTGCATAAGGACAAGTTGCACTATATGAATAATCGAGAATCTTATAAAAAAAATCAGAGCAAACATTATTAATGTATAATGACATGTGGCATGACGAGAGTGTTTGAAAATTTGATCGAAAATATAAGGCATTCATGACACGTGGAGGATAAGGCCTGCAAAGCAACTTAAAAAATAAAATAAAAAATATTTTTGATGGTAATCTGCCTTGCTCTTGCTCTTGCTCTTGCCTAACGGATAAAAGTATACAAAGGCAAGTGCTATTCCGAGTTTATAGTAAGAGCAAGTTAAATGCCTTGCCCTTACCCTCCCTACATGGGTGGAACTGCTCTAAGTATTTACCTACACTGAATACGTCAGTGTCTTAATATTCCAAATCAATAACATAATGTCGTATGTTTTTACTTTCTCACACAACATTATGGTATTATCTTGAGATGAGCCTAAGGCCCTAAAAGCTTTGCTTTCATTTGAATTGCAACTTTAGAATTATTAGTGCCAGACTTATGCTGGGCTGTCTGTCTCCAGGGTAGTACTGAATGGGGTCCTTAATAGCTTGGATTAATAATTGCATACCTTAATTGCCAAAACATAAATAAAATAATGGTACATTTGTCAACTAGATATGTACTGATCTGTCTTGGGACATTATAAGAAGGATCTTTCCATGTTATGTTAGGTGGCGAACAAGAAGAAGAAGAAGAAGAAGAAGAAGAGGAAGATTTGGAAGCAAAGACTTCGAGAGCAAAACATGCAAAATGTGGGACTAGTTTTGAGTATGAATCACATTTCCAATGGAATTTGATTAACTACATTACTACTTTACATCAATTTTAGGTCAAGGAGTCAATTAGCCAAAGGTCTATTATTCAAATTCTCTTTGTCTATTTGAATGTGCCATGTCAATGATATCATTTCACTACAAATAATTGGTCTTGTTGCATTCAAA
Source organism: Malus domestica (assembly GCF_042453785.1). NCBI lineage: Eukaryota > Viridiplantae > Streptophyta > Magnoliopsida > Rosales > Rosaceae > Malus > Malus domestica. Next base: position 24,211,524 of record NC_091674.1, on the reverse strand, counting down.
TTGACAATTTTGACAAGGTGGTGATATTGACGCACCCATTTTTACTTTTCATATACTTCTTGTTAATTTATGTTTTTGGATTTTTTCAATTCATTCAATTTAACAGCCAAAACTCAAAAGAATATGTGGGAGGTAAAGCGGAGTGTGTGGATAGCACCAACCTTTTGACAATGAAGAATTTCACCAATTTAATGAATTTCAAACTATATTTCGTTGATAGAGAAATAGACTCTAGATGAAAAATCAAAATCAGCTAATTTTAGCACAATCATAAATGTATTTTCTCACTCATTATGGTCACTTAGGCTAATCTATATTACTGTTAGTAACTAAGAGATCACATTTTTGTACCATATTGCATATCACTCTTTAATAGATGCATTGTCATATGATACTAATATCAGTTGAATAGTTAACACTCTTCAGAGAAACAGGTCTCAATGTATTTGAGTGTTATCCGGCCTCATTGCCATGCCCAAAACTCTTCTCTATGAAAGAGACGGTACAATGTAATACAAAAATAACAGGTTTTTGTTGGTACGTTCCAATTACTAGTTATTTGCCTTTGAAATTTCAAACATAGCGATAGTTGTGGTTGCGGTAAATGTGACAACCAAGAAGCTCGAATTTTTGGTGTTTGGACTTTGGAGGGGTTGCTAGCCGAGCGCGTAACTCTTCTCTATGAAAGAGACGTTACAATGTAATACAAAAATAACATGTTTTTGTTGGTACGTTCCAATTACTAGTTATTTGCCTTTGAAATTTCAAACATAGCGATAGTTGTGGTCGCGGTAAATGTGACAACCAAGAAGCTAGAATTTTTGGTCTTTGGACTTTAGAGGGGTTGCTAGCCGAGCGCGTGAGACTTGCATGTAATCAAGTGTGCATCTTTGAAGGCCCATTGAATGGGAGGTAGGCGCTGTCAGACTCCATAAACTTCACTTCTAACTTTAATTTTCATGGCCCAAAATATTTTCTTTATTATGAATGATATTTTGCACTGTAAATTTAAATGAAAGATTTTATTTGTGAATTTGAACCATATATTACTAGTTCATCATGAGGTTAAATTCACGCACTCCCTTTTAGTATAAATATAGTTTGTTAAAAAAAAAAAGTCACTTGGTACTAACGTCTAGTGATATTCCTCTTAATTTGTAAGTGAGATGTTTTAGGTTCATTGTGAGGTTAAGCACATCCCCTCCTCTTTATTGTAAATAATATTATTTGTTAAAAAAAATTATAAAATTAAAAACTATTCATCATAAACTACGACAATTTACCGTTTCACCAATATCGTTTACTAGCCCCTTATTAATCAATTACATTATTATGTTTTAGGGTAATAACATTTTACTTTAACCTCATACAATATCTTTTAAACAATTCAATCACATACTAATGTTTATTTTCATTTTAATGTCATACATTTGTCACATTTTTCGTAAGTTGTTATATGCCTATGTGACCGCGGGAAGTTTAGTGCAACGTGCCACTTTTTTGTTGCGGGAAAGCCTACCCTAGCAGTTCATCGGGTAGGTGCAATTGGGGCTTGAAGTGGGGTATGAAGACATATAACGGAGGAGCTGACGGAAAATGAGACAGATATATGACATTGAAATAAAATAATAAGTAAATATATGAGATAGAAATGTTTTAAATATGTTGTATGAAATTACAATTGAATACAAACCTAAAGAGAAAAAATATAATTTACCGTATATCCTAAGCTACTCAAGATGATTAACAAAAAATCATATTTACTATCCAAATAAATTGAGAGCTTGAAAATCATAGCTAATTTGAACTTAATGACACACCCCGTCCCGAAGGAGGGCGTGCTGGCCGTCACGTGAGAGTGACGTAACCATTTACACAGTTCGGAAGCTTTAAAAAAAAAAAATTTCCAATTACTAAGATAACACACCCGAGGGTGAGTCCTACTTTTGTGAATTCTGTCAGAACACCGTTGGATTCCTCGTGGCCACCAAAGCTCTGCTAACTTGAACCTGGAGGGGCGCAAAACAAAATTGAGTGGGTCAGTAAAACAAAGTTTTTCGAAAACTTTTCATTTAAAACATTTCTAACCCCTCACCGTAAAACCTGTATACTTTCCCAGAAAATAGCATATATATAAACATATATATAAGCAAAAATCTCAAATCTCAAACCTTTAACACTTTTCAGAAATATATATATATATATATATATAACCATATGAAATCTCCAAGCTTGAATCCCAAATCTTTAACATTTTTCAAGAAAAACATGCCATGCCATAAATCAAAATATAAATCAGGTGAAATAAGGAATCAATCGGAGACCCTGCAGTTGGTCCTATACGATTAATTCAACAGCTCAATATCTCACTAAGCCGGAGTCACCACAGTGACCTATACAGCCCTACTCTGCACATCACTCGGAACTACGTAAGGTAGTCTATACGATGAAAGGTGTAAAATACGCTCTAGTGCTTCTCTCATCATATCATCAGCGCGCATATCTAAGGTCACCCACCAGTCGGAACCCCTCTAATGGTCTGTACGACTGGCATGTCGGAACCCTCACATGGTCTGTACGACATCCACCTACTTGGATCCAAGGCGAGCGTGCGGTGTGGTGAATAATATAAGCACTAACACCTAGGGTGCAGATTATGAGCTCAAACATCTCAACAACAACAATTCAATGAATAAACGAACTCACCTGACTTACCTGTGCCTCCACAGCACCATGCAACATGTATGCATCATATATCAATCATATAACTCATATGAAATTCACATTTTCCAAATAATTCTATGCATGGCATTTTCAAAACATAATTTCGCATAAAAGCATTTTTTCTGGGAAAAACAATAGTATATAGGTAATACGAAAACAAAACTGCCCACTCACCTGGAGTTCGCCCACAACTCCCTAGCACCGTACATCAAGGCGTCATGACGATTAGCGCCTAGAACAACAATCAAATCCAACCTCAGAAATTCTGCCGATAGAATACATAACTTATATAAGACACGTCACTACGTAGTTCGATCCGGATGATCTGCAATTCAGATTTCAAATCCGTAACTTCCAGAGGTCCACAATATACCTCTAGGACAACATCCTAAAATTTCATTACCATCCAACGGTCGGATCTTCGTCAATTTCCAAAACTAAGTGACGGTTAACATTCTATTTTATGAACTTACAACTTCAATTCCAGAAGATCCGTAAATCGGATTCCCAATCCGTAAGTTCCTATAATCCTCAAATATTACGTATTACAACGTATCAAAGTTTGATGACGATCCAACGGTCGGATCGTCAATTCACATTTTCATCTAACCACGAATCGTAACCAACTTAGGTTCAATTATTCAATTTACGTCCATCAATTATCAAAACAGAACCTAGAACCTTAATCACAAGCTAATAATGACATTGGCGGGCCATTGGCCACGCGCCGCCGCGCGGGCCGCCGCGGGTGGCGGTTGGCCGCCCCCGGCTCGCCGGAAAATTCAACTATTTCCAAAAATTACCAAAATTTGCAGATTTGAAGATCTCAATGAGTAGAACAACTTTTATACCTGAGACCAAGGCCAATTTGGCCTGGAAGTGCTTCAATTTCACCAAAACCGTGAAGAACCCTAGAATTTGGGTGTTTCCAATTCGACTTTCAAACTTGTTCCAACGCCTCAATTACCTCTTGGGATTTGTTCTAGGTCCTAAAGGAATGTTAAAGGTGTTAGTAATTGAAAGAAAACATTTCAAAATTTGGAGAATTTAAACAAAAGGGTCGCGGCACCCGTAGGGGTGTTCTTCGCGAAATCACAACGAAATTCAATGATTCTTGGGGTGAAACGTAAAGAGGGAAGGCCTAGATGATGATTAGGAGTGGTACCTTGACTCAATTCGTCGGAAATTTGGACGAAATCCATCGAATTTGGGCGTGGGCACCGCCGGGTCGAAACGACCCACGGGTTCTCCCCAACCCATTTCCTCTTTTCCTCCGCTTCTCACCTTCTCTCCCTTCCTCCTTTCCCTGTTCCGATTGGTCAGTTTCTTCCTCTCTCTGCCTCTGATTCGCTCTCTCTCCTTCTTCTCCGATTGGGCAGTTTTTGCCCAATCTCTCTTCCTCTTTTCTGTTTTTCTGGTTCTTCCCACGCACACACCCACACAAAACTTTCATTTTTCTCATCCCAGCCATCCATTTCAAAATCCTTTAATCTGGGCCATCCAAATTTTAATAAAAGAATTTCTATATTTTACTAAAATTATAATTCCTTAAAATTCCAAATTTCAAACGTTAATAACTTCTTCGATATAACTCCAAATCACGAACCGTCTGCGCCCACACGTCCGTAACGACGAGTACTACGAGGATATGTCAAGAAAACAAATCTTAGATGGCACGACACAACGATTAACCTCGAATGATGTGCGTGCCTCGAAGGGCATTTTTGTAAAATCCTTTATTAAAACTTTAAAAATTCTTAAAATTAGGGACGGGCTGTCACAATCTACCCACCTTACAGAAATTTCGTCCTCGAAATTTACACAATCTTTACAATCCATCAATATCCATGAAACAGCCCGAAACACATCTCTCTCATTCGATTCTTTGATTTCTAAGTAGGTTCTTCCACTGAAAGATTCCTCCATAAACTTTCACCAAACTCATAGTCTTATTTCTCAGTACATCATCTTTCTAATACAAGATAGGCACTGGCTCCTCATCATACGTCAAATCCATATTGACTTCCAAAGGTTGAGAAGGTATCACTCGTGAAGGATATGAGGTTTAATGTCGAAGTATCGAAACATAAAACATATCATGCCCTTTCATCGGCTCTGGAGGCAACTCAGCCCGTACGTAACTTCACTGACTCGTTCAATGATCACAGATGGTCTGACGTATCTAGGACTTACTTGTTTTTCTTTTTTAAAACGAATCATACTTTTCCAAGGTGATAATTTCAAAATCATTCGATCACCTACATATACATCCGGTCAGTGGCATGTTTGTCTGCTAAGCTCTTCAGCCGATCCTGGTCCACTTCCAGGTTAGACTTAATTACTTGAATATTCCGAATAGTCTCATCCACTAACTCAGGGCCTTGAATACTATCCGTCCCCAATTCTAACAATTTCGAAACACAAGACATAGCTTTACACGGCCTTATGGCGTTACTCTAGGGAACAAACTGAAGGGACCAACATACCCAAGAAGTTTAACAGATCCCAAATCTCTTTTTCCATAAAACAAACAAATAAATGTTGCGCTTGTCTGGAAAGGTTGGTGTTCTCATACTGAAGTAACATACGTTGACGTCACCAGCCGATCAATTATTATTCAAATTCCAACCTAACTATTTTGTATACGAGGAAGCTTGTCCACGAAATCCATAGTAATATTCTCCCATTTCCACCGTGGAATGGGAAATGACTACATTATTCCAAAAGACTTATTTCTTTCTGCTTTAACCTGATGACTGATGATACGCCTACTAACATACTTCGCCATTCCTCTTTTCATACCCGTCAATAGTACATGAACGAACGGTATGATAAATCTTAGTACTTTTGGGATGCATTGTAGAAGTGGAATAATGTACATCGTCAAAATTGCTTTCTTTAATTCCACACCATTAGGCATAAACACTTTGTTCTTTTGCATAGGCTTGCCATCTGATTCTCTAACTCTAAGGTCCTTCTTTTTCCCGTTATTCCTTGCTTTAAATAAATTCTTGAATTTCTTCGTCAAACGCTCGAGTATCGAGTACGATCTACCAAATGGGTCCAACTTAGAAATTAGCAAGTAAGGCTTCTTCTCGATTTTTGATACTCAACTTTACTCCAGTAGATTTCAAATCCACAAGAAGATGAACATAGCAAGCGTACCAAGCATTAATTCTCACTGGGGTCTTCCTACTAAATGCATCAGCCACAACATTAGCTTGACCACCCTCGTCACACAATCATAATCACTAAGCAACTCAATCCACCTTTGTTGCCTAAGATTAAGATACCTCTGAATAAACAGATATTGGGTACTCTTTTGATTTGTAACAATCATGCACTTTTCTTCCCATAAAGACATTGTCTCCAAATTCTCAAAGCAAAGATGATAGCTGCTAATTCCAAATTATAATTAGGGTAATTCATCTTATGAGATCCCAATGGCCATGAAGCATAGGCAATCATCCTACCATGTTGCATCAACACGCATCCAAGTACATTCAAAGAAGTATTATTATAGACCACATAATTACCACTATCGTCTGGGAGTGCGAAAACAGATGCATGAGTGAGGGAATACTTTACTTGCTGAAGCTCTACTCACAATTTTTTTTTTTATCCCACTCAAACTTAACCTCTTTTCTCATCAATCTCGCCAAGGGCGAAGCAATAATTAAAATCTTGGACGAACTATCGATAATATCCTGCTAATCCGAGAAAACTCTGAACCTCAGTCACAGTTCGCAATTGTTCCAAATTCTCAATCGTTGCTACTCTTTTAAGAATCCATTTGAATACCTTAAGTAGATATAATTAATTTATCCAACATTAGCATTTGCTAAACTTAGCATACATCAACGTTCCCTCAATCTTTGCAACACCAACTTTAAATATCTAGCATGCACTGCTCTAATCTTATCAATCTCGTCAATGGCAAACAATAACAACCCGGCCCAGATATCACTGGAATACTTCCTTCAGCAAACTCATAAAAGTAGCAGGTGCATTCGTCACTCCGTATGGCCTCCCAACTTGAAATGACCATAATGAGTCCTGGATTCAGTCTTATGAACATCCCCACTGTTAATCTTCAACTAATATCATTCAGACCTCAAGTCAATCTCAGAAAGTACCCAGGCGCCTCAGAGCTGATCAAATAATCATCAATACACAACAATGGATAACAGCTCTCAATCGTTACCCGATTCAATTACATAATATCAATGCCTAGCCTTAATGTCCATTTTCTTCCTCACAAATAACCCGGAGCTTTTCCAATGTGATATAATAAGTTGAATGGAACTTTTAACTCAACCTGAACCAATCTCTAACATAGGATTTGTACCTAAAAACAATTCAATAATAAAACCCACATCTCTGCCTGGCGGCAATCTAGGTAAGTCATCTGGAAATACACCAAGAAAATGTCTAACCATCTTTACATCTTCCATACTATTAGGATCAACAAAAATTAACTGATTCCCCATAGCAATCTAGCTTGACACAATTATACATTTCCTCTACCAGAGTCATCTTGTCTCAGAAATCTGGGATCACTAGTAAATCTATCACTTCGCCTCTGACCAGTGGCAGTAAAACTTAAGCTGGGAAAATTAGCTCTAATTTCACTTCCTTTGAAGCTCTGAGTCCTCCGAGGTCTTTGATATGACGAATCTTTAACTTTATCGTCTTATTCTGATTCTCATTCCTTTCTTATTCCTCTTTACTCTCGCTGATCATATTCTCAAAGTCTTCAAAGCCCAACAACACCTCGTAAACACTTGGTAAAAAGTACAATGGATAGTGGTGGCCAAAGAACGCAACTTCTTCTTATTATCCAGCCAAAAACGACATAACACCTCGACCGAATTAACAACATCAGAATGGAAACAAGGCAAGTCTGTAAACTTTCTATAATATTCATCCGTCGTCATTTTCCTCGTCTCACATTTGCAATTTCTTGTTTACTACCATCACAATATGCCGGGGGAATGAACTTTTCTTAAACAATTCTTTAAACAACTTCCAAACAGTTGTCCTTCCGATATTGTCGGATAACATTCCTATCTCCATCAAAATGCAGATTCATCACTCAAAAACTAGGTAATCATCTCGACCTACCTATCGGGAGGAAAATTCCCTTAACCTTGCATAATCTGAAACGCCTTTTCCCAATTGATTAAGCCATCAATCTGCTCCCTTAGGTCCTTCATATCCCTAAGGGATTCAAATTTAACTTATAACCAGTCTCAAAAGGTCCCTTTAGATAATAGACTGAATCACAATGGCAATAGTTTCCCCCCAAACTACTATATCAGGGAAATTAGGCTCATCCGAACTACGTGGCTCGCTACGAGGCGGTATAGTTCTGACAGAAGACACTAGGAAATTATCAAGATGTCCAGAATTGCAACCTAGGCTCTGATACCAACTGACACACCCCGTCCCGAAGGAGGGCGTGCTGGCCGTCACGTGAGAGTGACGTAACCATTTACACAGTTCGGAAGCTTTAAAAAAAAAAAATTTCCAATTACTAAGATAACACACCCGAGGGTGAGTCCTACTTTTGTGAATTCTGTCAGAACACCGTTGGATTCCTCGTGGCCACCAAAGCTCTGCTAACTTGAACCTGGAGGGGCGCAAAACAAAATTGAGTGGGTCAGTAAAACAAAGTTTTTCGAAAACTTTTCATTTAAAACATTTCTAACCCCTCACCGTAAAACCTGTATACTTTCCCAGAAAATAGCATATATATAAACATATATATAAGCAAAAATCTCAAATCTCAAACCTTTAACACTTTTCAGAAATATATATATATATATATATATATATAACCATATGAAATCTCCAAGCTTGAATCCCAAATCTTTAACATTTTTCAAGAAAAACATGCCATGCCATAAATCAAAATATAAATCAGGTGAAATAAGGAATCAATCGGAGACCCTGCAGTTGGTCCTATACGATTAATTCAACAGCTCAATATCTCACTAAGCCGGAGTCACCACAGTGACCTATACAGCCCTACTCTGCACATCACTCGGAACTACGTAAGGTAGTCTATACGATGAAAGGTGTAAAATACGCTCTAGTGCTTCTCTCATCATATCATCAGCGCGCATATCTAAGGTCACCCACCAGTCGGAACCCCTCTAATGGTCTGTACGACTGGCATGTCGGAACCCTCACATGGTCTGTACGACATCCACCTACTTGGATCCAAGGCGAGCGTGCGGTGTGGTGAATAATATAAGCACTAACACCTAGGGTGCAGATTATGAGCTCAAACATCTCAACAACAACAATTCAATGAATAAACGAACTCACCTGACTTACCTGTGCCTCCACAGCACCATGCAACATGTATGCATCATATATCAATCATATAACTCATATGAAATTCACATTTTCCAAATAATTCTATGCATGGCATTTTCAAAACATAATTTCGCATAAAAGCATTTTTTCTGGGAAAAACAATAGTATATAGGTAATACGAAAACAAAACTGCCCACTCACCTGGAGTTCGCCCACAACTCCCTAGCACCGTACATCAAGGCGTCATGACGATTAGCGCCTAGAACAACAATCAAATCCAACCTCAGAAATTCTGCCGATAGAATACATAACTTATATAAGACACGTCACTACGTAGTTCGATCCGGATGATCTGCAATTCAGATTTCAAATCCGTAACTTCCAGAGGTCCACAATATACCTCTAGGACAACATCCTAAAATTTCATTACCATCCAACGGTCGGATCTTCGTCAATTTCCAAAACTAAGTGACGGTTAACATTCTATTTTATGAACTTACAACTTCAATTCCAGAAGATCCGTAAATCGGATTCCCAATCCGTAAGTTCCTATAATCCTCAAATATTACGTATTACAACGTATCAAAGTTTGATGACGATCCAACGGTCGGATCGTCAATTCACATTTTCATCTAACCACGAATCGTAACCAACTTAGGTTCAATTATTCAATTTACGTCCATCAATTATCAAAACAGAACCTAGAACCTTAATCACAAGCTAATAATGACATTGGCGGGCCATTGGCCACGCGCCGCCGCGCGGGCCGCCGCGGGTGGCGGTTGGCCGCCCCCGGCTCGCCGGAAAATTCAACTATTTCCAAAAATTACCAAAATTTGCAGATTTGAAGATCTCAATGAGTAGAACAACTTTTATACCTGAGACCAAGGCCAATTTGGCCTGGAAGTGCTTCAATTTCACCAAAACCGTGAAGAACCCTAGAATTTGGGTGTTTCCAATTCGACTTTCAAACTTGTTCCAACGCCTCAATTACCTCTTGGGATTTGTTCTAGGTCCTAAAGGAATGTTAAAGGTGTTAGTAATTGAAAGAAAACATTTCAAAATTTGGAGAATTTAAACAAAAGGGTCGCGGCACCCGTAGGGGTGTTCTTCGCGAAATCACAACGAAATTCAATGATTCTTGGGGTGAAACGTAAAGAGGGAAGGCCTAGATGATGATTAGGAGTGGTACCTTGACTCAATTCGTCGGAAATTTGGACGAAATCCATCGAATTTGGGCGTGGGCACCGCCGGGTCGAAACGACCCACGGGTTCTCCCCAACCCATTTCCTCTTTTCCTCCGCTTCTCACCTTCTCTCCCTTCCTCCTTTCCCTGTTCCGATTGGTCAGTTTCTTCCTCTCTCTGCCTCTGATTCGCTCTCTCTCCTTCTTCTCCGATTGGGCAGTTTTTGCCCAATCTCTCTTCCTCTTTTCTGTTTTTCTGGTTCTTCCCACGCACACACCCACACAAAACTTTCATTTTTCTCATCCCAGCCATCCATTTCAAAATCCTTTAATCTGGGCCATCCAAATTTTAATAAAAGAATTTCTATATTTTACTAAAATTATAATTCCTTAAAATTCCAAATTTCAAACGTTAATAACTTCTTCGATATAACTCCAAATCACGAACCGTCTGCGCCCACACGTCCGTAACGACGAGTACTACGAGGATATGTCAAGAAAACAAATCTTAGATGGCACGACACAACGATTAACCTCGAATGATGTGCGTGCCTCGAAGGGCATTTTTGTAAAATCCTTTATTAAAACTTTAAAAATTCTTAAAATTAGGGACGGGCTGTCACACTTAAGGACAAACTTCATATTTGTTTTTGTGAGGAACTTTAATTGTAAACAATATAAACAGATAAAAATAGAATGTTTATTTTTATTTTTGTATATAACGATATATCTACTTTAAAGATTAGAGAAATAAATTAGTTTCAAAATCGTCATTTATTACATTAAAATATAAAAAGTTTATTTACAAATAAAAAAGAATATTACTAAACTATTACATACTAAATAACTTTTTATTTTAATTTATTAATTTAGAGAAAGACTAATTAGGAGTTGATAATTTAGTAATTAATCCAAACGAGTTGATATGTGTAGATTATTGAAGGGGTAAAAACGTCATGCTACAGATTACCAAAACGTCATGCTACAGATTTACCCAAACGTCATGCTACAGATTTACCCAAACGTCATATGCCACAGATTTACCCAAACGTCATGCTACAGAGGCGGGACAGGGGTCCTTTAAATCTGCAACAACCAACTTGTCAGTGTGGGCAGCTGTATTGCGACTGTCCATGGGACCAAACTCTAATTATTTGCCAAGTGTCGCCTCACCGAATGAGAAAAACTAACTTGTATAAAACGCGCTATTGTACTGTTTGGATTCAATAATATATTAACATACGTAACATAATATTGTGTTATTAGATGAGAATATCACATAACAATGAACCGTTTCATATAAGTCATCACCTGAGAGAGATTTCTTTAATATGCAATCGTAACATCTCATACCAATAAAAAGTCAAATCACATTGATTACGTTAATTTAGAGTGTCACGATGACGTATTGAGAAATGTAAGTAAATCATTTTGAATAATGATAGATGCATTAAAGTCGTGCACCAAATAATACGTTACCAAAAATAATATGAATTTCAGGTCATACTCCATATGACACGTTCTGTGTTCGATTATTAGCGTTGGTAAATCGAATGATAGTGGTCAAGGAATGTTGAAATGTTTCTGTGAATCTTCCCGACCCCCTGAAGGGTAGCCTGCTATGACGAAGCCACTAGTTGGTCTCTTTTTTTTTACAAAAAAAAAAATAAAAAAAACTCAAGTTGGAATTTAATTAACAATTGTAAGTTTGTAATTGAAAATATAACTTTAGCCCCTAAAACTTAATCTTCTCCACATAAAACCCGACATACAAAATAATTTACCTACATAATAAAGCAAACCCAATATATGCAAAATAATTTACCTACATAATAGAGCAAACATAATATATATAAAATAATTTACCTGCATAAAAAATATATTATTTTATTCAACACTAGTTTACCTATTAATTATTTGTACATATAATAACAAAATGTGACCAATATATATGATGATACATACAAAATAAAATACCTACACAATGAAGGTTATTTGCTCATCATAAATACATATAGGTGGATTAATTAGTATTATATGTAGTACTATATATATATATATATATATATATATATATATATAAGACTTTGGATGTGATCCCTAGCTATTAATATTTTTTTACTGAAGCCTTATTGGTTTTCAATTTTTGATTGAAATCCCTGAAATTAATGTGATAATTTATTTATATGTATGTTACTATATTTTTTAAATTAAAATTTGAAATTTATAGTTGTTTATATTAATGAGATTTTAAATAAAAACTCATAATTTGAGGGATTAAAAATATTAAAATATAAATTATACTATTGTGTGTGTGTGCGCGCGCGTAAACATGGGTACATTCATCAAAATTAACAAAAAATTATTGTACCAAAACATGGGTACATTCTTCAAAACCACACACACAAAAAAAAGTAATAGATATTAGGCTTAATAACATTAGTAAATTTCTTTGATTAAACTTGACATGGATACATTCTCAAATCAAAAGAAAAGAATGTCCCCATATAAGTTTAAAAATGGATTAGAGAAAAATTGAATATATTTTATATAAAAAAGGTACATTTTACATATAACAAATTGGTATATTTAAGAATGGGTACATTTTAAGATTAAAAATTTGAAAAAAATTACATGAATGGGTGCATATAAGATTAAAAAATTGAAGAATATTTTATAAAAAGCTAATGGGTACAAATTTATTCTAATTTTTTATTTATTTTGGAAATGTTTTGAATTGAAAATTAGTTAGGAGTTTAATAAATGTGTGAGTATTAAAATCCTAAATCAATTATTAAATTTTATTTAAAAAAATTATGTAAATTCATCATTACATTAATGTTAGGGACTTGGATCAAAATCTGAAAACTAATAAGGTTTCAGTCAATGAACATTAGTAACTAGGGACCAGATACTAATTTTTCTTATATATGTATATATATTGAGCTTACGGTAGTCCTATAGACATTTGAATGTGTATATATATATGCTGGGTGTAATAATATGTGCAATAATTATTTGTTCATTGTAATTAAGGTGAGTAATAACATTTATTGATTTATTTTGAATATTGTGGTACAAATTGTAAATATTTTGTAATAATAGGTCAATTACTTTTCTATTTGGGAGTCTTTTTTAAATTTGGGTTTTATTTGAATGTTTATAATTATTGGGATTTTTTTCTTTCTAGGAAATAAGAGTTATAAGAGTTTATATCTAAAGAACTCTAATTGTAATAAAAATTCACATCGTGTTGTCTGCATGAATTTAGTGCATGTATCACCACTCAATCATTTTTTCGTTCAACTCCTCCACCACCATGAAGAAGAAATCCTAAAGTGTAGTTTTCATATGTCGGCACCATGGCATTGCCATGCCACCATCATTTCTCATGTAGATTTTGCCATCAAGTACATCATCTAACTATCGCATGCTTAAGTTTTCACATCGAAATGTATTTTGTGAAGGCGACCACGCCAATATGCTCATATTTCATGTCGGATGTGGACAACTCAATTTCCGACTTTCTTCCTTACCCTTTGTTTTAGAGCAAATCTTCGGAATAGGAATGTGATGAGAGACATAGAGACGGGAACAAATTACCAGTTACACTGTAAAATCTCCCTCTTTTAAAGATTCAACGTCTAAACTTGCGTCAAGTCGCCTTCTTTTGAAACTGTATATAAACTTTATGGTAAACTAGTTTAAAGCAACAAAAGGTTTATAATTTTAGAAGAAGAAAGAAAATCATTTTAGTTACTATTGCTAACATAAAAATGTGGCAATGTTAACAAAGGTGGTTTTTAAAAGGTTTACGGTGATTTTAGGGCTTAAATACCAGGGGTTTTAGGGTTATGAACTGGTATTTATCGAGGACTAGAGCTCCGTTCTCTTCACTTGAACATTGAACACAAGTAGTATCAGCGAGTTCGGTGTGGTACCGGCCTAACCACTTTGATGCCTTTGTCAATATCTCTAGAGTAGTGAGAAATGTTGCTATGTAGTTTTAGGGTTGTTACAGGAACTTATGCCATCTCCAATCGAAGGAGGGCCAGAGGGCTCCCCTTAGCCCTATACCCCTCCAAGAAATTAATATTTTAATGAACAGTGTCAGACCATATTTCTTACCATCTCCAGTCGAGGGGGCCAAAGGACCATAGACCAAACAGAGCCATGTGACAAAAAATCATCTCCAACTAAGGGGGCCAAGGGGTCATAGGCCAAACATAATTTATTATTTTAATTGAATTACTATGGTTTGTAACGCCCTGTCCCTAAAATTTTATTTCGGTAGATAATTACTATGATAGGCCCAAATTAAACTCTTGTTTAACTAACTACTATTAATCATAATTCTTTATTTAAATTTCTTAAACAGTCACAAAATCTATAAATAGAATTTACTCACAAAAAACATAAGATTAAATTTTCAAATAATTCACCAAAATTTCACTTCTTCAATCAAATTCCCAACAAAAGATTAATCTCAATTATTTAAGGCTACATCTAACCCCTGTTAGATTGCCTATGTACCCTTGATGTGTGATAAAGCCTTTCGACTGCCTATGTACCCTTGATACGTGATCAAGCCTTTCGTATTTCACCATTTATTCTTTTATCCATTTCTGAAAATATTCTAGAAATGGAAATATTCAACATTAACTTTCATAATCGAATCACCTCAAATGGGTACCATTTACGAATTTAAAATATCAAAATTTGCATGAGAAGGCAGCGTCGGCCCACTGGCCACATGTCGTCGCACCCGCCCGTTTTCAACGAACGGAAACCCAATTTTCCGACTAACTCTAAAATTTACCAAATTTTACAAGAAAGTAGAGTTCAATGAGAGGAACAACTTTCATACCTGGGCCGAAGTCCAATTCAGCTGGAAAACACCTGAAAATCAGCCTTGGACCGTCGGAAACCCTAGAAATAGGTGTTCTCGATTCGACCTCAAAACAAACTCCGACACTTCAACTATTGCTTGGGCCTTGTTCCTGACATTGAGGGAAGACTACGGGTGGTGGTGACGGACGGTGTTAGCTTCAGATTTTGGTGAATCAAAGCCAAACTCGTCGCGCCCCTACATATGGTTTCTCTTGAAATCCACCAAATTTCATCAATTTTTTTGGATGAAAATGGGAAGGAGAACGATTGAGTTCGAAGTAAGGATCATTTTACCACTAGTCCCGTCGTCAACGGTGGCTGGAATTGGAAAATCCGGCTAGGTCAGGTTAGCGGGTCATAAGGGATCCGATTATCTCTTCCATTTCTCCCTCATTTCCCCTCCTTTTCTCCTTATCCGATTGGTCCCCCTTCCCTTTCTTCTCTCCCATGTCTCTCAATTTCCTCCTTTCTCACGCTGCCATCTGGTAGCATCCAAACTCCTTTTTTTTTTTTTGATTTCAAGCCTCTAATTTCTTCGTTTCAACTCCGATTCACAAACGGTTTTCACCCACACTTTCATAGGGTTGAGCTCTATCCAATTATATCAAGAAATACGATAAAATATAGGAGGAAAAAAAATACGTCATCGTAAAATTACATTTAGTCAACTAGTGCATTTTCGTCTTTTCCACTTATCGATAAATTTTTCGACGTAAATTATAATAAATTCCGAAAACAAAATTCTAAAATTTCTCTAATTAAATTTTCGTAAGCATAAATTTATTTATTCTCGATTTACTCCACATATTCATATATTTTAAATTTTCAGGGTATTACATTCAACCCCCATTAAAATAAATCTCGTCCCCAAGATTTCCAACCATCGAATAATGAAAAGGGATTTAGAACTAATCCCACCGTTTCATTTATAGTGAATAAAATTATAACCTCAATCTACGATTTTATTCAAGCTCAAAATAAATAATTCCACAAATTAATTATCATGATTTTCAAGCATATACTCAGATTTCCAGCCACATTAATTGGTAGAATAAATATCAGAAATTCTAGCCATACACATTGGCAAAATAAAAATCAAACATCAAACCGCAATCCTCGTTGGCTAAATAAATACCAAATTATCCAACCATATCTACCATTGGCTAGATAAATGCTAGCATAAGAACCCCAATCATGAGTAAAACTACCCACCATCATTGGCTACACATAGCCGTTACCTTGATTCTTTCTCAAAATTTCTGGCCACAATCACTGGCGACACTAGACATCATAATTATTATTATCTTTTTAGCAAAACAATTATCATACATTCCATCGTAGCCATCATCGGCCAAATAAATATAAAATTTCAAGCCTTAATCATCAGTGGCTAAGTAAATATTACAATTTCAAGTCAAACCAACAGAATTAGCAACCCATATGTCAGAAATTCCAACGAAAATCATTGGCACTTCTAATCATAATCACTGTATAAAAATGAGGAATTTAAAACCAATCCACAGTTTCCGTTTATATTATACGGACTCAAATTCTCATTCTATTATTCATGTCCACCAATAATTCAATAAATGAAGAAATCTCCATGCTTTTTTTTCCACCATTCCAATTATAATGAACAATTCATAACTTTGATTTATAATTTCTTCCCCGTTCCATAAATTTCATCTTGATTTTCGTAAATATTATAATTTTCAGCCATAAATATCATTGGCAAAACAACGATTTCATCATTTTTTTCTTTTATCCCAAAAGGTGACTAGCAACTGGAAAATATCATAATATACTTAGTCGATACACATCACATTGATAACTCATTCTCACAGCCTACAAATGGAGCTTTTCTTCCGGAAACACTGGGTCTTTATGGCCATTCAATTATTTCTCCACATTTCACGGGTCATTTCGCCCAAATCAACATTCATGGGCCACTTTGCCCAATCAAACATCCATGGGCCATTTTACCCAAACAAACATTTCTCCCATTCCACGGGCCATCATGCCCAAATCGACATCCACAAGCCTTTTCGCCCAAATCAACATCCATGGGCCTTTTTCGCACAATTCAACATTTCTCAATTTCACAGGTATAATATAACTTTCCCAACTACTTGTCACAATTAAACAATCATCTTAACGTTCAACATTTTCATAATGTATAACATAATATCAACTCAATTCAAGATTAATATGAAACTTTAAATGGATCATTTTACCACCGGTCCCGCCGTCAACGGTGGCCGGAATTGGGAAATCCGGCCGGGTCGGGTTGGCGGGTCGTAGGGGATTCGGCTTTCTCTTCCATTTCTCCCTTCTTTCCCCTCATTTTCTCCTTACTCGATTAGTCCCCCTTCCCCTTCTTCTCTCCCACATATCTCCTTTTCCTTCTCTCTCATGCTATCATCTAGCAGCTTCCAGACTCCTTTTTTTTTTTCTTTTTTTTAAAGCCTCTAATTTCTTCGTTTCAACTTCGATTCACAAACGGTTTTTGCCCACACTTTCGTAGGGTCGAGCTCTATCCAATTATATCAAGAAATATGATAAAATATATGAGGATAAAATACGTCATCGTAAAATTACATTTAGTCAACTAGTGTCACATCCTGGCCTAGGCCCCCACCACATCCCAGGCTCGACTCCGCCGTAACACGATATTGTCCGCTTTGGGCCCCGACCACACCCTCACGGTTTTGTTTCTGGGAACTCACACGAGAACTTCCCAGTGGGTCGCCCATCATGGGATTGCTCTCGCGCGAACTTGCTTAACTTCGGAGTTTCGATGGAACCCGAAGCTAGTGAGCTCCCAAAAGGCCTCGTGCTAGGTAGAGATGGGAATATACATATAAGGCTTACATGATTCACTCCCCTAGGCGATGTGGGATCTAACAATCCACCCTCTTAGGGCCCGACGTCGGCACACTTCCAGCGAGGAATTGGCTCTAATACCAAATCGTCACATCCCGGCTCGGGCCCCCACCACATCCCGAGCTTGACTCCTTCGTAGCACGATATTGTTCGTTTAGGCCCCGACTACGCCCTCACGATTTTGTTTTTGGGAACTCACACGAGAACTTCCCAGTGGGTTGCCCATCATGGGATTGCTCTCGCGCGAACTCGCTTAACTTCAGAGTTCCGATGGAACTCGAAGCCAGTGAGCTCCCGAAAGGCCTCGTGCTAGATAGAGATGAGAATATACATATAAAGCTTACATGATCCACTCCCATGGGCGATGTAGGATTTTACAACTAGTGCATTTTCGTCTTTTCCACTTATCTATAAAATTTTCGACGTAAATTATAATAAATCCCAAAACAAACTTCTAAAATTTCTCTAATCAAATTTTCATAAGCATAAATCTATTTGTTCTCGATTTACTCCACATATTCATATATTTTAAATTTTCAGGGTATTATATGCTTACTTAAATTAAACTACCTCAATAATTTTTCGAGATGTAATCTCAATAATTTTTCGAATAGGATTTCGAGTGACACGTGTCGCTAAAGTGAATAACTCCCCCAAGTAGTACTAGGGTGGAGATTGTGTTATTTAATGTTGTTTAAGTTTAATGTTATTTAATATTGTTTAATGTTGATTAGTGTTGTTTAATGTTGTTTAATGGCTTAGGTAGTTATAGTGTTGTATAGTGTTATTTAATGTTGTTTAATGTTGTTTAGTGTTGTTTAATGTCGTTTAATGTTATTTAATATTGTTTAATGTTGTTTAGTGTTGTTTATTTTTTATTTTTTATTTTTTAAAATTTTGTCCAAAAAAAAAAGTCACTTGGCCTTAGCAGGACGTCAGCTAGCTAGCATCATGTTGACGCCAGGTAGCCGTGGATTTGAATTTTGGACCGGTCCGAGGCTGGCTGGTTTGGGCTAGCCGGTTGGCCTGATTGCACAATTTTGGCCTGGTGGAGCCCACGAACCTTTTGGCCCAGTCCTCAGTTGGATACGGTTTTCGTATCATTTTGAGCTATTTTAATCGTATGACCCTTTAACCCAATCGGTTGGAGATCCTTTCGGTAGTTAACTTTCCCAGGCTTCTCCTCTTCCTTTATATAGAGGTCGGCAAATCAAATGAGTTGACGAACTCCCCTAGGTCAAGTTGCTATGTCTTTGTTCTAAATTCGTGGAAGGCCTGGGGTCCCACTTTTGCTTATTGCTTGTATCTCTAGGTGACACTTGGTTTTTTTGAGCTACATTCATCTGTTTTGTGTCAAGGAATAGTGGTCGGCGGCGGTTAAGAGCGGTGGTTGTGCTTTGTGTCAACAAGTAAGTGCTCGGTAACGCGTACTTAATACGATGCCGACCGTAAAATTGCTTATGGGCGTTCCTTCTATGCTCGTCGTTTGCATGTTTTTGGACTCTTTACCTATCTTGAGTCCTTTAAAAGTGAACTTCTATTCATTTGGTCATGGATCACGAAAAAATAACTATGTATTAACCACTTTAACGCCCATCAAAATAGACGTTATTTTTAATTGCAATCGTTTTTCTTCACTTATCTTTCATACATTCTAAACCTAGTTAATATTCTTTTGCAATTATCATGGTTGGTGATTGTTCAATGACCGAGCCACGTTCATGCCCATGTCTCTATACCCTACTTTGACAATGACTTTTCTCGTTGTACTATGCAAGATATCACAATTAACGGATTTGGATCCTCTCTTGAGCTAATGGAGAGGATCCTCCTGACTCATAATCATGGACCGTTGGATTTTTATTCAACGGCTATAATTATTAAAACTTTAAAAGGACTCCCCTGTTTGTAGCCGTTGGATAAAAATCCAACAACCCAAGATGATGGGTCAGGAGGATCCTCTCCATTAGCTCAGGAGAGGATCCAAATCCACAATTAACAACCATGCATGTACATGCAAGAAATTTGTAATTATAGTAGCAAATAGCGTTTATTACTGTATCCGTAAATTTTCCTTTCCTTTTCTAAATAATATCGTTCGTTTGTATGAAAAAAGTAAAACAATCAGTTATGTGTGTGTGACTGTGACGAATACACATTTCAAACCAATCACTTAAGATGGTATTGAGAACAAAGCTTGAGTCTTTAATATATTGGGAGGTACACAAACTATTCAAATTCTTGGACTCAAAGTTCAATGCATAACGCCTGAATGAATATAAACATTGGCTGATCTTATTTTTGCCCCCATACATGCATGGTCTATGCACATTTAGAAATTCTTATCACTAAATATATGAGATCATATTTCTCCATATTGTTCACTGGATTTTGTGCTTGGACGATCAAGGTAGCTATAATTAGGCTACTCGCCATGACAAGAAACCCAAAGCAAGTTTTTAACCAACATGCAGGTAACTTTTATTCAGTAGTTTTCCCTAGGGGTGGGTTCGGTACGATTACCGTACCAAAACCTTTGTACCAATTACCGTACCAAACTTTCGGTTTGGTAAAATCTATTACCATTACTGTACCAAACTTTCGGTATACCAAAGTTCGGTATTGCCAAAAGTTTGGTTGGCATGGTATGGCAATGGTAATTGCCATTTTGTTTTGGGACAAAATATGTTTTTATTTTTTTAACCCAATTCAAGGGCAAAACTTTTTTTTTTGTACCTTTATCTCATACATTATAGATTAAATTCATCTATTATTCATCATTCACAATTTACACACATAATAATTCAAATGGAGCATCAAGATTCATCATGAAAATTAAGCTTGCAATCCAAATAAAAGTTACCAACCAAAACAAATAGAAGTTAACAATCCAAATAGAAATTAAAGTTTCAAACCAA
This sequence comes from Malus domestica, assembly GCF_042453785.1. Lineage (NCBI taxonomy): Eukaryota > Viridiplantae > Streptophyta > Magnoliopsida > Rosales > Rosaceae > Malus > Malus domestica. The sequence goes on along the minus strand of NC_091674.1, from coordinate 24,190,600 downwards.
ATGAAAATTGGAAGTAAACTTCAAAAAGGAGAATTCATTGATCAGTTATTCAAACTTGAGATGTCGAAGCTTTTGGAGGAGACATTGAACTTGTAGAAGATTGAGTTTGTGTCAAGCTTACATTACAAATAGAGAAAACATATTAATTAGTAGCAAGAAGAATTAAAGTTGAAAACCATTTAATAACAAATTTACTAAAAAAATTAAAGCATATCTTTCTTGTTTTCTCTTCTTCTATTTCCTTGTAAAATTGAAGCATATCTTCCGTTGGTCCTTGTAAAAGTTTACTTCACCTGCCCTAAGCCAACTACTAGTACACACTAGTGCCTCAATTATTTTAGGAGTCAAGGATACCCTAAAAGGGTTCACAACCCTCATCCCTAGACTAAATGCATTTTCACTAGCAACAGTAGAAGTGGGAGTTACAAAGATATGTTGGCTATTTGTGAAAGAAATAGGAACTCTTTTGTGTTTGATTTCCATAATTTTAAGAGATCAAAGTCACCAACAACAATGGTAATATAAGTAGGGTTTTATTTTCAAATTATTGGAATATTATAAATATGTGTTATATAATTATGTATTATATAAATTATAAATTATAAATTATATTGTATTTTCAGTATGGTACGGTAATACCGTGGTAATGGTATCCATTACCAATACCGTACCATGAAATTTCGGTACGGTACAATACCGTACCATTACCGATTGGTACAAAAAATTTGGCACAAAATCGGTATGGCACGGTTGGCAATTCGGTTGGCACGGCAATTTGGCAAAAAAATCCACCCCTAGTTTTCCCCAATAGGGTCAAATGTTTATGAGTTATGATTCACTACGATCACAACTATAACTATTTGTAGTGGTTTTCTTTTTAGAAAAATGGGCACAACTAATGGCGAATCAGGGTTATCCACCCTTTCTAGACCCGAAGGAGGCTAGTTGGGAATTGCACTTTACCTAGGGCTACAATCAAGCAGATCCACTGTGGTTTTGAATATGATTAATCTGCTTTTTACCTGAACAATTTACTGCTGGAGTGGGACTAAAAGCACTGTCATGCATTTTGGAGGAAGCAAGTGAGTACTGTATATTCACAAATTCACAGCAGGTTTCAATTTGATTTACCCCAACAGTAATTTTGCTGCAGGAGCTGGACTAAAGGAGCTATTGTGCACTGTGGAGGAAGCAAAGACGAATCATATTGTTTCAAGGGAGTTACTACTAATTTCCATGTTTAATAGGCATGTCGTCCGCAACTTATATTGCACATTACGTAACAGACTAACATGATTTGTTACGAATCCACTCAAATTGTAACGTATGCGCAATTATTAGCATTGCAGATTAAACATATATTTGTGTGTTATCGTCATTTTCCTAAGGAAAAATCGATGGGACAATAAATGGATGCATGTGATCAAACATTATTGATTTTTAGAGAAAATCTTGTGCATAATATGTGCATGTACTCATGTCTGCATCTCTTATCATATAATTTAAATGATGCTAGAAAAATTACAGTATGGTATCTTAACACAAAAAATTGGTTGTATGCGTTAGAAATTATACTTACGTGAAGTCGGATAATACCTATATATTCTTTTGTGATGATACCTAATTATCCACTTGGTCAAGCGACCCTACTCAAGTATCTGTTTCCACATTGACATGAAAGAAATCTATTGCCTTTGCCAAGAATCTGTGCAAAGTTGCATATAGATACGTGATGGGAGATACAGACATGACATTCTCTCCAATTCGTGGGCCTCTGCGAACGGTTTGTACGAACCAAATCTAATGGGTAATTCATGACAACCCAACAAAAGGCCCAATACAAGTTGGGTAAAAAAAAAAGAAAAGAAAAAACTCTGAAATTCCAATTCGGAAGCCCCTCCTCGTCACTGTCTGTCAGTTTTCTCAGCAATTCAAATTCTCAGCTTTTCTAGGGTTTCTTCTCCTCCCACCGACTAATTATTTTGCAAGTAACTGAATTTTTAGGGTTATTCAGTGTACCTCTCAACTTTTTTGAGTTAGAAATGTGAAATTAATTTTAATTAACTTTAATTTTCCAAAAGTTTCAGGTTGCGGTTGGGAATGGACGGCGAGGAGTTGACTGAGCAGGAGACTGCTCTGTACGATCGCCAGATTAGGGTTTGGGGTGCCGGTGCCCAAAGAAGGCAAGCAATTTTAATATATTTCATGAACAATTGTTATGAATTAGTTAAAGAAATATTTGGAATTTTGAGCTATTTTTTTATTCATTTATTTGTTTTTTTTTTTGTTTTAGACTTAGCAAAGCTCATGTATTAGTCTGTGGAATAACTGGAACTGTTGCAGAGGTAAATTCAACACCTTCATATATGATTTTGTTTTTGGGGTGGTGATAGAATGTGTTAGAATATTAAGTTGCATTCATGTTATTATTTTTTGTGACCTTTTTTTTGGGTAGTTTTGTAAGAACATTGTACTAGCCGGAGTTGGTAGTTTGACACTGGTGGATGATCGGGTAGTGACAGAAGACGCGCTGTCTGCCAACTTTCTGATACCTTCTGATGAAAGTGTGTATGCTGGGAAAACTTTGACTGAACTTTGCCGTGATTCTCTGAAAGATTTCAATCCGATGGTTCGCGTTTCTGTAGAAAAAGGTCTGCCCTCTAATGCCTCCGGTTTCCAATATAATTGTATCGTTATTGTCACTATCAAGTGAATGATAGTGTAGCTGAACATCATTTTTGAGTGCATGGCTATGCCGTTTTATGCCACTTAAGACAGACAAGAAAAATAATGCTTTCTAATACCTCGTCCAAGCAGCGAGAAGAGAAATTGAGAATATATACTTCATCTTGATCTCACAGGTGACTTAACAAGCTTTGGGGTAGAGTTCTATAGCAAATTTGACGTCATCGTTGTCAGCTGTTGCTCCTTCACAACTAAAGTACTACGCATACCCATCCTCTTGATGTTTAACATTTACCTTCTTGAAACATCCATTTTTAATGAATTCATATTCTTATTTTCCATCTCAATTCTTCTATTGCAGAAATTGATCAATGAAAAATGCCGAAAGTCTTCAAAGCGCGTAGCATTTTATACTGTTGATTGTAGAGACTCCTGTGGTGAAATATTTGTTGATCTGCAACACCATAAATATTCGAAGGTGATCATCTTATTTGCTTTCTCAGACTTTTCTAATGTCATTATTTTTAGTTGCCCAGTTTTGTTGTTCATTTTATGTCGAGTGAGTTGATAGCATCATTGCTAGAACTTCAACAAAGTTTCCAAGGGCTATGAAATTTTAGATTACATGTACATGAAGAAGTATAGCATTGTCAGTGTATATTCTCTAACAAGTAAATTTATCTTGTTTTTTCTTGACAGAAAAAAAATGAGGAAACAATCGAATGTGAACTACAGTATCCAAGCTTTGAGGTATGATTAGTTGGTCATTGTTCTTTCTTATAATGTTATTTTAGATTTCATATCAAGCTCATGCTAATTAAATATAGGACCTTAGTTGACTGATCAAATTAAGACCACAAGATTAATATTCTTCGGTGGTATTAACCCTTGTTCATACAACATGTATATAGGATTGCCATCTGTTTTTATGCAAATTGTGTTGTAGTGTTCATCATAAATATTTCTAGCGTACTAATCATCAAGTATCTTATGGATCTTACATTACAGGAATCAATTTCAGTACCTTGGAAATCATTTCCCAGGAGATTCTCAAAGCTATACTTTGCTATGCGAGGTGTGTTTAATTATTGTTGTTTAATTTTTTTACTTGTTCTGATAGAAGTTGTGTAAAAGAAATATAGCAATATAGTAAAAGAGGAAGGTGAGAAAACTCCTGGTTTTACTGAGGGAATAGGGATGGAGCCATGGAGAGTACTTCCATGAAAGTGTCAAAGCTATAACTTGCTATATGAGAAGTGAAATTCTTACATTTAAAAAGATTTACAATTACGAAAATGGTAATGGTAAAGAGATGAGTGATGCAAATATCATTTTAATACCACCGGAATGCCTCAGTCATAGGATGCATCTTATTTACTGCTTTCTTATTAGTCTTACTCTGATGCTGCTGTTCTACTTCTACTACACCTTGTATGAATTGGTTACTGTTAAATGATTTTGAATTTTCCCATTAAGAAGATTTTTACCCTTAATCCATTATAAATCTCGTGTGAAATCATCCGGTTATAATTATAGTAGACTGAGCAAGACTAACCTCACCTTTCTTGCAGTAATAGAAAGGTTTGAAGAAGCCGAGCAACGTAAACCTGGAGAGTTATCAATTGCAGATCTTCCTGCTGTTCTGAAGTTGAAAAAAGAACTCTGTGAAGCACAGGTATGGGTACTCAGAATTTTTTATTGTTCGTTTGTTGTGCATTTTCTTATGCTTGCTTTTGTGACAATATTGCAGTCAGTGAATGAGTCTCATATTCCAAATGCGCTCCTGGAAAGATTGGTGACGGATACAAGAGAGTTTCCTCCAGTTTGCCCCATCATTGGAGGGATTCTTGGGCAGGTGCTCCGCCTATCCATTTTCTTTCACATAAAAAATTATAGCGGAAGTGTTGGTTACCATATATTGACATCTTGTTAATTAACTTCTCAGGAGGTTATTAAGACAATATCAGAGAAAGGAGACCCTGTCAAGAATTTCTTCTTCTTCGATGCTATGGATGGAAAGGGCGTAATCGAGGACATATCAGGGAACCCTTGAAGCCGAGCAGCCTTGCAGAGGAAAAAGCTTTGATATTTCGAAGAATTTGGGAAGTACGAGACTACCTAATCGCAACTATGCTTGTTCGTGATAGAATTTTAGAAGAGATGACCCCTTTTCATGGATCCTAATCTTGCTTACAGCGTAGCTGCAAACAAACTCTACCGCTACATTTATGATTCTAATTCTGATTTTACATTTGTTCGTCAGCTTGACTTGATTCGTAAGTGCATCGAAGACGGTTAAATCCGAGATATGGCTATTTGTGTTGACAGATTCAGATGTATGCATTTGCTTCTTTGTTTATTTGATTAGCCAAATCTTCGGCTCGACGGAGCGTAGCTTTTTTTCGTGTTGTACCTTTTGAGGGGAAAATTGAAAATTGTCGAGTGGAGCTATATATGGAATGAGGGTAGGGACCTGGAGCTGTGACCATAAAAACTGGTCGTGATCACATTGTTTGTGGTCATCAGTCATCAGGTCATATGGGTTGTGGGTAAGGAGCAATCAATTTTGTCTGGTAAAGTTAGAAGAAAAAGGGCATCAAAATAATAAAAATCTGCTCTGTTGGACATATTTCTTTCTTTTCATTTTCTTTACGATCATTAAGATCATATGATTGATATGAAGAGAAATAAGGATCATGGTCCAATTTTTTGCATATTTTTTTTTCCATGAGTGAACGGTCACTCATGCAAAAAAAAAAAAATGTGCCTAATTGGAAAGGAAAAAACCCTATTAAAAATGCACTCAAAATTGAGTTACAATTGGAAAGGAAAAAGCACTATTAAAAAAGGATTCTTTCTTTCTTGATTAAAAAGTAAAAGTAATTAAAAGCATAAAAGAAAATAGAAAGAATCGGATCCCAAGACCAGAAAAGGGAGGGAAGCTGTAAAATCTGATTAGTGACTCAATGGTCCAGATTAACAGACGGTAAAGTCATATTAGAACGTGGATGGTTCTTATCCATGTTAAAGTCATATTTGACTGACTTTTAAAATCAAAATTAACCCACCAAATTCTCTCTAAGGAGGACCCCACCCAACATGAAGGAGGACCCCACCATGAAAGCTCACCAAGCAGAAGAAAAAGAAGAGAGCGTGGTTGCAAAACTGCAGAAGCAGTTCATGAGTCTGCAGCAAGACTGGGACTCTTACAAAAACTCAAACCCGAAAACCAAGAGGAGATATTCAACAAATTACTCATCAGGTTTTTCAATGGCAAAAAATCTTGACCAACTGCTTGATTCTTCCCCAAGGCATCTCATGTGTTCACTTCAGCATAGGGTTTCTCCATCAGAGGGAGGAGAGTGGAAGGTGAGGAGTAATGACTTGGCGGTGGAGGAGATACGGAGAGAGAGGAGGGCTGCCATTGAGAGCGGCAGGCTGAAGGGGAGGAGGCTTTTCGAGGCGGAGGATTGCGAAACCGAGAGGGGGTATGGAGGAAAAGAGGAGGGGACATGGTCGGGTGGTTGGAAAAATGGTTTGGCTCGAGAGGTGAGATCATTGTCTTTTGATGATGGTTCTGATGGTGATGATGATTCTGGTAAGAGCAAAGAGATTGGCGTTTGTTTTCAGTGGAGTGCGCAATCTTCGGGTTCTTTTTCTTTTTTGGCTGATGAGAATGTGAAGACAGAAGGCGTGAAAAAGGTTGATAGCAATGAAGGTGGTTATAATGGAGGAAGGTGCATTGTTATGGCGATGCGTGTCGTTGCTGTTGCTTCGATTGTATTTGGAATTTGCTTTATCAGAGGCTTTGCTGGATATGGAAATGAAAACGTGGTGATCTTAGTCCCAACATGATGTTGTGTTTCTCGATCATCCTGGTTTTTAAGACAAGCAAAAGTTCTAAACCACTATGATTTACGGGGAGGGAGCTTTGAACTCATGTGCATGGGGTGCGCAAAATACTCTGGCCAACTAGTCTAACCCCCGTTTGCTCTCTCAATCATCTTGGTTCGTCTTCGCTTTTTTGTTTGATACTCTTCTCCAAGAAAGTTGATGAGCCCTTTTTTTCATTACTTATTATTACGAGTGAATTTACATTGTCTGTTTTTTGAAGAACAGAGAACCCTTGTAGTGATGCGGATATTTACAATCCAAAAAGTGGTAATTTTCTAAAGCAGAGTAAGCAAATTTATCATATCGAACAGATATAAAAAACAATCTTCATATGAAGACCCTACAAACTGTATGTGACATGGTGGAAATATCGCCAACAGCTTTAAGCATTAAGCACATTACATGCTTATATATGCCTTAGTAGCTCCTAAAAATTTCCAGCAGAATTCTCATCAACCCGATGCGTATGGATTCCATCGTATGTCGTTACCACAATCCCCTCGTCTTTCGAATGGCGTTGGACTTGTTTCTTGACGATGCATCCTCGATGTGTACACCTATAGTAACTTCTGCATAAATAGTCGAACAAATCCAGTTTAATAGATTGAGCAGGCACAAGAACACATGCATTGTAGAAATTTAAGGCATTTTCAAGCATTAGGTAAACCATTGAACTAGAGCATTTTCCTAAACGAAAAAAAAGTAAAAACTAGAGCGTTTTTTTACCGTTCTAGGTATAAAATCTACAAATCTAATAACCAATATATTCCATGCTAGAGCAAATATTAAGAACCAAGATATCACAAAAACTTATACACTTGCGTTTAATACCAGTTTCCTTAAAAAATCAATACCAAAAATTCAAAATTCGAAAACTATTTGATGATAGCCAGGAGATACAGAGACAATAACCTAGGAAATTTATTGTTTTTAACAAATTTTTGCCCGTATTTTCGCCACCGGTACCCGTCATCAAGTATATCAACCTGGCTCCTTGTTTGAAATGCATATTTGTGCTTCTTGCTCTCTTTGTCACCTTCTTTTCCTCCTGACTTCATCAGGCCTTCACTTCTGTCACTGAGAAAATGAGGAAAGCTTGACTGGTTCGCTGAACAAGTAAGAAAAGCTGGTGAGGTTGTTGATGAACCGAGGAAGAATATTTGGTTATTTTGATCCATCTGAGAGGAAAAATTTATGACTAAAAGTATAGTGTACATGTATTTATTCTGACAAAAACGCCAAACATGTAGAACACTGTGGGCGGCTCAGTGGCCAGTGGCCAACGTACATTGTCACTAACCGTGAAGGAAACTTGTGTCGGCACGTATCCTTTTATGTCATGCTAAAAGTGGTGTTACTGTTACACGCAATTTTTGGCATTGTTTTCACGTGAGATGGAAAGCTAAAAATCCATGTTGCATGAGCATTTTGGGCAATTCAAAAGCTTTGTTCTTAACTAAGGAGTAAAGTAAGAAAAGATAATTTCCGTGGTGAAAATGAGAAGTAGGAGAAACTTAGACCAATCTAAAGAACCATCACCAGCCCACCTGTCAAAAAGTAGTTTTTTAAAACGGGATTTTTGCACTCCTCTTAGAGAATCAATAGATAGAAATAACGGATTGAGTAGGGAAGAAGAAATTTGAAGTGTAAAAGTCACTACTCTTAAACAGTTATGAAAATTTATAATAATACGTAAAGATCTACTCTTTCAACTCGAACAAGTTTATAGGAACAATTTAGTACAGTAAAACGGAAAATGTGATAAACACTATCCTACTAATACAGTAAAAGCTCATAACAACTCAATAGTAAATTTTAGCAATTTGAATGATTTTTCATATAAAACCATTTGATTGAGCCAAATTAGTTCGCTGTTTCAGGCGGTGGGTTGAGCTCATCCCAGGCTTCAATCCAAGTAACCATGGCATCCCCAAGCTGCGCAAAGTAGGGATCAAAAGGGCCAAGCTTTTCCTTCACCTTGTTGGCAAGCTCAATGTAGCAATCTTGGACAGTTTTGCACTCTTTTGGGAGCACAATTTGTTGGAAAAATGGAATCATATCTTCTTGCCAGTATATCCCTTTGTACTCTTTCTTCAAGTTCACAAATGGGTTGCTTGCCTTGCCATGCCATATGTATGGCAGTCCTGTCTTAACTCCTAGACCCAAATGGTCACATATCACCTGAAGAGAGAACACACATATCATTGTTCAGGGTCTTATATGCAAGTGTATGTATGTCACATAAAAACATCCAAATTGGCTAATTGAAAGCAAGAATTATGTTAGCATTAGTCGTTGAAGTATTGTGAGACTTAAATGTATCAATGGCTCACAAACAACCCCAATCAACGTCATGAATTGGGGAAGAGAAAGAAAAAATAAGCATGAGATAAACTAATATCCTAGTTAATATGATTCCTGATTTTTCAAGTATTTGATTACAAATTTTAATACAAAACCCGTTTCTTATTTCGTAAGTATTGATAAACACAAAGAATTCAGAAAATGAAAAATTATGACACCTAGGAATTCTAGAATTAGAATAATTTTAATAATCATTTTATATAAATAAACACGTCATAAATGGAGTAAAATGGGATGGGAATTTGGGAACTAATTTACCTTGGCACACCAGCCAGCCCACATGTCATCATATCTACCAAGGGGTTGGCCATCACCCATGAGCCCAAAATACATTGCTGGACCTATCAGCTCCCTATTGAACGCCAGGTTCATCCCACACATTGGAAAAAGGGTGCCTCTGGGGATTGTCATCACAGCATCCACATACCTTCATGAGCCAAAAAAACTCAATCCTCAATCATTTTAAACCAAAGCCAAAATCTAAACAGTAATGCTATTTAGACACGAAACTAATTGCATTGTTGATACATTTTTTTTAATAAAAATGAGTTCTATTATTGTATGTTAGATTCTTTCGTATTAAAAAATACGTCAACAATGTAGTCAATTTTATTTGTCTTAAATCTAAATATCATTACTTAAACCTAGAAGATTGACTACGGAAATGGATTGGTTGTGGTAAACGTGGACAAAGTCCGCCCCGTTTGCAAACGGATCGTAGAGTGTGTTGAAGAACAATGGGGTTGATGGTGTCAGAAGGTTCCTAATGTGCTGTGACAAAGCATTTATCTCCTTCCCACTAGGCTCCTTCGCCACCTTCATTTTTTCTCAACCAATAAAAAAAGTTAATGCAATAATTATTCGTCACATTTATACAAACACATCATTTGATAAACGTGGAAAGGAACATTGTTAAGGAGCACAAAACTTACAAAGCAATCGTCATCGATGGTGAAGATGTACTTTTTCTTGAAACCAAGAAACCGAAGCAGCGACAAGCGGAGTCCTTGAAAGAAATGCAGCTGGCCTTGGGACCTAGGACCTTGTTCACATCATTGCGGTTGTAGAGCTCGTAGTTGAAGCCGTTAGGGACCATCTTGGACAATGATGAGGTGGTATGGTTGAAAGAAAGGCCTCCACATCTCCAAGAAATCAAGGTTTCTGATTGTTGGGATCACAATGTCTAGATCATCTTTCAGATCTAGCAGCTGGGCCATCTCTGAAAATCTTGAGAGAAAAATGAGAGAAAATTGATTGGAATTTTAATTGAGGGGAGGAAGAATTTATAGGAGGGAGGAGCGTAGGGTTTGGTTGATTAAATATTGAGGTGTGTAACGAGGAAAAGGTGAATGAAAAGAGTGGAGGTTACATTAAACTCCCCAACCACGCTGGTATGGTGGGAGCGTTTTATACTTACACTAGCTGTTCCATGTTTTGGGACTTTTAGACAGATATTTTCTCGTGACAAGACAATTACATGAGTTACAACTGATGGGTTAACTATTAGGATAATGCTAAGGACACCAATTTTTTTAAACCAAATTGCAAACCAAATGATGTGTCATCAATAAAAAACAAACATATTAATTGAGACTTAATTAATAATTCAACCATCTACAACTACATTATTTAGTTTGTAAATTTGGTTTAAAAAATTTAATTTTCTTAGCATTATGTTCGAGCTGACATGTGGCAATTCACTATTGACTTTTCCTCAAAGATAGCTTGCTTACTTAGTGTTTTTGCTCTATCTTTTGTAGGATCTTAGGCCATCTCCAACCGAAGGCTGGCCAGATGGCTCATTTGAGCCCTCTGACCCTCCAAGATTCCCCAAGATATTAATATTTTAATGAACAGTACATGGCCATATTTGTCTCCGTCTCCAACCGAGGGCCAGAGGGCCAAAGGGCTCGTTTTAGCCCTGTCACAAAAAACCGTCTCCAACCGAGGGCCAAAGGGCCATAGGGCCAAACATAATTTATTATTTAAATTTAAAAACTACAACAACTTAAATTTAAAAACAACAACTTATATTTAAACACTACAAATTAAATTTAAAAACAACATTAACTTAAATTTAAAAATTACAACGACTTAAATTTAATATCCATAATCAATATCATCTTCATCATCCGCCATTGTAGGAGTATAGTCAGAGGTAAACAATTGCCGCCGAGCCATAATTTCTTTTTTTTTCCTATCAAAATAGGCCTTACTCATTGGAGTGTAATTCGAAGTGTTCCTTTCCATATTCTTATCATCCATCTCTTCTTGTATTTGTTTGGCTCGCTCTTCATGTCTACACTTCCTTTCTTCCGCCTCACGGGCATTTTGCTCCGCCAGTAATCGAAATGAGGCTGCCACTTCATGTTGAGTGGCGTAATCAGCATTTGCCTTGCCCTTTTCCCTCAACCTTCGGGCCTTGTTTCGTCCCATAGCCCTAGGTAAAGAAATTTCGGACGGAGTCGGATTTTCTACCCTTGTTTGTTGAATGGTAGGAGATCCATCTTCATTCATATCTACAGATGGGGATGCAGCTTCCAAAGAATCCACTCTATGTTGAGGTGGATCTTCAAATAACACCTACCATTTACAAATTTCCCAACAACCGTGAAACTGAAAGGGTTTTGAGCTGCCCTCCATATACAATTCCTCCGCTTGGCGTACCTAGAAAATATAATTAAAAAAATTTTAGGAAATTAATTCACGAAATTAATGTAATATAATTAAACATTTAAAATAAACTGTAAAAACACTAACTTTGTCATAGTAATTGGCGCCGCTTTCATGTCTACTTGCTGCTGCTAATAGTGCTTGATGCCATTTATTCAAACTTGGATGAAGATGTTTCTTCCATCTTGAAGAACAACTTTCGTGGTTTCGGGTATTCGGTGGAATGGTGCCTTCGTAGAACTCTAAGTATTTTTTGGACACACGAGTCCAAACACCTTCACTTGTTTGAGAAATCCCCCTCACACTATCTTCTGAGATCCATCTATAAGCCTTGCAAAGAGCTTCATCTTCTTTTCGGGTCCAAGCCCTACCTTTCATTGCAGATGAGGCCATTTTTTTTGAAAAAAAATGAAGGAAATATTGAAGGAAATATTGCAAATGAAATGAAGAAATATTATAGATGAAGGAAATATTGAAACAAATATTATAGATGAAGGAAATATTGGAAAATATATTGAAATAAATATTGAAAAATTGAAACAAATATTATAGATGAAAGAAATATTAGAAAATATATTGAAGGAAATATTGAAGGAAATATTGAGAAATATATTGAAGGAAATATTGAAAAATATTGAAGAAGGAAATATTGCAAATGAAGTGAAGAATTGAAAGAACTTCACCATATTTATAGAAGAAAAAAATGTTTAAAATAAATTAAAAAAAAAAAAAAAACCAACGGCTAGTTGCAACGGCTAGCTGACTCAGCTAGCCGTTACATTAAAAAACATTTCAAACTATTAGTGTCGGTTATAACCGACACTAATAGTAGAACTATTAAAAAAAAAAAAGCTCTTTAATGCTGTCGGTTTTAACCGACAGCAATAGGAAACATTAAAAAAAAAAAAATAGCCAGCCCGGGGCTGGCTGGCTGGCCGAAAGCAGCCAGCCCTCTAGCCCTCCAGCCCTCCAGCCCTCTCCGATCCTGTGGGGCCCTCGCAGATTCCAGAGCCCTCTGGCCTAGCCCTCGGTTGGAGACGGTTTTAGGGCTATTTTCAGCCCTCTGGCCCTCTGGACCCTTCGGTTGGAGATGGCTTTAGTAGGAAAAGGCAAAAAAAACTTGCCCACAGGCTGTAGGGAGGGACTTACATATGTGATTTTTGTCAGTATCCTAAACGAAAAATACCATTATTATATATGTTTAAACTTTTCTATATGACATCGTGTTATTTAATTAGGATACCGATACTATGTCGTACTAGGCGTAGATAAGCCTCCCTTCTATATCGAGTGTATAACCCTTTCTTTCAAATGATTTGTGGTTTGATTGTTCAGTTATAATGTCATATGTTGCTTCTAATCCATTAATATATATTAATTATGTCGTCCAACTATGTAACTATGCATGTTGTAACACATATTAGAATAACATTTGAGCGGTGCCATGGTTACACTAACTTATCATATGAAGAGAGAAATTAATAAAGAAAAAAACATACATCCCGTTGCGTGCAAGTTCTTCAGATCATATACATTTATTTATTTATTGTTCAAAAACCATGCACTCGTAATGGATCTACAATCTATAAAGCCATGCTTGATTCTATCTCTATCTCACATGGTCTACATGCATCGATCGCTAATAAAGAGAAGACCCCTCTAAGCAATGGATTACTGGTCGCCTACATAAGTTACTTTTTGAGTTAGAGAAGGAAAGTGCACCCATAATTTCAACTGATGAAGTTACTTGAATTACACATATTATGGTACGACGAATCCAGTGAAGAAAAAGGATATAAAATCAACAAAAGCACGCAAATGAATCCATTTACTTCCAACGGATCCTCCAAAATACTACCAAGTACATTGTAAAAACATAAACATTTCGTTAATTCTAATATGACGGATAGATGACGACACTGATTTGTAATAATAATCAATTTTAAAGACAATATTATAGACCAAAATTGACACACCCTGACCTAGATAGAGGCATGCTGGCCGTCACGTGAGGGTAACGTAGCCATGTGCACAGTGCGGAAGCAATAGAGATACAAGGAATTACGAATAAACAAAAACCAAATCAACTAAAGTACTAGCTAAGATACAGTGCTAGAGCAAGATTAAGTGTGAAATACACAACCAGAGCATAAATAGTCTAAGTGCAGTCAAGCAAGATAAGTACTAAGAATACAACACCCGAGGGTGATCCTACATGGTGATGTTCTGTCAAAACCCCCGTCAGAATCCTCGTGATCCACCAAAGCACTTTTACTTAAAACCTGGAGGGGCGCAAAACAGAAAGTGTGAGTGGGCAAAAACAAAGCTTTTCAAAATCATTTCACTTCTCAAAAGTTTTAAGCCCTCGCTGTAAAACCTGTATAATTTTCCCAGAAAAATAGAATATATACATATCTCAAAACCATGCTCAGAAAACGATATTCATAAGTATGCCATGCCAAAGTATATCAATGAAGTGCCATAAATAACCCAGGTAAAATATAATAACGACAAGTATCACAACAACCAGATCTCTCTAACTCAACTGCACGGCTGAGTCTATAGCTCATAATCAATCTCAATCATATCAATTCAAATCAAATCCATTTCTTGCACACGAGTCGGAACCACCTCAAGTGGCATGTATGACAAGACTAGGTGTAAAGTAAATATGCTCTAGTGCTACGATCACGTGAAGGATGTGTGAATGTTCGCGGGTCACCTACGAGTCAAAACCACCTAAAGTGGTATGTACGACAAGCTTGTGCACCTAACTTGGATCCAAGGTGAGCATATGGTGCGGGAGGTGAGCATCACGTGAAAGACTGTGCCCTAACTCTGGGCGGGAGCACTAACACTGGGGTGCAGGTTTATGAGCTCTCAATACATCACAACATATCTCACATAACCGAAACAATCTCATACCTTTGATTTATGAACTTACCTGGCACTTACCTGTGTGTCCACAACACCAATCATGAATGTATGCAACTGCAAATGCATAATTAAAATAGATAGATACTTGCGTGGCATTTCCAAAACATATATTCATTTAAACATATTTTTTGGGAAAAATCTCGAGTATATAGGTATATACAGAAAACTAAAAGCCCACTCATTGGTATGTCGAAGGTCGTAGCCCCCGAGCCTCGATTGATGAGGCTTGTCCTTAGGATAGGTCTCATCTATATGCGAAATAACTGAATAAACGTTATTTAAAGCACATATACAAAAATAGGAAATAACTTCTCATACAATGCTCAAATGGGGTATTTGAATATACCACTGAGACCTACTCAACCTCAGGAACATCCCCATATTTTAAGAAAAGTTTTCCGAAGCCTTATGCGCCGTCACGCGCAGGCAAGGGCACCGCCAGACGCGTCCCCACGCGCAGCCAACCCTGACGGAATCCTTAACCGCCGTTAGGGAATATTTTGCCAAAAAATAGAATATTCTGTTAAAACTAACCTGATGTAGTTAGCTGCCGTTAGGAATATTCCGTCAATATCGACAAAATATTCTCCTTTTTTCTCTGGTGAATCGCTCGTCGCCGTTGCCGGAAACTGGAAATTCGAAAAACCTTAATATCTTCTTCATTTCTCAACCAAATTTCACGAATTTTATACCAAAATGAAGCTTAAGACAAGTAGAACAAATCCTTACCAGTTTTAGGACCTAAAACTCACGGGATCTCGTCGGAAAAAATCCACGATAACCGGCCACCTCTGCAACTTACTATTCCCTAGCTTCCTGACGTCCAAAACGCCTCAACTCTCTTTTCCGAGCTTCGGGGGAGTGATCTAAAGCTTCCTATAACCTCAAAACTCCCTGAAAAACCACACATTTACATGTGCATGAACAGTACTCAAATCAGAGGTTCTTGGTTCTATGGTTTTCGAAGGTTTTGAGTTCAACCCACCCTTCAAACCTTCGATCTGTGCATGAAATACTTGATCCAAGGTTTGTCCGTACACTGTACGTAATTTGCAGAAAATTCGAAAGGAAGGAGAGAGAGAAAGGTCTGAGTATGTGGTATGCACGTGTGGTGTGTGTGTGTGGTCCTAGTTGGGTCACCAACCAGAACAAAACCTTAAGTCCTTTAGTTCTAATTGGTCCCAAAATATTAGGGACTTAACGAATTGGTCCAAATCCAAAATTGAAACCACACAACACCACCAAATGCTCAAGGGTACCTTAGTCAATTCACTCTATCGATAAAAATAATTTGGGACGGGCTGTGACAAAAATAATGATGGGTTAATTTAAAAAATCATTTGCAATGAAAAGCCTAAATAAAATCCAACATATGAGACTGTTAAGAGCCTCTTTAAAAGTGCTTTTAAAATAACTAAATGTGCTTTTAGATCACCAAAAGCTAATGTTTGGCAGGAAAAGTTAAAAGTGATTATAGGTTCAAAAAAGCACTTTACCATGAAGCACTTGCATTAAAAAAAAAAAAAAACCTTAAATGTGTTTATAATAGAAATGTTTTTATTAAAAATGTTTCCAAACAGAAATATTTAAAAAAAAAAAACGTTAGCATGGGAGCTTACAAATTTACAACCCATTACATTGAGTGGTAGTGGTTGTCTTCGGATTTGGATCCTCGTCGGATCCCCTCCCTGGGGATCCTAGGGATTAATGAACACGGACCGTTGATCAAAAATCGTGCGGTCCTAATTAAATGCTTTTTATATTTTTAAAAGTTAAGCAGCATCGTTTTGCGTGAAAAATAAAAAAAGGAAAAATTGTGGCCGCATGATTTTTGATCAACGGTCCTTGTTCGTTGATTCCTAGGATCCCCAGGAAGGGGATTTGGCAATGATCCAAATCCGTTGTCTTCTATATGGGGCTCTGTTTTCCTACAACCCAAAAGATGCCCTCAACTATTATATAACTCGATGAAAGTAAATATTGACAGCGCTGATAGATGTTTTTGCTCCTTTGGTGGAAGGCTATCTTCAATGACCGCTGGGGAAAAATACTTTTGCGTCGGCCATGCCGTGCAAAAACTATTTGCCATTGTAAAATGCATTTGCAAAGCAGGGCGATGACAAACGTGGAGATGGAAAGGTAATGACGCTAATGGTCTTTTGCAATGGTAGGCAGCTGTCGAGTTGGCGACAGTAAAAGACGTCGTAAAAATTGGGGTAGGCTTTTTGCATTTTTCATTAAGTCAATGGCGACGGGGAATGCCGTCGCAAAAAGAATTTTGGACATAAAGAAAAGGTTTTTATCACAAATGGTCCTTGAAATTGACCCTCATCATCAAGATGGTCCCTTAAACTAAAAATCAATCAATGTAGTCTATGAAAATAGATGTCGCAAATCAATGAAAATTCCGTTAAGTGCTGATGTGACACATAAATTGGCCCAACAAGATTTACAGGTTTTTATCACAAATGGTCCCTGAAATTAACCCACATTATCAAGATGGTCCCTGAAATTGACCCACACCATCAATATGGTCCCTAAAATTGAAAATCAATCAATGTTAGAATTTGAAAATAGGTGTCGCAAATCAATATTATCCTTCCGCCACAATTATGTGAAATTTTTTATTATGTGCTGATATGAGTTTAATAATTAATTAAAAAAGTTGTCCAAGTACCTTTTTGCACATTTGAATTTTTTTTTTCTTATAGTAGGGCCTACTCCAAAAAGAGATCCCTTCCATAAATTCTTAAAGGCACAAGATTTAACCAAGGCCTAAGAGGAGTTGTGGAAATAGTTTTCAACTAACAATGGACGCACGTCAGTTGTAACCTCATTATCTCAAGGTAGACCTCGTCGTTCTTTGCATCATCAGACCATCAGGGAAGCGGTGAACAAGCTCTTCAAGATTAAAGTTGTGAGGATGTTGATTGCCTAAATGCTAACGGTGATGTCCCAGTAGTCGTTGCCAATGGGCCAAGCTGTCACTTTTATTCAGGTTCAATTCGGTGAATGGTGTCGAAGTGTGTAAAGATGGGTATATTGAGATTTTTAAGAGAATAGAGAGCGAAATACGTAGAGAAGTGTGAACTATGATTGGAGGTGATTGCAAGACTAGGTTTTTGGGTTGACAAATTTTTTATTAACTATTAAATTGTTAAGCTCTATTTGTAATTTTTTTTAATTTAATTAGATTTGTGTGACCCATTTATGTGTCACATCAGCACATAACATAATTTTTGACAGAATTGTGATGGAATGATTACATTAATTTGAGACACTTACTTGCGGGACTACATTGATCAAATTTTAATTTTAGGGAACTTTAACGAAAAACTCCCGGTATTGTTCACTTTAACTAAAAGCCACATTTTTACACTAAAAAGTCAATCATGGTACTATTCACTTTACCTTTATTTTGTCCTTATCGTTAAAACTCAAAGTTTTCAAGTTTTTTTCATTAGTTTTCCTTTAATTTTAAGGATCATTTTGATGTTGCGGGTTAATTTCAGGGACCATTTTGATATCTTCGTGGGTCAATTTTAAGGACCATTTGTGAGAAAAAGACTTAGGGGCCCATTTATGTGTCACATAAGCACTTAACAGAATTGTGACAGAATGACCACATTGATTTGCGACACCTATTTTTAGGGACTACATTAATTGATTTTCAATTTCAGGGACCATCTTGATAATGAGGGTCAATTTCAAGGATCATTTGTGATAAAAACCCTAAAACAATAATGATTATGCATACTTTTCCCTGGTAAAATTTGAGTTCCATGATTGTTTGGTTACCCTTATTTCATAAAAATTACTATACATCAAGGTCCAACCAAAAACGAAAATTTTGAATATAACTGAGGACGACCAATAACCAGCTTTGCTTCTGCACCGTAATTTCCATCCAGTATTTGTGTATAGAGGTCTATAGAGGAGGAACAATTTCCAGTTTCCAAGTCAAACCTATGGATCCACTGCATATACTCATTATTAGCAAGCACAGTCAACAAACAAATCCATTTAACAAATACATAGAAAAACTTATAACTACTTGGTGAAAAAAAAAAAAAGCAAAGAGCATTCCAAATATTCCAACAAAATACAAAGGCCAAAATATAGATTGTTTCCCCTGGACAAGAAAAAGGATTAGGCAGAATGGGACTTATGCAATTATGAAAAATGTAAATCGGCCGCGGGTTACAAGTTTAAGGAAGAAATCGACGAATACCTCTTATGGAAATCGTAACTAAAGAAGAAAGGGAAGAACAACAACTTTGAGGAAAAGAAAAGGTAACTCATGAATGAGGACGGAAAAAATAAGAAAAAGAAAGGAAGGGAGGTACAAATTGAAAAATGAAATTGAGTGGTGAAACGCTCATGTATCAATTAATGGCTGGAACAAAACACCTAAATGACGTCGTGTGGTCCATGGCTTTTACTTTTTTTTTCTTTCTTCCTCTTCCCGCCACTGCCACCTTTGCCGAGTTCCTTTCCTTAGTCCTACACGTTTCAGGGCATTGCCTTGCAAGTTCAGAAGAAGCGGAAGGGCAAATTCTCGCTCTTAGGGTCGATTTTTAACGATTGGAGGTGCTGCATCGCACCTCCTTGCGCCTCTATGGCTTCGCAAGTGGGTGAGGCAACACATATTTTATTTTCACCTCAACACTTCACTCCTCCAAGATATAAAATGACATTTAACTTAAATTTGTACAATTAGGTTTAGTCAAGGACATAATATAAAGGATAATCAATAAGGGCGTTCTAGTGTGTTTGTACCATACTTGACCAATCCCGAAACTACTGAGCACTAGTCAATGTTATATCGTCAAGGACCCAGAAGAGTTTCCCCAGAAGGCCAATCACAGTGCGACACGTGTCGATATCAGAAGCCAATCACAGCGTGACACGTGTCAACATCAGAAGCCAATCATAATACGACACGTGTCAATGTCAGAACAAAGCTAGAAACTCTTCTATAAAAGGAGATCATTCTCCCACAATATTTCCTAATGTCATTTGTACTAAATCATTCACTAGTACTCACTAAAGGAGAGCTTGAACCTATGTACTTGTGTAAACCCTTCACAATTAATGAGAACTCCTCTACTCCGTGGACGTAGCCAATCTGGATGAACCACGTACATCTTGTGTTTGCTTCTTTGTCTCTATCCATTTACATACTTATCCACACTAGTGACCGGAGCAATCTAGCGAAGGTCACAAACTCGACACTTTCTGTTGTACCAAAGTCCTAACTGATTTTGTGCATTAACATTTGGCGCTATCTGTGGGAACGACACTTATTCCCACTATCTTCAGCTTTGTCAAGCTGGTTTCCACCATTCGTACACTCTCTTTTGACCAGGCATCCCTTTCCAACATGGGGAGAGAATGAAGCTACATCACACAGAATGACACCTCTCTTGCACCTAGTGCGAAGCAACGAAAGAATGAACAAAAGAAGTTTGCTCTTCAGGCTAAAGTCGATGAACTGGAGGTTCAGAACAACAAGATAGCGATGAAGAATGAGATCCTCCAAGAGCAGTATGAGAAGGTCTTCGAGATGCTCCACGAGGCTAGATATACTAAAACACACGAGCTCATCACCCTTGTGGAAGTCAACCATCAACTGGGTGGCCCCCAACACGGAGGGTCATTTGCCATCGACATGGGTATTCCTGTTGAGGAGCGAGCTACTCATCGAAATGGCAACCAACATGAGACTTTCTCTCAACCCAGCTGCTTTGACCCGAAGCAAGAGTAGTGGAGGAAGACACCTCATTGCAGAAGGGTTAGAAGGATCGAAAGTCGTTTATCGTGACTGCCGAGACTTCTTAAAGCAACGTCGAGAGAATCCCCTCTACATGAGCTTGAAGATCAATGATCCAAGAGTTTCTGAAAGACTAAGTCCCCTCCTACGACCCAGGCCAGCTGCCAATCTAGGGAAGGAACGACATGTCCTAGAGGAACATGAAGGTATAGGGGACTCGGAGGCATTCCGATAGACTTGGAGGTATTCCAAGGAAAAACCACACGCTCTTGCTTAAACTTTCTTACTTCTAAGAGGCGATGGAGACTTACGGAAGAAAACTCCAGTGGTACATGACTCCACTCAGGACCTTGTCCTACAACTTCTTGAGAAAGTAAACAAGTTGAAGGCCGAACGTCAGGCCGAGATACCTGACTGGAACCAACCTAGGCCTGACCCTCTCACAAGGAGGATCCTCGACACCTCCTTCAAGCGAAGACAAAACAAAAGCTTGGTTTACAACTCTATACTGGAAGGGAGGACCCGATTGAACACTTTAACCTCTTAAGTCCACCATGACATATCACATGTACACCGATGAAGAGCGATGTCTTCTCTTCCCTTTCACCCTCTTTGGCAGAGCTCTAAACTGATAACTTGTACACTATTAACCAAAAGCCGGACGAGTCACTACGAAAGTATGCCGGTCACTTCAGCCATGAGTATTCTCGCTGCGTTGATGCAGATGACAAGACTGCCCTCAAGGCCTTCACGGCAGGCCTACGTGATTGTTTCTTCAAGTACATGATCAATGCCAACACTTGGAGGACTTACTCTGAGGTGATGGCACATGTTTACAACCACGCATTCGTCGAAGAAAGGACATACCAAGGGAACCCCATATGGTTAACCCCTATCAACAAGTGGGAGGTGGAAGTCAAGTTCTATCGAGTGAGGAGATCTTGACCATTCAGACACCATTGCATCATCTCCTACCTTATTTAGCTACTCGTTAAGTCACCAAACGTATTTGTCTCTTGGTAAGAGGAAGAATTTTTACTCTCAGCAAGCCCATTACAACAAGAGGGATAAAATTTCGTATTAAGACAACCAGGGGTGAACGTACCGTCGACTATTATGACTATGGGGCCAAGCCTCACTCTTTCAAAGTGGATGACTAGGTACTTAAGGAAATGCTATTATAAGAAGGCATACACATTACAAATGTTTTAACCTTCAACTGCTTGAGATCTTTTGTCACACAAGCCATTCGGAAAATATTTAAAGAATAGGGAATTCATACAACTTCTCTTGAGTCTTTTGCAATCCTAGCACTGGAACACTTGGTCTACGCTGACCTACCCCTATACTCCAACTCAGAGCTTCAACATGCGTACTTTGACACAAAGTATGTGATACTAAGTGTTACAACCAACATGGTTCACATATCGAACGCATGGATCCCTTCATGTATAGCAAAACATTCATAAGCATCACTCATGTCAATCAACATAAACATCATACATTCCAACACATTCATACATAAACATCATACATTCCAACACATCCATACATAAGCCAATTGTGCTTCGAAAGGGTCTAACATACTTTGTGTTATTCGACACTTGCTACAATGTGCCTCGACACCTTGCCCTTATTCTTACCAACCAGGTGATGAAATGTGAAGAAGGAACTCATTTTCATGCCACCAACCAGGTGATGAAATGTACAACCCATACTCTCCTTCATGCCACCAACTAAGTGATGAAATGTACAACCCGTACTCTAATATCATTTGGCAACTTGCCACTGATGCCACCAACCAGGTGAAGAAGGAACTCATCTTCGTATCACTAACAAGGTGATAAAATGTACAACACGTACTCTCCTTCATCCCACCAACCAGGTGATGAAATGTACAACCCGTACTCTAATATCATTTGGCAACTTGCCACTTATGCTACCAACTAGGTGAAGAAGGAACTCATTTTCATACCACCAACCAGGTGATAAAATGTACAATCCGTACTCTCCTTCATGCCACAAACTAGGTGATGAAATGTATAACCCGTACTATAATATTTGGCAACTTGCCACTCATGCCACCAACCAGGTGAAGAAGGAACTCATCTTTGTGCCACCAACCAGGTGATGAAATGTACAACTCGTACTCTAATATCATTTGGCAACTTGCCACTCATGCCACCAACCAGGTGAAGAAAGAACTCATCTTCGTGCCACCAACCAGGTGATGAAATGTGATGAAAGGTGATGAAGGAACTCACATTCGTACCACTAACCAAGTGATGAAAGTAACTCACCATTCATTCCACCAACTAGAAAACGAGTGGTACAACTTGTACATGTGAACTCCTAGCATTCACAAATAATCAAAAACCCTCAAGCCTTACAACTTAACTAGGGGAACACTTATGCCTAACAAGAGTTATAGTCACCAACAAAGTCTTATTACAAGCCAACGACGGCTTCAGTGCATGGTATACGAAGATCAAGCTCTTCAGCCCTCTTGCATCTGCTTCAGACATTTCTCCTCTGTAACAATGCAAACACTACAACTCGTAGAAAGCTTCACACACTCTAGATCAAGACTGTTCGAAGCAAATTCAATTTATATGGTTCATCC
The DNA here is from genome assembly GCF_042453785.1 of Malus domestica. Classification (NCBI taxonomy): domain Eukaryota; kingdom Viridiplantae; phylum Streptophyta; class Magnoliopsida; order Rosales; family Rosaceae; genus Malus; species Malus domestica. Next base: position 24,167,651 of record NC_091674.1, on the reverse strand, counting down.
AAACCTTCGACTACTACAAGGTGTGACTTGCATCACAATCTCTTGCTCAATAGTGTGGAAGAAAAATTTGTATATGTTGTCTCTCCTACATTATCAAATTTCTAGTTTCCCAAAAAAAAAAAAAAAAAAAAAAAAAAAGAAATTGGGAAATTCAACAAAGCTTCATCAATGGAGGACAACTACAAATTCTCAAAAGCTTCACACTATCTTGATCAAGATAGTGTGAAGCAAAATCAATTCATGGTAACCAACAAAGCTTCAACCTCAAAGCTTCACCTACAAAGCTTCACCACAAAAGCTTCACCAACAAAAGCTTCATTGATGGAGGACAACTACAAATTCTCAAAAGCTTTACATTATCTTGATCAAGATAGTATGAAGCAAAATCAATTCATGGTACCTAACAAAGCTTCGACCTTAAAGCTTCACCTACAAAGCTTCACCACAAAAGCTTTACCAACAAAAGCTTCAACAAATGGAGGGCAACCACAAATTCTCAAAAGCTTCACACTATCTTGATCAAGATAGTGTGAAGCAAAATCAATTCATGGTACCCAACAAAGCTTCACCTACAAAGCTTCACCACAAAAGCTTCACCAACAAAAGCTTCAACAAATGGAGGGCAACTACAAATTCTCAAAAACTTCACACTATCTTAATCAAGATAGTGTGAAGCAAAATCAATTCATGGTACCCAACAAAGCTTCACCTACAAATAGGCGTTGGGCCATATTAGACACAGAACCTGCACACTACACACTGAAAGCCAGAGAATCCTTAACAGCCAACTCATCAAAACGTTTGGAAAGTAGTCTGTTATCTTTGGGAGTGAGAAAATTCCTGGACACCACCGTAGTGGTCATATCATTCTTCATCATAGAGTCCTCAACGGTAAGATGACCAGTAGGGGATACGAAGTTCAAGTTAAAACGACGGTCGGATGGGCCAAACATTTTCAGAAATGATGAAGGAGAAATGAGGTCCAATAAATCTCTGAAGTACAAAAATAAAGGGGAAACTCCTACAAGCAATAACTCTCTGAATGTACTTCTTGCACACAATTGGTGCCCCTATAAATAAAAGGGCAACATGGTCGTTGGTTCAAAAATCGAAGAGGCACAACGCTCAGAATTTCAAGAAGCAGATTTTCATGAGTAAAATATGTCGACAATCCCCACACACAACGTCTGCTCCTCGGGTACCACATATAACTTTGCCAAAGATCTCTCACAAAGTTTAGACACAAATTTTGAAGGTCCAGCTACCCTATCATTACCCACAAGGGTAAAGGAACAACACCACTGCTTGATAACTGGAAAGTCCCTATGTGTGTCAACCTCTGTGCTCCGTGGCAAGGCAGACTGGCAAAAATGTCCAACTTTTACTCACATTCGAGAAAACACTCCCAATAAGATTGCTTGCTCAAAAATCGAAGAGGCACCGCTCTCCGAATCTTTAGAGCCAGACTCCCAACATGATTACTTGCTCAAAAATCGAAGAGGCACCGCTCTCCGAATCTCGAGAGCCAGACTCCCAACAAGATTGCTTTCTCAAGAATCGAAGAGGCACCGTTCTCCAAATCTCGAGAGCTGGATTCCCGACAGGATTGCTTGTTCGAAAACCAAAGAGGCACCGCTTTCCGAACTTCGAGAGCTAGATTTCCTTGGATAAAGCTTGTTTGCAATCTTCACACGCAACATCAGCTTTCCAGATACCACATACCACTTTTTCAAAGTGCTCTGACAAAGTTAAAACACGTGAATCTTGCAGTTTCCACTACATTACTATGACCGAGAAGGGTAAAGGAACAGCGTTACCATTCGCTGTTGGGACAAATCCTATATATGTCGACCGTCATCCTCCACAGCCAGGCAGACTTGCAAATAAAAAAAAATGCTCAACTTTTCTTCACATCCGAGAGGATACTCTCAGCAAAGTCTCTCAAAATACTCAACTTCTTTTCCCCCCGATAATACATCTGCAAACAAGCCACACCAGAGCAAGAGTATCTCATATCATCAAGGTTAAAAGCAAGAGTATCCCATATCATGATTTTTCCCTATCTTTTCCTTTGGCCTTGTTCTTACCTGTAAGACAAGGAGAAAGAGAGCAATCAGTCAGCACTTGAAATCAAGCTTCGAGTAGGAACTGACTACCTAGAACTCCTTGCCTGATTACTTACCTGGCATTGCTCTCAAGTACTCATCTTCAGCATCTTATGCTTCCAGAAAAGATACCATATATGCCTAAGGAACAGATAGGGCAAGTGAGAAGGATACAAGGAAACATGTGGAGACAAGCGCAACAGAACATGTGCCGATTCATCTATTACTTTGTCAACAGCAAAAGTATCCCATATCATCAAGGTCGAACGCACTCTTGGTTTGGTGGACTTGTTTTGACCCTCAAATTCTTGAGTCGACCTTATACTCTGGAGGAAACCAGAAAACCCTACAGCCCAGTTCAAGAATAAGCCTGTGGAAAGTTACTTTTTCAAAAGCAAAAGTATCTCATATCATCTCTTCTCATTTTTCTTCTCATTATCCTTCCTGCTACCTGCAAGATAGGGAGAATGAGAACAATCAGCCGGAACTCGAAATCAAACTTTTGATCTGGGACTGATTACTGGGAGCTTTGATTACTTACCTTGTCTGTCACCTCTTTCGGCAGATCTCCTAGCTCGGCGACTTGGGGGACTCCTACTACATGGTTTGTATTGTGCTTAACCAAGCCTGAAATTACAAGTAAGCTTCAAGTCAAATTGATACATTACCTTGTGCATCTCTACCGATTAAGGATACCACCCCTGGATAGAGGAAAAGTACTTCCAGAGAAGATGCCACATCTACCTATGAGATAGATAAGGCAAGTGAAAATGATACCACACTTCGGTACTTAGAAGTTTCATGATTACTCAGCAGCTTGGATCTTGCAAGTCCCCAACTGAGAAGCTTCCCTCACTCGGGAAGTTAGGGGAGCATTGTTTGTACCATACTTGACCAATCCTGAAACTACTGAGCACTAGTCAACGTTATACAGTCAAGGACCCAGAAGAGTTTCCCTCCAACCAGGAGGCCAATCACAGTGCGACACGTGTCGACATCAGAAGCCAATCACATCGCAACACGTGTCAACATCAGAAGCCAATCACAACACGACACATGTCAATGTCAGAACAAAGCTAGAAACTCTTCTATAAAAGGAGATCATTCTCCCACAATATTTCCTAATGTCATTTGTACTAAATCATTCACTAGTACTCACTAAAGGAGAGCTTGAACCTATGTACTTGTGTAAACCCTTCACAATTAATGAGAACTCCTTTACTCTGTGGACGTAGCCAATCTGGGTGAACCACGTACATCTTGTGTTTGCTTCCCTGTCTCTATCCATTTACATACTTATCCACACTAGTGACCGGAGCAATCTAGCGAATGTCACAAACTCGACACTTTCTGTTGTACCAAAGTCCTCATTGATTTTGTGCATCAACATAGTGCATTGTAGATTCTTATTCAAGACTTGTATCAGTTGATAATGCCATGTGAGTTGCTAGAAGAATGTAAAGTTTATGGCTAGCTAATCCAATAACGAAAGTTTCGTAAGGGAATTAGAGCAGGTTACCATAAGACGAAAGATATTCTTTTTAAAGAGATTCTATTTGAAACTATTATATGTCTAAGGTATAATAACATAGTGAACCGGACAGGGCACTCGATGCCAGAAGAGCACACTAAGCAAGTGCGATATGTAAAAATTTCGTAAGTGTTGTTTTCCAGCCATTTGCCTAAGCCATTGGACCGAAAAAGTTTGAATCAAAAGTTATATTTGGCTTTAAATTTGATTCAAACCATCTTCAATGCACCAAAAAAATTTCGGTCACATATGACTTGGGTGTTTTGTAAAATGTAAAGTCATAGTTAACGCTGAATATAATTCTAGAGTCAAAAAGCGAGACCTCACCTTTAGAAGGTACCTAATTAATATTTAACTGTATATTTCAGGAATTACATTGATGTGGGATATTACATGTGGGGCCTAGTTATGCGCCGCATCAGCACATAACGAAATATTTGACGAAATGACCATATTAATTTGCGATACCAATTTTCAGGAATTACATTGATCAATTTTCAATTTTAAGAACCATCTTGATGCAGTGGGGTCAATTTAAAAAATTATTTGTGATAAAAACCCTACATTATAACTTTTAACTTTAGGCTTTTAAATTGGAAATATCCTTAATTGTTTCATCCTTAAAAGTGACATTTTTCCCGAGACAAATATGTTAAAACCAAAATGACGCTTAGATTATCGAACCACAGAGTTGTATAAAAATTTTCTGTTGGAGAGTCTCATATACTTCAAGGATTTGTGGCCAAAAGATCACATTGGTAGTTATTCCTGCATGGGTATGGGCAACGTCGCAACGAAACACATCCGAATTTGTGCACTTTCATATTGAACAATTTATCAACTTGCAATGTCATTATAACATCAGATTATTGTTTTTATGTTGTTACAGTATCGTTATAATGTCGTTAACTTGACTCGAGTCATGCGCAACCTATGCACACAATCTGGTGCGCAGGATAGAAAATCTGCTTCAAAATGATATGGTGCATCATCATGTGTGCTATGGGCCTCAAAGAGTTTGAGCATGAAGGGAACTACATTTTAGTGGACCCGGCAAATTGATATGGGCTCCATCACACATGGCACATCAAAATCATACAGTTATTTTTGTTAGGCTTTCCTCGGATACAGTGACATTCAGCATCTTTAGGGTGTTGTGTTTTTATCAAATTCAGTGGATCGCTCGAGTCTCCATGCCACTACGGTTTTTGAACATTGGCGTAATATCATTATACTTTGTATCAATTGTATAAAAGTTGTAATTAAAAGAATTAAGTTAACAAACTTTGAAGTGACAAATAAGTGTGATTTTTAAGATGGAAATTAGTAAAAATAAAACAAAATAAAACTTAAGATGAAGCCTTTGGGCCCAAGAGTTGGATTATTGGGAGTTTTTGTCTCAACATTGGAATCTTATTAACTTATTTTCTTAAGAATGATGATCAGTTCATAGGAAGCAAAACAACGTCAAGTTGTTGCAGATTGCGCTCTCACGTGTATTAACAACCGTAATTTATATGCACTTGCATATACTTGAACGAATTATATATGAACAAATTGTGTATTAACAACCGTAATTCATAGGAAGCAAAACAACGTCAAGTTGTTGCAGCTTTGTTGCAAAAATTATATATGAACGAATTGTGTGAGTTAGTATCAATTGTTTAGAACCACCTATATCCGATATGCGGGTTGTTTCTAATAACTTTGGTTCAGGAACTAGCATGTACTTGCTCAATGATTTTCTTCTGCTTGTCTACAAGATAAGGAACATTATGACACGTGATTCGAACGTGGCATTTGATTGAAAGATCAACATATATTAGCTAGCAAGGGTGTTGTATAATTTGATCGTGATATTTCAGGAGTAGTGCTTATAATTATGTTAGACAAACTCACATGGGGAAAATGAACCCGTTTCAACGGGACAATGGTAACATGGTTTTGTGTTAAAAGACGCAGTAGGCCCTCTCTCCGCCTATTCACATTCATGCATGTTGAAATGTACAAGGAAATTAGGGCCAGCCATGCAGAGGCAGGTATGTAGGTTTTCAGGTGGATATGGAGTTAGGCATTACGCATTGCATTTGTACCTTCATCCCAAAAGGCATGGAATTATGGCCAGCCATTTGTAACACAAGTCATGCCCGATATTGGACTATAACCATCCAATGACAATGTTGAAAAATAAAAAGTAATGCATATAGAAGGAGAATCAAGGAAGGACAAGCTAAACTGAGTTGTGGATGGCCAAATACAATCCGATCAGATTTCTATAAATAGTTTACCATATACGGTGATGTATTTTATAATCATGTACAATAAGAGATGTGCTACGATACGTCGTCTCCATGAGATTAAGAGTTGTTAATGTATGCATGTGGATCTCACATTACATTTACAATAAAAGTTTTGTGTAGGTGATTGATCCGAGTGAATCGAAAATCAACTTGAAATGTGCAAGTTTGGTAGTAAAATTCAAGTTTTGCAAACTTGTGTCCAGGTGTTCAATTTGGACCCATGACTCACCATTTCGAAGAAAATGCCAACATGAGTCCAACAAACCGCTTTGTTGTGACATATGGGTATTTAAGGCCAAATTTTGTCTTTTACTATGTTTTATCAACATTTTAAGATTTTATAATATATATTTCGGTATATTGTTAATTTCTTAATTTGTTTCCTATTTCTACTCTAAGAAAGTCTAGGGCCAAGGGACATTATATGAGAAACCATTAGGGTGATAGGGTTTAGTTATCTTTCTTATTATTCAATCAATATATGAAGTATTTTTTTGGTGAATTTCAATTCGCTTATGCAATAAGGTTATCGTTTTTTTGTCAAGGTGCATTACACCCTCATTGTTGGTGGGAAACTGGAGGGTTTATGAGGTATTTTCCTATTTGGTGGGAAACTGTTTGTTCATCATGATTGCATGAATAATATCGAAACACAACGAAGAAAAGGTACACAAGAAAAGATTGAGATGATATGTACATATGGCTACAAATCTCCGGACAAAAAAGAAAAAAAAGGAGATAAGAGATGCAAATATTTCTTTTCAAATAATGACTCTACATTAATTAATTTGATTAAAATTTCTACTATAAACATCGCAGACGAAAAGGATTCGGTTGAGATTTTCAAACGTTCTCCTCCAATCTTAGAGCTTAACAAAGCAATTAGCTCGCTAAAGATATATCAAGTCTGAAAGCACAACCGTATGCAATATCAAATCAGTCATGTCAAATTTGCACTAAACACGTCACAAAACTTATCTTGTAAAAACTGAGCCAAACGTCTCCTGCAATAATTCCCATATCGCACAGCATTCTAGTCACCACCATTTTGTGCCATCCATGTCAACATTATTGCCCATCCTTTGGAGCGTTCCGTATCGCACATGGATTATCTTAGGATCTAATTGTCTTAATCTTAGGGATCAATAAATTCAGACTATTAAAATTTGATTCAACGGCTATAAACAGGAGCATACTCTAAAAGATATAATAACTTTAACCGTTAGATCAAATTTCAATGATCCGGATTCATTTATCTCTAGAATTAGAACAATTGGATTCGGAGAGGATCCATGTCCTTCCGTATCTATTTGGTACTCTTATTTATTTGATTAATACTAATCACGAGTCACAATCCACTAATCCACTCAGTTTTTTAAGATATGGGATTCCAAATTTTGGTAAATTTCTTTTCAAATTCTCGATTCAAAAACGAATATAAATGGCAAAAAAATGTTTAGTGATGTGTTTCGTCGTACTATTTTTCAGATTGGTGTCCCATTTTTTTTCTTCTTCTCACAAGAGTTGAGAGCATTTCTAATGAAAAAAAATGTAAACTTGAGAGGTAAGAACCATGTTTACATCTTATTTTACATTTTCGGCATATGTAAATGAAAGTTCTTCCCTAATAATGGAAGATGTAAATTTGATATCTCATTTAAATTCCCTATTTGATATCTCATTTATATTCCGTGTTCGAAGAATTTGTCAACAAAAAAATAAATGAAAAATACTCATTCCAATGTATTTTGCATCTCCTGCATCTCTAATGAAAAAATGTTAACTTGAGAGGTAAGAACCATGTTTACATCTTATTTTATATTTTTGGCAGATGTAAATGAAAGTTCTTCCCTATTGAGAGATGTAAATTTGATATCCCATTTAAATTCTTTATTTGTAGTAGGACCCATCACCAAAAGATGTAAAAAAGAATGTAAATTTAAATTTTTATTTACATATTCCTGCGAAAATGAATCATTTATATTCCGTGTTGAAGAATTTGTCAACAAAAAAATAAATGAAAAATACTCATTTTTGTTTTAGGCCTATTTGACTGAACTATATTTGGAACAGAGAGGGAGAGGGGCCGGCGACAACATAGAGAGAAGAGAGAGATGTAATTTTGAGGTGTGTGTTGTATCACCCTATTGTGCCTTTATTTATAGTAGTAGGAAATGTTAAATCCTTACCCTATTAGGATTACAACTCTAATATGAATTAAACTACTAAAGGGAATATACAAAGATACTCCTAGATACACTAGGATTTACACAATTACATTCCTAATCCAATAGAACTGCAACACTCTCCTTTGAGTGTGTAAATACTCAAACAAAACATTGCATCAGATCTTCAACAGATAAGGTAGAACAATTGATAAAATTATCGGCACAACGGGTGAATGTGAGTCTCAAATGTAAAAGAAAGTATGTATTGGTAGTAAAACTCACAAAACCTCTCTATGGTAAAACCATGGTCTAAAATATCGATATTATCCCGATATTTCCATTGAAATTTCCATGTTTTTGGACTACCGATATTTCCGATATCATCGATATTTTAGACATTGATAGGAACTCTATGTGGTACTAAGTCACTCATGTATCTTACCATGCAATGTATAAAGTGTAAAATATTGTACTAATTCATTATATATAAATGATTATGGTATGTTTAAACTTCTTTCATTAATTACTACATATTTTCTACACTCACAATGTTTGCCAACTCGCTATATAATCAACTTAAATCAGTTAAATTCATCATGCAATGCATTTCCTTCCAATTTTTTGTGATAAACTAATAGATAATTGACTAAATAAACATCCTACAAAGTTTCAATAAAAATTTCCATGTTTTTCTTACAATTTCCGTGGTTTTTATTCAATTTTTATCGATATCGATAATATCCCGATATTTCCATCGAAATTTCCGTGTTTTTGGACTACCGATATTTCCGATATCATCGATATTTTAGACCTTGGGTAAAACCTAAGCCAGGTGAAAACCCATACACTAAGGAGAAAAGTGAGAAGTATGCATAATGTCTTAAAACAAACGTAAAACGGGACGAAAGTAGTGAACTCAATGGAGTATGATCATCCCAGGATGGGTGCCTTGTCGAAACCTCATTAGGTAGCAAAACCTAGTGGAAATAATGCTTCTAATCGTAGGAAAAATAGTACATTAAGATCAAGTGATTATGCTTTAGGATACTCCCCCTGAGTTACACATAACTTCCAAATAAGAGAACTACAAACAATTTAACTCAGATAATTTACACATATCGATTCCTTGGACGAGTTTCTGAAAAGTAGACTTGGGCAATGACTTGGTGAAGAGATCAGCCAAGTTGTCTTGGGAACGGATTTGCTTGACTTCAATGTTCTAATGCTGTTGTTACTGGTGAGAATAAAAAAACTTCAGCGCTATGTGCTTGGTGTTGTCTCCCTTGATGTATCCTTTCTGTAATTGCTTGATACATGCTGCATTGTCTTCAAATATCGTCGTAGGAAGGTCAACGATGGAAGTAAGACCACTAATGCTTCGAATAAGTTCCATGACTGTTCTCAACCAAATGCACTCATGCGATGATTCATGCAGGGTGAGAATCTCAGCATGGTTCGAAGAAGTCGCAACTAGCGTTTACTTGGTAGACCTCCAAGATATAGCGGTGTCTCTAACGGAAAAGACATAGCCCATTTGAGAACGTGCCCTATATGGGTCGAACAGATAACCAGCATCTGCGTAACCAACGAGGTGAGAATCAACTCGAGGACCGAGGGGGGCGGCGGCTCATCTCGATGATTCATGGGTGTAGAACAAGCCTAAATCTGACATACCCTTGAGGTAATGGAAAATGTCTTTAATACCATTCCAGTGTCTGTGTGTAGGCGTATTGCCGTATCTAGCCAAAAGATTAACAGCGAAGGAGATATCGGGTCTAGTGCATTGATCCAAGTACAATAAATCTCCAATTGCACTTAGGTATAAAACTTCAGGCTCCAAAATCTCTTCCTCATCCTCATTGGGATGGAAGGGATCTTGTTTTGCATTTAGAGTCCGAACGACCATAGGAGTACTTGAAGGCTTCGCTTTATCCTTATTAAAACGTCGCAACACCTTATGGGTGTAGTTCAATTGATGTACTAGGATTCCATCTGAACAATGCTCGATCTCCACGCCGAGATAATATCGAGTTTTCTCAAGATCTTTCATCTCAAATTTTGATTTCAAGTGAGCGGTAATTTCCTCAAGCTTTGCGAGAGTTCCGATGAGGTTTATGTCGTCGACATAAACTGCAACGATCACAAATCCGGAATATGACTTCTAGATGAACACGCATGGGCATAGTTCATTGTTCACATAACCCTAACTTGTTAAACATTCACTCAGATGGTTATACCACATCCACCCTGATTGTTTCAATCTGTAAAGTGACTTCCTTAATCTAATCGAGATAGTGTTTTGTGGTCTAGAAATATTTGAACCATTCAATGGAAGTCCTTTTGGAACTTTCATGTACATTTTTGTTTCTAGATCCCTATAGAGATATGCGATTACCACGTCTATAAGCTACATATTCAGTTTTTTTGGAAATGTCTCCTCGTAATCAATCCAAAGCATTGAAAGAAGCCTTACACTATGAGGCGTGCTTTGTATCACACTATTTCATTCTTCTCATTATGTTTCCTTACGAAAACCCACTTGAAGCCCATAGGATTCACATGTGGTAGAGTAGGAGTTACAGGCCCAAACACCTTACGTTTTGCGAGGGAATCGAGTTTGACCTGGATTGCTTGTTTCCATTTTGACCAATTTGTTCTACGTTGACATTCATCAATGGAGTGTGGTTCAATGTCATTGCTAAGTATGATGTCGAAAGCAACAATATATGTGGATGCATCATCGACAATCATCTCATTCCTATTCCAAACCTCATCTAATACTGCGTAATGGATCAAAATCTCGTGATTCTCAAAAAGCCGGTATGTCTCATCTAAGACACGACCATAATCTTGAATAACCTCATGCGTTGGAATAGATAAGTAAGCAATGGTCAGATTCAGACTAGGGTTACTAGTTTGTGCAATTTTCCTCTTCTGGGGTTGTGAATCCTTTAAACGAGAGGGCTTGCCACGCTTCAGAGTAGGAGCAGGTGATTGGTTAGCCACTAATGTACCTTGTTGTGTGGGAGGTGTGGCTGCCCCACCCTCGGGGACGTTCCGACTTTCCAAGGCGATGTTACGGCGTACGTTAAGTACGTTAATCCTTACAGGTACATTTACAGCAGGTATATGTGATCTTGTCACCTTTGCTAGATTAGTAAAAGCATTTGGCATGCTTTGAGTGATGCTCTGAAGATCTAGAATACGTCGCACTTCAGTTTTAGACTGAGGGGTGTAGGGATCTAAATGAGACATAATGTGAGTAATCCACGATAATTCGCGGCGTTCTACAGGAACGTTAGTGATCTTATCTCCCCCTAACGACGGGAAGATTGTCTCATCGATGTGACAATTCACAAAATGTGCGGTAAATAGATCTCCTGTCAAGGGTTCTAAGTAGCAAATAATGGATGACGAATCATAACCGACATAGATTCCCATTTTTCTCTGAGGACTCATTTTGGTATGTAGTGGCGGTACTATTAACACATAGACTACACACCCAAACACACGTAAATGCGAGATGTCAGACTCGTATTCAGTAACCAACTGTAATGGTGAATGAGGTTGGGTAGTGGTGAGCCTCAGACAGACTAACATAGCTACGTGCAATATTGCATGGCCTCAGGCAGATACCGGCAAGTTGGTTCGCATAATCAAAGTCTGAGCTATCGTTTGAATGCGCTTTATGAAAACTTCTGCCAGGCCATTTTGGGTGTGAACATGGGGTACAAGATGTTCAACATCAATCTCAATAGACATGCAATAATCGTCAAAAGTTTGTGATGTAAACTCTCTCGCATTATCCAGTCGAATCGACTTAATCGGATAATTAGGGTGGTGAGCCCTAAGCTTAATAATTTATGCTAGGAGTTTCGCAAATGTAGCATTGCGTGTGAACAATAAGCAAACATGTGACAATCGCATCGATGCATCAACCAACACCATAAAGTATCTAAATGGTCAGTATGTTGGTTGGATAGGTCCACAAATATCCCCTTGAATCATCTGAAGAAACATAGAGGGGTCGTGAATAATCTTTGTAAGGGAAGGTTGAATGTTCAACTTCCCTTGGGAGTATGCTTTGCAAAGCGGATGACCGGGATAAGATTTTAAGTGATGCCCATGTGATACTTTGAGGATATGGCGCATCATATCTCTTCCAGGGTGTCCAATTCGATCATGCCAAAACATGAGAGTGCTCTGGAACCCAGTTATAGGGCCAGCCTCGTGATGGGTCTCGACAACACAAATGGTTGTTATGTACAACCCACTTGAGAGATGTTCCAGCTTCTCGTGAATACGTTTCTAGCCATATTCGTAAGAAGTGATACAAGAATGCCTCTTTAATAGAGTGCCTTTTTAATGGTTAATTCAGTACCATTAGATAACATAATACATGCCTTTCTGTATCCTTTTATTAGGTTGGATGAGCCTAAAAGTGTTGTCAGAGGTGCATTTTTAGGTACAAAGTTAGTAAAATAGTGTTTCTCATGCAATATGGTGTAAATGGTGGCACTATCAGCCAGACAACTAACTTCTCCAATAGTCATACCTAGAAATAAATTAATTAAATCGGTCACATGCATAAATATAATTCCATTCGTTCAATTAATAAAGTTGAGAAATAATATCCATAAAATAATTACCCATAGTTCAAAACAAATCAAAACCAAACAAATAATTCCAAAGACTTAGAAAAATTGTTCGAAAATTAAACCATAAACCTAAAATGTAGGGGGTTCGGCCATTCCTAGTAGGTTTGGCCACTAGGGGTGTAAAACACCCTAACATGTCTTAGAAAAATAAAACTTTATTCTTCCATGAGAGCAGATGCCTCTTGAAAATCTGAAACCTCCATAGTGGTAGTAGTATATTCGGGAAGTTCTACAAGCACAAAGTTAGCCTCACGACAGGAATGATACTTGGCAATTGCCTCAGGGGTAGCTCAGTAGATGCGTGACCAATGATCCTTTGATCCACAACGATAACACATGTCCAATTCAGTGGAAGTCGATTGAACGGTAGTTTTTCCCTTGTTCTTGAAGTTTAGGGCCTTAAGGGCAAGGGGTTAACACTTCTAGGTCAAATTTCCTCCCTTGGGTGGGCCTCTGTTTTGTTGACCTTGGGCCCGTGGTGGGGCTTACTGCCTATTTCCATGGCCACGATGAGATTTTTGTCGGTTGTGATTGCTAGAATTGGTCGCATGCGCTTCAGGTACGACGTTCGAGCCAGTAGGTCGAGCTTGATGATTTCTCATCAAAAGCTGTTCTGCTTTTTAGCGAAAAGTAAAACAGATATCAAATCTGAAAATTTGGTAAACTTTTATGCCCTATATTGTTGTTGCAGGACAATATTGGTGGCATTGAAGGACAAATATGTCTTTTCCAGAAGATCCTGTTCGGTTAAGTTATCGTTATAGAACTTAAGTAGTGATTAGATTCTACAAATTTCAGAGTTACATTCATTCACAGACTTAAAGTCTTGGAAGCGTAAATACTGCCAGTCGTGTCTTGCTTCAGGTAAGTAAATGTCTTTCCGGTGATCGGAGCGATCGACCAGAGTGAGCCAGAGGGTACGTACGTATATCCTCATTTGCTAGGTACTCAATCTGTAGTGCATCATGGGTGTGTATGCGAATGAAGATCATAGCAGTAGCTTTATGAGTTTCGTCGACGAGTTCATTGTTTATTGGTTCCTCAATAGTAGTTTTAGGACTCTTTGCATTAAGACGAAGCTTCATGTCTTGAACCCACTTCAGGTAGTTTCTTCCAGAGACTTCCAGAGCAGTGAATTTGAGCTTATTCAAGTTCTACATGTCCCTAAAACAGAGGGTACAACAGAACATGGTTAGTCATATGGAAATCCATAGACATATATCGTAGAACATTCGGATCCTATAGACATGTATTTGTTTAATTTAAGCATGAAAGCTACGGGTTTCATGTGGTAAGTTTTGAATGAAAACTTTGAGTTTCAAAGGCACTAAATTCGAAACTACAGGTTCGATTGAGTTATGAACGTTCAGTTCATATATAAGGGTACTCGCAAGAACACAGAATACAATATACAATAAAGTGTAGTGAATTTGTGGATTGCTTCAGGAACCCAAGTGTGATTACTTTGGGACTACGAAAGATAGTCAATGGTTCAAAGAAATGGAATAATTTATTGAATTGTTAATTGTCAAAAAGTGAGCTGCAGGCTAATAATTTTGGATTAATTGTCAGATTAATGAACTGTTGGTCACTTTAATTAATTCAATAGATCGGACCATACATGGTCGATTGTAGAAGCAAAAATAATTATAACATTCAGGTTAAAATTATAAAGAATGCCAAAATAGCATTGGATTCAAAAAAACCATAGCCCAATGACAGTGGGCTTGAGTGTCGTGAGCAAGCCAAGGCCCTAAAAGGGCTTAAGGGGGCCACAGGTTACAACGGGGCAGCCTAAATCATGGCTGCAGGCCATAGGCTGTTCCTGGGTAAGCCTAGCCGCAAAGGCTAGCTTGATTTGGTCTCGGGCCAAAGCGCTAGCAAGCCCAACCGAAGTTGGCTTTGGGTTGAGGCACTGCAAAGCCTAGCCGAAGCTGGCTTTGTGGTTGGGCCGTGTTAATACCAGCCCAGCGGCCAAGAAAGCTACTGCAGGAGGGCCGGGGTAAGGGGACGATCCCAACAAGAACAAAAGCTTGCTGGCAGGTTGGGCCAGGTTGCAGGGGATGGTCCAACAAGGCTACAAGCTTGCTGGTGGGCTCGGGGCTTCAGGCCGGTGGAAACCCTGCCCAGGTCGAAGATTGGTTGTTTGTGCAGAGGCAGCAAGCCCATGAGGCTGCTGTTTAGCGGTCTAGGGCGTCGAAACGATGCCATCCCAAGGTGCTCCACGCGGCTAGGCTGCATGCCAACGACGGGGCACGGCAGCGGTGGCGCGACAGTGAGCTGCGGCTTATGCCACAAAAATCCCAGATTTTTTCTTTTATTTTTTTTCTCGAAATTTAGGGTTAAAAACCCCAATTGCTTCTAAATTAATTTCAATGCTTTAACTCACAAATTCCACATAGCATAATTGTGTATTGCATGAACAAGTATATATATTGACAAAATATATGAACACATATGCAATATATAATTGGAAGGAAAATATAAATATAGGGGTTTCATGCATTATGGGGAATGTTTTCATTCTTCAAGGTTTTTTTTTTCAAATATCTTAATTTATTTTAGAAGAACCTAATTAGCAGAAAATCATTGAAAGCCTTTGATGTTGTAGAAGAAAGCCTCATCCACTATCCTTCAGTTACTTAGCTTCTGACAAGAGCATGCTGGGCCGGCGATAACAGGGAGAGAAGAGAGGGATGTAATTCTGAGGTGTGTGTTGTATCACCCCATTGTGCCTTTATTTATAGTAGTAGGGAAGGTTAAATCCTTACCCTATTAGGATTACAACTCTAATAAGAATTAAACTACTAAAGGAAATACACAAAGATACTCCTAAATACACTAGAATTTACACAATTACATTATCTATCTAATAGAAATGCAACAATTCCAATATATTTTGCATCTTCTATTGGAGATGCTCTAATAGTGCGTAGTCAGGTTTCGGTCCATTCCTTGTCATATTGGAGGCAACACAATTAGGTAGTAGCTAGCTATTTGATGATGCATATGGAAGATTCATGATCACAATTAACTGTCTGTTTTGAGAAATCCCCAAACCTTCTCTTTAGATTTAAATATTTTCTGAACTCTATTGGAATCTGGATGAGAATTTTTTTATACTGAAAGCAACGTTTTTGAGAATTCGTTTTGAGAAATTCTTAAAAGAAAACATTGGATATGCCACCTTTTTCGGTAAATCAATTGAGTATAGAGGTGTACATCCAAGTACGAACATATAACCTTTTCTTTACACTTTAATTGGTGGGGACGAAAATATCAAAGTAATCTATAAAATAACATAGATGATTATTATTAATAATGTTGAAAGCGTGAATTTACATTGAAATATTAAGGAATTTTACGTCTATTTATAAGATTTTTTAGCTAAAATGGTACCTGAGATTGACATAACTTTTCACTTTGGTCATTGAGATTTAAAATCGGTAGAATTGGTTCTTGAGTTTGTTCACCATCAATCATTTTAGTTATTTTGTGAAAAAATCTCTATTAAATAATGATGAAATGACCAAAAAAAAAAAAACTCTCAATTTTTGTCGAATTATATTGGCTCATTGTTTATTAAATTGAGAGCATTTTTTCATTTTGGTCCTTATTTAACAGAAAGTTTTCACAGGAGGACCAAAACGATTGATGGCGGACAAACTCAAGGACAAGTTCTATTGATTTCAAATTTCAGGGACCAAAGTGATGAGTTATACTAATTTTAGGAACCATTTTGGTTAAAATGCCTATTTATAATAAGTTGTGCTACTCCTGATTGTTAAGCATAAAATCTCAACTTATTTCATAGTATTAAAGGAGGTTAGATGCATACTAAGCCCGATGGCCTACTTGTTTTTGCTCTCACATCAACAAATATGTATTGTCAACTTGTTAGACTTACATGACATCACACGTGAGAGGCATAGTAAATCTTCCATTGGAGAATTAAGGAACATTACATGCGCTTGTAAAGTGTTGAGCTGCTCTCCATACTGTTAAAATCTCACTCCATCTTACTTGAGCTACTTAGAGACCGTATCAAAATTAACCAAATTAATTCCTACAAATAAAGGAATTTAATATTTTGGATGCATTGTTGATAAGACTTTCTTAAATTTTTGATTGTATTTTTTAATGGAAAGGGATCCTCTCCGGATCCCTTCCTCTTAATTCACCAAATCAGGGAATTCGAGCCATTGAAATTTGATCAAACGGCTACAAACAGGGGGCCATTTAAGAGTTATAATAACTTCAGTCATTAGATCAAATTTTAATGACACAGATTTCCTGATTTGGTGGATTAAAATGAAGGAATTCAGAAAAGATCCCTTTCCTATTTTAATTTCTATGTTTAGAACTTTGATGGAGCTAGTTGGTTCTATTGTTTCACCCCCTGGTTTGTCACATCAAAATCCTATACGGTTACTTTCTCACCAAACTAGCAAAAGCTATATGCATAAACAAAAGGACCTGGCTTCTCTGCCCTCCCAGTTCCCATACATTCTCATCCTCTCCTATTTGTACGGTCACGGTTAAGCCACTTTAACATTTTATATCACTATTACTTTTTGTCTTATTATCTCTATAAAAATCAATATAAAATGTTAACGTGACTTAATCGTGATCGCACAAAATAGGAGGGGATTGGAGTGTATGGAAACCGGGAGGACAGACAAGCCGGTCCTAAACAAAAACAATCAAATCAACCTACTTGAACAACATGATTTTTCCATTTCGTTTCATACGTTCTTTCTTTTATATTAAAACAATGAATTTTTCGGTGGGTGGTTAACTAATGCTTAAAACGCCTTTTAGCTAATTCAAAAGATGTTTTGTTTTTGTGGCCTCTAGTTTTGCATGCTCTCAAAATTTGACAAGTGTTCGAACACCAATTTGTTCAATTCAAGCTCTTATTAGGGTTTATACGTTGCCAAGTGTCTACAGGTGGGATCAAATTTCTCATAGGTGTAGGGCACCTCCCATGGCATGGTGTCCCAAGCGAACATAAAATGATATAAAAGAAATGTAGAGAGCTATTTAGTAACTATAATTTAGTAGTATTTTTCTTTACTTATAAAGGTTTAGTAATATTTTTCTTTATTTGTAAGTCAAAGGTTTTAAGTTCGATTCTCTACGAATTTGAACCATATTATTACTAGCAGCCACCCTTTCCCTCTTAGTGTAGATAATATCATTTGTTTAAAAAAAATGTAGAGACATTGATGGTTAGGGGTAAATTGGCGATTCGCACTAATGAATCGGCTGAGTTTAAAAAATTAGTTAAAAACTTAGTTTCTTAATCAAACTTAGATATCACGTAAGTTTATTTTAAGGTGAAAGCTAAAATGATTAAATATCAAAAAATTTGAATGCCAATTGAGAAATGATTTACATGTTTTTTATTTTTGTCTTTTTTCTTATGTCTTTATTGGTGCAACACCCGAGTTTACTTGGCGGTCAACGCTAAAAAGGTTAGGGTATTTTAATGATCAAGCCTAATGTAATCTCCAAACCTTGAATACCAACTAAGAAACAATGATTTTCATGCTTGTTTATTTAACTTTAATTTTTCTTGTGTGCATGCCTTACAAGTGGTCACGTTCCGAACTGATAAGCATTAGGAATGAGTTATAAATTTAGACGTTACTTGGTACACAATTAAACCTTCACCAACCCAACACCCAAGTTTACTTATACATATTGCTGGTCAGTTTGTGCATCCATTGGTGTGTAATGACAAATAATAATACTATAATCATTAAAATTCTTTGATTAAGTATAGACGAGCAGTAAATTTAGACTTTACTCAATCAAATTTTCATCATCGACTCCGTCAGAAGTTTACATATACATGCGACTTGCAAGTGATTGTCAAACAAATACTTTTTAATATTACTGAAAATTCTTTTAGTGACTCACTCACTCTATGAAATTCACCCCCACCATTCTAAGAGCAAGTCCAACAGTAGAGATAGCCTGGTGGACAAGGAACCAAAGCAACCCAATAGCCTCCCAAACTTGCTCTAGCCCATGCGAACAATTGGGCTAAGGGGGAGCTCGTGGGAGAGGGCAGGCGTGAGTCCAAGGTCCGAGTGCCTGAGGGCTATGTAATGCAAGACTGACGTCAGGATGATGTCAACCATGTTATAAAAAAATTTGCGTCAGGCGCGTGCATAACACTCGAGCGTGGGGACGCGTCACCAACAAGATTTCAGTTGGTGGGGCTCGTGGTTTGAACTTTGAAATATTATCATTACTGGTGCCACGTGGCACCCTCTCGCCCGTTAGATTTCAAAGGCTATTTTTTTTGGACCATTGGATTTCCAATGGTAAAAAAAAAAAAATTCAAACCTCCCCCAACGGCTAGATGGCGTGGCACAATCTCAGCCGTTCGATTCCAGATCAACGGTCCACATTTTTCAGCTTTAACAATGAAAAAAAAAGAAAAAAAAAATTGATATGTTAACGTTATGACACATGGCACAATTTGGAGGGTTGAATTTTTCTTTAATCAAAAGGCAAAAATTAATTAAGTTAATAAAAAAGTTAAAAGTTAATAAAAAAATCCGATTTTTTTTTAAATTGATTTTATTTTTCTATAAATACCTTATCATTATCTTCCACCTTACAATTTCATATGTTCTCAAATACTTTCAACCACATTCCAATCTTTCTCTCAATGTTTCTATATACTTTTGTTTCAAAAAAAAAAAGGCTAATGATGTAGATATGAATTGGACGCTTATTGAAAATGTTACGTTGTGTTCTAGCTGGGCTGAAGTTACTCATGATCCGATTACGGGTAATGAGATGTAGTTGCGAGAAATGTGGAGCAATATTCATTCCATTTTTCTTGAGAAAATTGGTGGCAAAAGAACGGAACAATCACTCTCAAGTCGTTGGAGAATACTTAGCCAATCGTTTACTCTTTGGAGAAACACCTTGGCACAAGCTAGTACTAATATTCGAAGTGGGGAAAATTACGCGGATTAGGTAACAATATATTATTTATTTGTTTGTACTATACCCAAATTTACAAGCTACTTTGATTATAAATTTTTTTCTCCCGCATTTTGTAGACACTTCAAGCACAAACTTGGTATAATACCAAAAACAAAATCAAATCATTCAACCAGTGGGAATATTGGAATATTGTCAAAGATTGTGCCAAATTCATAGTTGTGTCGGTCTAGAAGTTGTCATGAACAACACCCCTTTACACTCTACGCCAGATCAAGACTTGCATGTTCATGAAAGCGACACAAAACAAGTGCCTGAAGCGACCCCTGAACAAGTGTCAAGGTCGACCCGTTATCCACTTAGGCCTCAAGGTAAGAAGGCTTCAAAGAGAAAATGGAGTGCTTCTAAGAATGATTATGCAAAATATATGGAAGAACTTGCTCGCCAAGGGGAATTGACTTTGGCACGGGAAATGGTTAATTTTGAGGCTAATAAGGGTAGAGATGAGGCAAAAGCTGCAGTTGCTGAGTGATTATTTCAAGCTAATAAGAGAGAAAGAGAGCTACTTAGGCAAGAAAGAGAATAGCTTAAAGAAGAAAGAAGGGCTCAACAAGATCGTGACATTATGAAGGAGCCTATAGATGTGATGTCTCCAAATTCTAAATATTTTTGGAATTCGAAGATGGTGCAAAGGAGGCATGCAAGAGATGAGAGAGCAGTGGAGATAGTCCTAGCACCACAAATTGGTTAGGTGATGATTTTCCATTCACGAAGGACTAGGGAATTTGTTGTATAACCGGAGCCCATAATTTTCCAATCACTTTGGGTTGTAATTTCGTATTTAGTGAATTGAGTACTTTATGTAATTTCATATTTATTTAAACTAAGAGTATCTTTATTTAATTTGGTACTTTATTTAAACTAAGAGAATCTTTATTCAAAGAACATAAACACACCAAATAAAATTACACAAACACACCAAATAAAAAAAAAACCACACTAAATGAACTTAAAAAACACACCAAATAAAATTACATAAACTGACACACCCCGTCCCGAAGGAGGGCATGCTGGCCGTCACGTGAGAGTGACGTAACCATTTGCACAGTACGGAAGCTTTAAGATACAATTTAAATTGATACACCCGAATGTGAGTCCTAATTTTGTCCAATCTGTCAGAACACCGTCGAATTCCTCGTAGTCACCACACCTTTGTGATTCCTGAACCTGGAGGGGCGCAAAACCAAAATTGAGTGGGTCAGTAAAACAATTCTTTTCCAAATCCAAACATTTCTCAAAACGTTGTAACCCCTCTCCGTAAAACCTGTATACTTTCCCAGAAATGTAAAATATAAATATACATATATATTCTCAATACTTTAATTCATTAACTCAACATTTTTTCTTTATCAATCATGCCATGCCATGTCTAATTCAACAATTAAGTATGGATGCATCAACAATAATCATATCAGGTGCAAGAAAGTAATCAACCGGAGGCCCTCTAATAGCCCTGTACGGTTGAACCTAGAGCTCAAAATCTATCATTATCACTCTACCGGAGTCACCTCTGTGACCCGTCCGGCCTTCTGCACACAAGTTACGCTCTAGTGCTTCTCATAAATCATCTGTGCACATAATCTAAGGTCACCCACCAGTCGGAATCTCACTAACACTCTCGCGACTGGTCTGTCGTACCCACTCCGCGTGGACTGTACGACTAGCATCTACTTGGATCCAAGGCGAGCGTGCGATGCGGTGAATACTATAAGCACTAAACCATGGTGCAGGATTTGAGCTCAATATATATCATCATCATCATAACAGTAATTAAATACTCACCTGTGCGTCCACCGCACCATTTCATACATATGCATCATAAATCAATTCTTACCTGTGCGTCCACCGCACCAATTCATACATATGCATCATAAATCAATTCTTACATGTGCGTCCACCGCACCAATTCATACATTTGCATCATATATTAATTCATGCATGGCATTTCAACTCACATTTCTATATACTTTTCATATCAATTCTATGCATGGTATTTCACTTCCCGTTTTTCCACATAACTCATATGCATTTCATTTTAAACATATTTTCATTTCAATTCAATTTCTGGGAAACGTCAAGTATATATATATATACGGAAAACAAAACTGCCCACTCACCTGGAGTTCATCCAACAACTCCCTAGCACCACACATCAAGGCGTCATGACGATCGCCGCCTAGAATAGTAATCAAATCCAGGCTCAGAATTCATATCGATAAAATATATAACTTATATAAAATACGTCACTACGTTGATCGATCCGGAAGATCTGCCACTCAGATTTTAAATCCATAACTTCCAGAGGTCCACATTATACCTCTAGGACAACATCCTAAAATTTCATTACCATCCAACGGTCGGATCTCCGTCAATTTCCAAAACTAAGTGACGGTTAACATTTTATATTATGGACTTACAATTCCAATTCCGGAAGATCCGTAACTCGGATTCCCAATCCGTAAGTTCCAATAATCCTCAAATATTACGTATTACAACGTATCAAAGTTTGGTGACGATCCAACGGTCGGATCATCAATTCACATTTTCACCTAAATGTGAAAACTATAAAACGTTATTTGAACACCTAACCAACAATCTTCAATAACTTTCTCATACGGTGTTCCATTTAGGTATATGAATATACCACAGTGATCTACTCGACGTCACGGACGTCGACATATTTTTAAAATAATTAATATTATGGACCTCTGGAAGTTATGGATTTAAAATCTGAGTGGCAGATCTTCCGGATCGAACTACGTAGTGACGTATTTTATATAAGTTAAATATTCTATCGATATGAATTCTGAGGTTGGATTTGATTACTATTCTAGGCGGCGATCGTCGTGACGCCTTGATGTGTGGTGCTAGGGAGTTGTTGGATGAACTCCAGGTGAGTGGGCAGTTTTGTTTTCCGTATATATATATATACTTAACGTTTTCCCAGAAATTGAAAATGCATGAAAATATGTTTAAAATGAAATGCATATGAGTTATGTGGAAAAACGGGAAGTGAAATGCCATGCATGAATTAATATATGATGCATATGTATGAATTGGTGCGGTGGACGCACAGGTAAGAATTGATTTATGATGCATATGTATGAATTGGTGCGGTGGACGCACAGGTAAGAATTGATTTATGATGCATATGTATGAAATGGTGCGGTGGACGCACAGATGAGTATTTAATTACTGTTATGATGATGATGATATATATTGAGCTCAAATCCTGCACCATGGTTTAGTGCTTATAGTATTCACCGCATCGCACGCTCGCCTTGGATCCAAGTAGATGCTAGTCGTACAGTCCACGCGGAGTGGGTACGACAGACCAGTCGCGAGAGTGTTAGTGAGATTCCGACTGGTGGGTGACCTTAGATTATGTGCACAGATGATTTATGAGAAGCACTAGAGCGTAACTTGTGTGCAGAAGGCCGGACGGGTCACAGAGGTGACTCCGGTAGAGTGATAATGATAGATTTTGAGCTCTAGGTTCAACCGTATAGGGCTATTAGAGGGCCTACGGTTGATTACTTTCTTGCACCTGATATGATTATGTTGATGCATTCATACCTTATTACTGTTGAGATGATGTGGCATGGCATAATTAATATGAGAAATGTTGAGATGACATGGCATGGCATGATTGATAAAGAGATAATGTTGAGATAGTAAAAATGAAGTTTTGAGAATATATATGTATATTTATATTTTACATTTCTGGGAAAGTATACAGGTTTTACGGAGAGGGGTTACAACGTTTTGAGAAATGTTTGGATTTGGAAAAGAATTGTTTTACTGACCCACTCAATTTTGGTTTTGCGCCCCTCCAGGTTCAGGAATCACAAAGGTGTGGTGACTACGAGGAATTCGACGGTGTTCTGACAGATTGGACAAAATTAGGACTCACCTTCGGGTGTATCAATTTAAATTGTATCTTAAAGCTTCCGTACTGTGCAAATGGTTACGTCACTCTCACGTGACGGCCAGCATGCCCTCCTTCGGGACGGGGTGTGTCAGTTACCCGTGCGTTCGAGAAGAAGAGAGAGAGTGAGAGTTTCTGAGGAAGAGCTGAGGAAGAGAGAGAGAGTGATTGAGGAGATGAGAGAGAGACAACAAACGGGAAATGGGGAGGGATTTAGGGTGTAGGACCCTACCTAAAGTCCAAACACAAAATTATTAGTCCAAGTTTAAGTTTAATTAACAATAGCTTAGGAATTTTAGGTAAAACCAATACCAACGTCCAAGTTAAGACTACCATTGCAACCCTGAGGACTTCACGATCACGTAGGTACCATTTTCAGGTAAGTTTCATTTCGAAAAATCCTAGTTCTAAAGACCCCGTGAATGTGTACTGTTCATGATCTTTGAAGTGGTTGTGTTTTAGGCCAAAATAAGATCATAGAAAGCTTAGTGAGGTCCCAAGGAAGCTCGGAGTGCTTCGTTGGAAGTTTTTGGACGTAAGAACACGGAGATCGACAAGTTCAAAGTTTGGCCGGAGCTTTCGAGGTGTTTTCCGGCGAATCCCCGGCGAGCTAGGAGTCGAGGTAGGTATCAATCTCTTCGTCTCGTCAAGTAATACAACTTTCCTTTTTGTTTCACTCAATTTCGTTGAGTATTGAAGAAGTTATACGCATTTGAAAAATACCCAGTTTCCGGCGACCTCCGAGGCTTTCGAGGCAGTTTCCAGCCAAACCACGGCGAACTAGGTGTTGTTCAAGGTACCATTCTCTTTGTCTCTTCAAGGGCTACAACTTTCGTTTTTGAATCACTTGATTTCGTTGAGAAATGACAAAGTTATGTCAATTTGAAAAACTGCCCAGAAAACGGCCGCCGGAAAAACCAGTCCGGCGACCCAAGGAAGAAGAAGGTGCTACAGTAAAAATAAAAAATAAAAATAAAATTATTTTAAAAATATGTCGACGTCCGTGACGTCGAGTAGATCACTGTGGTATATTCATATACCTAAATGGAACACCGTATGAGAAAGTTATTGAAGATTGTTGGTTAGGTGTTCAAATAACGTTTTATAGTTTTCACATTTAGGTGAAAATGTGAATTGATGATCCGACCGTTGGATCGTCACCAAACTTTGATACGTTGTAATACGTAATATTTGAGGATTATTGGAACTTACGGATTGGGAATCCGAGTTACGGATCTTCCGGAATTGGAATTGTAAGTCCATAATATAAAATGTTAACCGTCACTTAGTTTTGGAAATTGACGGAGATCCGACCGTTGGATGGTAATGAAATTTTAGGATGTTGTCCTAGAGGTATAATGTGGACCTCTGGAAGTTATGGATTTAAAATCTGAGTGGCAGATCTTCCGGATCGATCAACGTAGTGACGTATTTTATATAAGTTATATATTTTATCGATATGAATTCTGAGCCTGGATTTGATTACTATTCTAGGCGGCGATCGTCATGACGCCTTGATGTGTGGTGCTAGGGAGTTGTTGGATGAACTCCAGGTGAGTGGGCAGTTTTGTTTTCCGTATATATATATATACTTGACGTTTCCCAGAAATTGAATTGAAATGAAAATATGTTTAAAATGAAATGCATATGAGTTATGTGGAAAAACGGGAAGTGAAATACCATGCATAGAATTGATATGAAAAGTATATAGAAATGTGAGTTGAAATGCCATGCATGAATTAATATATGATGCAAATGTATGAATTGGTGCGGTGGACGCACATGTAAGAATTGATTTATGATGCATATGTATGAATTGGTGCGGTGGACGCACAGGTAAGAATTGATTTATGATGCATATGTATGAAATGGTGCGGTGGACGCACAGGTGAGTATTTAATTACTGTTATGATGATGATGATATATATTGAGCTCAAATCCTGCACCATGGTTTAGTGCTTATAGTATTCACCGCATCGCACGCTCGCCTTGGATCCAAGTAGATGCTAGTCGTACAGTCCACGCGGAGTGGGTACGACAGACCAGTCGCGAGAGTGTTAGTGAGATTCCGACTGGTGGGTGACCTTAGATTATGTGCACAGATGATTTATGAGAAGCACTAGAGCGTAACTTGTGTGCAGAAGGCCGGACGGGTCACAGAGGTGACTCCGGTAGAGTGATAATGATAGATTTTGAGCTCTAGGTTCAACCGTACAGGGCTATTAGAGGGCCTCCGGTTGATTACTTTCTTGCACCTGATATGATTATTGTTGATGCATCCATACTTAATTGTTGAATTAGACATGGCATGGCATGATTGATAAAGAAAAAATGTTGAGTTAATGAATTAAAGTATTGAGAATATATATGTATATTTATATTTTACATTTCTGGGAAAGTATACAGGTTTTACGGAGAGGGGTTACAACGTTTTGAGAAATGTTTGGATTTGGAAAAGAATTGTTTTACTGACCCACTCAATTTTGGTTTTGCGCCCCTCCAGGTTCAGGAATCACAAAGGTGTGGTGACTACGAGGAATTCGACGGTGTTCTGACAGATTGGACAAAATTAGGACTCACATTCGGGTGTATCAATTTAAATTGTATCTTAAAGCTTCCGTACTGTGCAAATGGTTACGTCACTCTCACGTGACGGCCAGCATGCCCTCCTTCGGGACGGGGTGTGTCATAAACACATTAAATAAAAAAAAAACACACTAAATGAACTTAAAAAACACACCAAACAAACTAAGAGCAT
Source organism: Malus domestica (assembly GCF_042453785.1). Taxonomy (NCBI): domain Eukaryota; kingdom Viridiplantae; phylum Streptophyta; class Magnoliopsida; order Rosales; family Rosaceae; genus Malus; species Malus domestica. The sequence continues at coordinate 24,141,177 of NC_091674.1, read as the reverse complement.
TCTTCTTCCATCACAAGCTTGTTTTTAAGTTTCTTGAGCTTGTTTCAATCCCCACAAGTGCTCTATCAAGTCAATTTGCTGGGATTTGTGATAGTATGAAGATTGGAGTGAAGTAAGTCGTTTAATGAGCTTTTCATTGTAACGTCCATCCCTTTCTAATGGCTCGTGTTGCACAGGTTCTTCGGTGGCGTCATGAGCACAATATGTTTATGTTTTGGAATTATTCATCGGGTCTGGCTCAAATTCATTAATGGCATCATAATCATACGCATGTTCCACAATCATGTTGTGAAGAATGATAAACGTGAAAAAGCATTTCAAATTCATGTATCAAATGATGTCACTGCCTCCAAAATGATACTTTTTACTCATTTTCTGTCCCCATAAGCTCATTGCCATGCACTTGGACAATTTTTCCAGGTCTAGCGCATACAGTCGATGCTTCCAATCATGCCAGGAAAACCTTGCATCTCACCCTTCTTCAAAAGCCTTTGCAAGTCTATTGTCGTAAGTCTTTGGAAGTACTCTTTGGTGTAGATAGATTTGATTGCGGAGCAAAACCTTATCAGGGACTCAAGAATGGTTGATTTCCCCATTCTCGCTATCTCATCCACTTGGTCTACAGATGCTCAATATGCAAGCATCCGCAAGGCAGTAGTAATTTTTTGCTTAGGAATGAGATCCATGACACCAAAAGCATCATTCTTTTGCACAAAGGAAGAATCATGGTTGCAAACAACAATCATGATTTTGTTGAACAAATGTCGTTGCATTCTAAAACAACGTCTAAAACACATATTAGGGAATGCACTGTTACAGACAAAATAATCGTCCAAGAGATCCTTACCTCGTCGTTGCCTGCTTCTATCGATGTTTGCGGAACGGCTGGGCCTGAAGATCTTAGCCACAACTTGGATGACTAGACGGGAATGTAAGGCTCTTTGGCTGCTTACTTCGTCATCTCTCCTTCTACGCTCCTTATCATCTTTCTCTTCCATCTCATTTTCGCCCTCCTGGAGATTGAACATTTCTTCCCCTTACTTAAACAATTTTTTCTCTTGCTCATCGATTTCCCACAATATTCTTGAAGAAGACATTGTAAGATGGAAGCATAAACTATGAATAAGGATAAAAATTTTAAGAGATTTTGATTTTTGTGTGTGATTTCTTAGGATGGATGGTGGGTTATATGGAGAAAAAAAAGGATTAGGTTGGAGATAATGACACGTGGCATGCCATGATTCGTTAAAAATCTTATCGAAATCTATCCTAAAAAATTCTAAATAGATTGTGATACGTGGCGCGACAGGATTGATTAAAAATCTTATCGGAAATCTATCCTCAACGATTCTAAAACGGTAACGACATGTGGCGCAACAGAATTGGATAAAAATCTTATCAAAATCTATCACAAAAAATTGTACTTTCGGATAATGACGCGTAGCGTAATGAGACCGGTTAAAAATCCTATCCCAAATTACAAATAAAAATTATTTTTTATTATTTTATAAAATAAAAAATACTAATATTTAATTACCTATTGTCATAACTATTCAGTTTAAAGATGGAGATACAAAAAATAATTGTTGTTCAGTAAGGACGATTATTATTCAGTAGAGGAGATTTAATTGTCAATTATCCTGTGGGCCATCCTACACTAGAAGTGCCCTAATAACTTGAAGTCCACACATGAAGAGCTGCCAAAATGACAAAGCAAGCATCCAAGTACAGTCCATTGAAAGGAACCAGAGCAAAAGAAAAACAGCAGAAACAAGTGGTAGAATATTCCAGAAATGCCCCAAAAAACAAAAAACAAAACAATTTAATCACAGAGTGCACGTAAATATTAATTTCTGCACACACATGGACTCTCAACAATGCCACGTCATGGGGTTAGAAAATTGCAGAAATTGGATGATGATGAGAGAGAGAGAACCGAGTGGCTTTTGGCTACAGATCTGATGGACCCAAGTATGTATAACTCAAAGTTTAATACAAAACACAAAGAGAGTTTTAACCAAAAAAAACAAACACAAAAGAGAGAGTGCCCATTTCTCGCAAATATAGAGAAAGCTGAACTCCCATCCCACTCGAGAGATCGAGAGATCGAGAGAGAGAGAGGAGAGAGATTAAAAACAGAGTAAAACTTAACAATTGAACTACACCAATGGGGGAGGTCCTACAACTTTAATAATCATTTTTTGATTTGATATTTTTCTTTTCTTTTTTGTTATATGATTTGTTTCTCTCGAAGTTTGCATCTTTTGTTTATTGGGTTTGTTTTTGTATTTGGGTTTGTGTTGGTTTAGGAGGAGAAGAAGCCAGAGGAGAAGAAAATGGAGGAGAAGAAGCCAGAGGCGGAGGAGAAGAAGGCGGGGGAGAAAAAGCCTGAAGCCGCTGAGCAAAAGAAGGAGAAAGCCGAGGACGGAAAAGATGGGAAAGCAGAGGCCAAGGAGGGTGATGCCGCCACTGCTCCTCCGCCTCCGCCGCCACCCCAAGAAATTGTGCTCAAAGTTTATATGCATTGTGAAGGATGTGCTCGCAAGGTCAAGCGGTGCCTCAAAGGATTTCAAGGTTTGTTTTTTCAGATTTGGTTTGTTTTTGTGTTTGCGTTATTGGAATATTGGGTTGGGGGATTAATTTGTGTTTGATTGAATTTTTTTAATTTTCAGGGGTGGAAGATGTGAGCACAGATTGCAAGACTCACAAGGTGGTGGTGAAGGGAGAGAAGGCTGAACCAATTAAGGTTCTTGAAAGAGTTCAGAGGAAGAGCAACCGGCAGGTGGAGCTTCTCTCTCCAATCCCAAAACCGCCGGCGGAGGAGAAAGAGAAGCCCAAACCAGAGGAAAAGAAAGAAGAGGTTCTCAGTTCACTCAAATATTTTAATCATTTTGCAGAATTTTTTCCATTGCCATTTTAATTGATTTTGTTTTCTTTCAATTTGATGGGTTTAATTATTTTTTGTTTTGTTGCAGCCCCAGGTAATCACAGTGGTGCTGAAAGTTCACATGCATTGCGACGCCTGTGCCCAAGAAATCAAGAAACGCATTCTCAGAATAAAAGGTGTACTCAAATTTTTATTTTGGTTTTCTTTTCTCAGAGAGATAAGAACAAAACCCAAAAATTAAAAGAAAAAAACGATTATTTCTTTGATCCTTTTTCAGATTTTGGTTCAAGCATTTTCTAACTTTCCACAAATTAAAAAATGGAAAATTTGGAGTATGGATGCGTTGGCAATTAACGGTCCTGAACTTTTATTAATTTTCTTTTTTTGTGAATCTCTTTAAAAAAGAGTTTATTATTCTATCAATAATGACCAATCTTTCAATGTCAATTCATTCTTCATCTTCAATAATATAATTCATTAATTTCTAGAGTTCACAAAAATCAAGTCCAATTGAAGTCAATTTAATTCTCTTCCAAGACCAAATCCCACCAATCCCAACTTTAAATTATTTCCAAAAGTTTCTGTTTTTAAAATAATTATTTTATTCGAGCGATTTTCCAATTAATCTTGTTTGTGTGCTTTTCTTTTGTATTACTTTTTTAGGAGTGGAATCTGCTGAGGCGGATCTTAAGAGCTCAGAGGTGACAGTGAAGGGTGTCTTTGATCCGCCTAAGCTAGTTGATTATGTGCACAAAAGAACCGGGAAGCACGCGGCGATCGTCAAGCAAGAACCAGAGAAGAAAGAGAAAGAAAAAGCCAAAGATGAGAAGAAAGGTGGTGAAGTAGGTGACAAAGATAAGAAGGGCAAAGATGGTGGTGGCGATGAAGCGAAAGCAGAAGAGAACAAGGAAAATAAAGGTGACAACAATGAAGCTGCCGCCGCGGCCGCTGGTGGTGCACCGGAAGGAGCTGCCGCAGAAGAGACCAAGGTGGTGGAGCTGATGAAGAAGAATGAAAACTATTCTTACCCACCAAGGTATGCCATGGAACAGTATGCCTACCCACCTCAGATCATGGAACAGTATGCAAACCCACCTCAGATCATGGAACAGCATGCCTACCCACCTCAGATCTTCAGTGATGAGAACCCTAATGCCTGCTCTATCATGTAAAAAGTGAGCAATGTCAAGGGTAGAATGGGAATATGGGAAAAAATGTTCAAGTACCAATTACCATGTTCTGTTCATGTGTTACTGTGTAGTATCTTTCTTGCACTGAAGTGAACTATAACATCTAGAGTAAATTACAATAATAGTTCCTCAATTTTAATCAAATTGGAGCAATAGTCCATCAATTAAAAATTCATTACCATTGAACCTTCAACTCATCAAAATGTGTAGCTATGGTCATTTTCATTAACTTAATCAAAATTTTGTCAAAATGAGTTATGTTGGAAGGACCGTTGCTACAATTGAGGTTCCTTAACTCATCAAAACGTGTAGCTTTGATCATTTTCATTACTCGTTAGAATTTTGTCAAAACAAGTTATGTTGGAAGGATCATTGCTACAATTGGGTTAAAGTTGAGGGATCATTGCTCGAATTAGGTTAAAGTTAAGGGATCATTTCTCCAGTTTGATTAAAGTTGAGAGACAAATGGAAATGAATTTTTAGTTGAGGGACTATAGCTGCACGTTTTGATGAGTTGAGGAACCAGTTCGATTAAAGTTGAGAGACAAATGGAAATTAATTTTTAGTTGAGGGACTATAGCTGCATGTTTTGATGAGTTGAGGAACCAATGATAATGAATTTTTAGTTGAGGAACCATAGTTCCAAATGAGTTAAAATTAAGGAACTATTGTTACAATTTACGTTAACATCTATCTACAGAGATAAGCTGTGGAATTTTGTTAGGCTGGTGCTTTTTATTTTCCTTTTTAGTTGGTAACTTGTAACATATATAAATATGAAAAAGATTAATAAATATTAATAATTATCATAGATAATGACGTGTATATCTTTGTGTTTTATATATCGATCCTTTGTACAGGATCGATTCCTGAATTCACTAGCGTTCTTTTGGATAATTTCGATAGAGCTTTCATCTCTTACTTGCCTCTCAAAATTTTTTATTTGCCTCTCAAAATTTTTTATTTTGTAAAGAAGTTCCAACAGTGGCACCCAAATAACCATGATCTCAAAAATTTTGTGAGCTTCGATTTTCGTACTTACAGTTATTTTTTTGGGTAATGGTAGATGAATTAAATTTGTAGATAAATATATGAAAGTTAATGATTGAATTATTATTTAAGCATTGATAAAAATATTTATTCATATTGATGACACATAATTTAGTTATATATTTAGTCTATATATTTAGTCTTCTAACATGTTCTCTTTTTTGTTTTTTTTATTAGTTTTTAAATTGAAAAAATAAAGCAAAATTATGATATAGAAATAGGCAGGGTAGTGAACAAAGAGAAACAATAGTGTGATAATAATGTATTACTTAGGAATTTATTGGGGTAAAAGTCTTCTCACTCTTTGACAAAAAAAAAAAAAAAAAAAGAAGTCTTCTCACTCACTATGTAAACAAGTGGATTTGGGTGGTGGTTGTAGGAGGGATGGAAAGTGATTGAAATGAATGAAACAAAGACCGTTGGGTTTCTATTTTAGCACTTACAGTGGTTGTGAAATGTGCGATTTTGCATTGACCAAGATTAACAAATAGAAATGAAAAAAAAAAAAATTAAGGGGTCCATGTTACTTGAGACAAATAGTCTTTATTGGTGGAGAATTTTCTTTGTGTTGGGAATGCAGTTCGTTACACTAAATATAGTAATATAATTAGTTGAAAACATAAAAAAAATAAAAAAATTCCAATCAATTGTATTATGACATTTAGTGTACCACATCTTGTTCCCGGCACACTGAAAAAATTTCTTTGTTATTTGACACTGGCAATAGCAATATTTATTTTTTAATGCATAATTTGATGTTTAAGGACATGGCTAGGGTTTGTAATGATGTGGTGGTCCAAATTTGAAGTGAATCCAATGATTTTCTGTAGCTCTCTAACAATGCTAGATTTTGCATTAGCATATAAACTTCCATCCAAAATGACAAAAAGGACTAAATATAAGCCAAATCTTATATAAATTCCATTTGTTAATCACGTGTTTTTCTGCGCCTTATTTGTTATGGCAATTTTCTGCGACAACGAAGCCGTACGTGGTTTTTGGTTTTACTCATGACCTCCTCCGTTTTCAGAGAAAATTTTGTGTGGGGCTTGATTTGTTACTGGACTTCGTTGATTGACATTACAACCTACTCAAAACTTGCCACGTGGTAAGTCTAAATATAATTTTTATCACTTTTTTTTATATTTAAAATTTTCATAATTATTGTTGGATCCCACATCGCCCAAGGGAGTGAATCCTCTATGTCTTATATGTATATTCTCATATCTTCCTAGCACGAGGTATTTTGGGAGCTCATTGGCTTCGGGTTTCGTAGGAACTCCGAAGTTAAGTGAGAAAGAGGCTAGAGCATTCCTAGGATGACTGGCCCATTGAGAATTTCTACTCGCGTGAGTTCCCAGAAACAAAACCGTGAAGGCGTGGTCGGGGCCTAAAGAGGACAATATTGTGCTAAGGTGGAGTCGAGCCTGGGATGCGGCGGATGTGGGGCCAGGCTGTGACAATTTGGTATCAGAGCTAATTCCTGGCCGGAAATGTGTCGACGAGGACGTCGGGCCCCTAAGGGGGTGGATTGTTAGATCCCACATCGCACAGGGAAGTGGATCCTCTATGCCTTATATGTATATTCTCATCTCTTCTTAGCACGAGGCCTTTTGGGAGCTCACTGGCTTTGGGTTCTGTAGGAACTCCGAAGTTAAGTGAGAAAAGAGGCTAGAGCATTCCCAGGATGGGTGACCCACTTGGAAGTTCTGCTTACGTGAGTTTCCAGAAACAAAACCGTGAGGGTGTGGTCGGGGCCCAAAGCGGATAATATCATGCTACGGCAGAGTCGAGCCCGAATCGGGATGTGACAATTGTTAGATCCCACATCGCCCAGAGGAATGGATCCTCTATGCCTTATATGTATATTCTCATCTCTTCCTAGCACGAGGCCTTTTGGGAGTTCACTGGCTTTAGGTTCCGTAGGAACTCCGAAGTTAAGCAAGAAAGGGGTCAGAGCATTCCCAGGATGGGTGACCCACTGTGAAGTTTTGCTCGCGTGAGTTCCCAGAAACAAAACCGTGAGGACGTGGTTGGGGCCCAAAGTGGACAATACTGTTCTATGGCGAAGTCAAGCCTGGGATGTGGTGGAGCCTGGGTCGGATGTGACAATTGTTAGATCCCACATCGCTCAGGAAGTGAATCCTCTATGCCTTATATGTATATTCCCATCTCTTCCTAGCACGAGGCATTTTGGGAGCTCACTGGCTTCGGGTTCTGTAGGAACTCCGAAGTTAAGTGAGAAATGGGCCAGAGCATTCCCAGGATGGGTGACCTATTGAGAAGTTTTGCTTGTGTGAGTTCCCAGAAACAAAACCGTTAGGGTGTGGTCGGGGCTTAAAGCAGACAATATTGTGCTACTACGGAGGCGGGGCTAGGCTGTGATAATTTGGTACGAGAGCCAATTCCTAGCCGGAAGTGTCTACTGGGAAGTTCTGCTAGCGTGAGTTCCCAGAAACAAAACCGTTAGGGCGTGGTCGGGGCTTGATATGAGCATATTTATGTGTTTGAGTTAGCTTGTTCTCATGCATTTATGTTGTTATTTCTTAGTTAATTATGTATTTTAAGCTATTTTTTGTGTGCTTGTAGGTCCATAGGCCTTATAAAGCAATATGATGCATTTTGGTGCATTTTGGAGCAGTTTTGGGCTTGGAATGAATAGCATATGCATGGAGCAAGGTGGATGGACGAAATTGAAGATTAAAGAGGCTAGGAATGTGTTAAAGAGAAAGAAGAATTAATGTAAAAAGGACAAAGAGCTCAGCCACAAAAGGGTGTCACTCCACAATTCACCTTTCCATCATTGTTGTGCACCACCATTGCACTTCCTTTGGATTCTTATGTCGTGCATCATCATCCATGTTCCCTCCATTGACTCATTTGTTGCATCATTCCACTTCCTTTCCTTTGTCTACCATGTGCACAATATCCTTTCACCTCATTGCACTCATTGATTCACCACTTACTCACCTTTCCACCCATGCCATGCATAATCACCCTTGTCCCCTCCATCATTTCAGATTCATGCATCATTATATTGAATCATTGCACTCAATTGCTACACTATTCCTTGTTCCCTCCATCATTTCAGATTCATGCATCATTACATTAAATCATTGCACTCAATTGCTACACCATTTCTTATTCCCTCCATCATTTCAGATTTCATGCATCATTACATTAAATCATTGCACTCAATTCCTTGTTCCCTCTATCATTTCAGATTTCATGCATCATTACATTGCATCATTGCACTCAATTGCTACACCACTCCATGTTCCCCTCCATTGCCATGCATTTGCTTTATAAAAGGAAGTGTGTGTAACATAAATTTAGTTCATACTTGGTTAGATCATTCACTCCCATTTCAACACAACTTTCATCCAAACACATCCATTCATCTTCATATCAATTCCTCTATACAAACAAACCTTCAAACACTCACCAACACCTTGTGCCGTAGCAAATGAAGGGAAGGAAAGTGCTTGGACGTGCTTGCTGTCCAACTTGGATCGTTGGAGCATTTAGGTATTTTCTTTCTTTTGTTTCTAATGTTTAAATTCATTTCCTTTCATTTTGTTGTAAATATGAGTGGCTAAACCCCTCTTGGCTAGGGGTGATTTCAAAGCCATGATTATGTGTGCAATATAATTTGATAAATTCCAGTTATGAATTCTTGAATCGTGAATGCAATTGGCTTAACTATTTGATTGATAACTTATTTGTATTTGTTAATTAAGGGTCGACACTTAATTGGCATGCATAAATCCGTTGCTAGAATATAAGGAAGTTTCACATAATCGTTACAAACTTATATTCACATGTAGTGAAGGTCGCTTATAAACTATCGCATTAAGTTAAATTCCTAGCATGAGTGACATGATGTCATAGTTGCAAGTACTTTGTCAATGCTTGTGATTTTCATTAAACGTAATGATCTGTGATTGTATCTCTATTATGATGTCATGTAGGGAACTTTAGAAGAATGTTTTGGGTTGTCGAATGATGTCATCCAATCCAATAAAACAAGGAAAATATGAGAGTTAAGTAGTGGTGTCACGGTTAATTTGGAGCATTGTCGTTCATAATTCAATGAAGTAGTAACTGGAAATCGAGTTGTTTTCATACATATCATGTGTGGAGAAAAAGCCTCTAGCTATCCCATCCATTATCTTATTTCTCAAATTTGTTTTACAATCTGTCTAGTTTTTCATACTTGTTTGTTTGTTTCAACTTCGTCCAAAACTCACTCCCCCTTTACTTTAGTATGTCTAATTAGTTAGAATCTGTTTTAATTTGTGTTTTTAAATGTTTTGATTCAAGTAAAAGTCAATTTTCATCCAAAGTCATTCCTAGTGTCTAGTTTAAGTTTATTTGGTTGTTTTAAGCTGTCTTGAGTATTTTAAGTTTTCTTTGAGTCTTGTGAGTCTTGTTAAGTGTTTTTAAATTTAGTTTTATGTTTTTGAGTCAGTTTAGAGGTTATTAGCAAGCCCTCCTAATCCCCGGTCAAGAACGATCCCTACTTATACTTATACTACAATTGTCAAAAGAGGATTAAATTTGTGTGTTAAGTTAATTTTCGCATCAGGGCTCAAAGTGGAGTCGAGGCCAAGCTGTGACAATTTGGTGAGCCAATTCATGGCCGGAAGTGTGCCGACGAGGATGTCAGGCCCCTAACGGGGATGGATTGTTAGATCCCACATCGCCCAGGGGAGTGGATCCTCTATGCCTTATATGTATATTCCTATCTCTTCCTAACACGAGGCCTTTTGGGAGCTTACTTGATTCGGGTTCCGTAAGAACTTCGAAGTTAAGCGAGAAAGGGGCCAGAGCATTCCCAAGATTGGTGACCCACTGGGAAGTTCTGCTCGCGTGAGTTCCCAGAAAAAAAATCGTGAGGGTGTGGTTAGGGCCCAAAGTTGACAATATCGTGCTATGGTGGAGTCAAGCTCAGGATATGGTGGATCCTGGGTTGGGATGTGACAATTTTTAGTTCCCACATCGCCCAGGGGAGTGGATCGTCTATGCCTTATATGTATATTCTCATATCTTCCTAGCACAAGGCTTTTTGGGAGCTCACTGGCGTTGGGTTCCGTAAGAATTCTGAAGTTAAGTGAGAAAGAGGCCAGAGTATTCCTAGGATGGGTGACCTATTGGGAAGTTCTGCTCCCGTGAGTTCCCAGAAAAAAAACCGTGAGGGTGTGGTTGGGGCCTAAAGTGGACAATATCGTGTTACGGCGGAGTCGAGCCCGAGATGTGGTGGAGCCAGTTTTGGGATGTGACAATTATTTTTCTACTAATTAATATATATTAATCTAATGTTTCTTTTTTTTTTTAGCTTTCCCCCTATTTTGTTTCTTCCCAAATTCCTCTCCATTTTGTTTTGCTGTAGGTCTTCAGTACTATCTCCCACTTCTTTGTCTCCTAGTTTTGTTTCTTGCTCTCCTTAAAAAATAAAATAATAATAAAAAAAATAAAATAAATCTACGCCCACTCCAATTTTTTCATGGAAAATAGCCAAGAATCTGTAAGTTTTTTTTTCCTTTAATTAGGGGTTTTTCGGTTCGGGTGCTTGGTGTTTTATGTTTATAATATGAATTAGGGTATTTGGAGAGAGGAGAGACAGTGGGGGGAAAGAAAGCAAAGAAATTTTTGGAAGAAAAAAGTGCAGAATTTCATAAAAAGCAAGAACCATAATTGGGAGAGAGAAAGAAGTGGGAAAGACAGTGAAGAGAACGACAAAACAAAGTGGAGGGAAATTTGGGAAGAAAAAAAGGGGGAAAGAAAGAAAAAAATGGGGAAAGAATGAAAAAAATGGAAACATTAGATTGATATATATAATATATTAATTAGTAGAAAAATAATTATGAGAATTTTAAATAAAAAAGAATGATAAAAAATTATGTTTAAGATTTGCCATGTGGCGAGTTTTAAGTGGATTGTAGTGCCATTCAGCGAAGTCCAATGACAAGCTAAACCCCACACAAGTTTTTCTCCTGTTTCTAATACTGATTTAAAATTTTATTTATTTTTAAATATCATACAAATATATATATATATATATATTTTGTTTTTTTGATTTTTTCATATGAATTGAAATTTTAATCGATTTGTCACACTAGCTTTTCGAAATCTTTATTTTTTCCTTTCACGGTAATTCCGTTAAATTTCCAACCATATGAGTTATGTGCAGGGTTATTTCGGCCATTTCAACATCTCATTTCCCTTCTAATAAGTTGTGTCACATCTTGGCCCGGGCCTCCACCACATCCTGGGCTCGACTTCACCGTAGCACGATATTGTCTGTTTTGGGCCCCGACCACGCCCTCACGGTTTTGTTTCTGGGAACTCACACGAGAACTTCCTAGTGGGTCATTCATCATGGGATTGCTCTCGCGCGAACTTGCTTATCTTTGGAGTTCCGATGGAACCTAAAGCCAATGAGCTCCCAAAAGACCTTGTGCTAGGTAGAGATGAGAATATACATATAAGGCTTACAAGATCCACTTCCCTGGGCAATGTGGGATATTACAAATTGTCTTCAACAAAAATAATTTTAGGATTTCTCAATAAATACAAAATTGGAGGGTTGATTTGGTATATGAGGATATGAGGGTTTTCTGTTCGAAAAAGAAGAATGACCTGCACACGCTTATATGTGTTTGGAAGTAAAGATGACTAAAAAATATAGAGTCATTGGTGATCCTCTAATTAATGGTAAAGTTGAATGACATTTTTTGTGTTGAAATGTCTAAAATTATCTTGCACACAAGTTATGTGCAAATAAAATTGATGATTTTAGAAAGTTGTTTTAACAAATTGCTTAAAATTTTAAATAATATAATAAATAAATATAAGTGTATAAATTCACATGACATTTGTTTGTACCATACTTGACCAATCCCGAAACTACTGAGCACTGGTCAACGTTATACCGTCAAGGACCCAAAATAGTTTACCCTCAACCAAGAGGCCAATCATAGCGCGACATGTGTTGACATCAGAAGCCAATCATAGCACGACACGTGTCAACAACAGAAGCCAATCATAACACGACATGTGTCAATGTCAGAATGAAACTAGAAACTCTCTTCTATAAATAGAGATCATTCTTTCACAATATTTCCTAATGTCATTTGTACTAAATCGTTCACTAGTACTCATTAAAGGAGAGCTTGAACCTATGTACTTGTGTAAACCCTTCACAATTAGTGAGAACTCCTCTACTCCGTGGATGTAGCCAATCTGGGTGAAGCACGTACATCTTGTGTTTGCTTCCTTGTCCCTATCCATTTACATACTTATCCACACTAGTGACCGGAGCAATCTAGCGAAGGTCACAAACTTAACACTTTCTGTTGTACCAAAGTCCTCACTGATTTTGTGCATCAACATTTGGCACCGTCTGTGGGAACGACACTTATTCCCACTATCTTCAGCTTTGTTAAGCTGGTTTCCACCATTCGTACACTTTTTTTGACCAAGCATCCCTCTCCAACATGGGGAACGAAAGAAGCCACATCACACAGAATGACTCCCCTCTTGCACCTAGTGCGAAGCAACGAAAGAAAGAAAGAAAGAGAGTTGCTCTTCGAGCTAAAGTCGATGAGCTAGAAGCTCAGAACAACAAGATTGCAATGAAGAATGAGGTCCTCCAGGAGCAGTATGAGAAGCTATTTGAGACGCTCCACGAAACTAGGCGTACTCAAACACGCGAGCTCGTTGCCCCTGTGGACATCAACCATCATCTGCGTGCCTCCCAACACGGAGGGTCACATTCCTTCAATGGGTATCCTTGATGAGGAACGAGCTAATGATCAAAACATTGATCAACATGAGACTTCTCTCAACCCGGAGGAAGACACCTCTTTACAGAAGGAGTGGAAGGATCGAAAGCCGTCTTTCGTGACTGTCGAGATTTCCTAAAGCAACGTCGAGACAATCCCATCCATGTAAGCTCGAAGATTAATGACCCAAGGGTCTCTGAAAGACTCAGTCCCTTCCCATGTCCCAGGTCGACTACCAATTTGGGGAAGGGGCGACAGGTCATAGAAGAACATGAAGGTACAAGGGACTCTGAGGTATTTCGACAGACTCGCCCTAGAAGTCAGTACGGCGAGTCCAAGGAAAAATCACACGCCCTTGCTCAAACTTTCCTACTTCCAAGAGGCGATAGAGACTCACGAAAGAAAATCCCAATGGTACATGACTCCACTCAGGACCCCTTTGTCCTACAGCTCATTGAGGAAGTAAACAATTTGAAAGCCGAACGTTAGGCCGAGATACCTGACTGGAACCAACCCAGACTTGGCCCTCTCACAAGGAGGATCATCGACACCCCCTTCAAGCAAAGACAAAACAAAAGCTTGGTTTAAAACTCTATATTGGAATGGATGACCCAATTGAACACATTAACCTCTTTGAGTCCACCATGGCATATCAGATGCACACCGACGAAGAGCGATGTCTTCTCTTCCCCACCACCCTCTCTGGTGGAGCTTTAAATTGGTATTGCTGTCTTCCACCTAAGACAGTAGACTCGTTTGAGGAATTGAGAAAACTGTTTGTCTCTCAACACATCTTTCAGACCGATCGCTTGCATTCTGCAGATGACTTATACACTATTCGCTAGAAGCCGGACGAGTCACTACAAGAGTATTACGGTCATTTCAGCTATGAGTATTCTCACTGCGCTGAGGCAGATGACAAAACTGCCCTCAAGGTCTTCACGGCAGGCCTACGTGATTGTTTCTTTAAGTACATGATTAATGCCAACACTTGGAAGACTTACTCTGAGGTGATGGCACATGCTTACAACCATGCCTCCGCCAAGGCAAGGATATATCAAGGGAAACCCCACAGCCACCCCTTATCAGCAAGTAGGGAGTGGAAGCCAGATCCAACCAAATGAGAAGACCTCGACCTTTCAAACGGCAGCGATGCCTCCCCCTGCCTTACTTAATACTTTGCCAAGTCAACAAACATATCAATCTCCAGGCAAAAGGAAACATTTTCATCCTCATTAGTCTCATTTTAGTAAAAGGAGTAAGAGACACTACCGCGATAACCAAGGGTATCGCCATGAGAATCCCCGACCCCAGGCAGTCAACACAGTGGGTTAAGCACGTGTCAGGACTGCCCTTACCCCGAGGTATGAGGCATACACACATTTGAACGCCACATGTGTGGCCATTTACCCCAGCATAGCACACCTGATACCGAAGCCAAAGCCGAGGCACCCGGATTACAAGCCCACGAAAAACACGGGCACGTTTTGCTGCTACCACGAGCATAACGGCGAGAAGTGTATCATCCTTCGTGATCATATTGAAGCTTTGGCACGTGAAGGAAAAATTGATCAATTCCTCCTTCACCCTCAAAGGGGTAACCGTAACCAACGCCAGGTGAATGTGATATATTCCATAAGTGGTTGCACACCCATATCTAAATCTTCCAACAGGGCCATGAAAAATAGGGAACGAGCTTTAAGGTTTGGCCACCAAGTGTTTCACGTGGAAGACATCAGGGAAGGTTAGTATCAAAAGCCTAACTGGGATCCAATATGTTTCTACCCTGAGGAAGAAAGAGGTATCATTTACCCTCATAACGAACCACTGATCCTGGAAGCTCACATAGCCAACTTTGAAGTATGATGAATCCTGGTAGACACGGGGGCTTCGGTCAATATCATGTTTGCTGAAGCTTTCAGGGCACTTAATGTAGCTGAACACTTGCTCGATCGCTCGATTTCCCCTATGATAAGCTTCTTCGATGATATCATGCAACCTTTGGGGAGCATACACTTACCTTTTACCATTGGTACATGCCCTTACACAGTTACCATTTCCACTAACTTCCTGGTGATTGATTGCTCAACGGCATACAATGTCATCTTCAGACGCACAAACATCAATGATCTCAAGGCCATGGTATTCACACATATGTTGTTGATGAAATTTTCAACCCCCTGTGGCAATGGTTACATCAGAGGAGATCAACTTAGTGCACGATCATGTTACAACATTTCGGTTAAGTAACAGCACCTGCCTATGCCCAAGGAAACCCTTTTTATACATTACTAAGTCATAAAGAGCAGCCTAGACGAAGCCAACTTGGACCTTCATGGTGGCAACAGTCAACCCGATGATCCTCGAGATGACTCTTTCACCCAGCAAGCACAACCCGCTGAAGAGTTGGAGAAGGTCTTTATCTCAAAAGATTATTCGGATCGCATGGTGAAGATTGGCACCACCTTGTCACCACCCATTCGGTTGGCTTTGATCTCTTTTTTGCAAGGGAACACTGAGGTTTTCGCCTGGTCATACGAGGACATGCCAGGCATCTCTCTCAATATCATCTGTCATCGCTTAAGTATTGACCCTAAGACCAAGCCAGTGAGACAGAAACGAAGATCTTATGACGCTGAACGGTACGAGGCAATTAAGGAAGAAGTTGAAAAACTCAAAGCATAGGCTTCATCCACGAAGTCAATTATCTAATGTGGGTAGCAAATCTTGTCCTTGTTAAGAAGAATTTGACCAAGGAAAGTCTCTTGCTCTAAAAGATCTTGTGGAGAATGTGTGTTGATTACACCGACCTAAACAAAGAATGCCCGAAGGATAGCTTTCCCCTTCCTCTCATAGACAGACTTATAAACTTTACGGCAGGGTGTGAACTTCTAAGCTTCATGGATGCTTACTCAGGATACAACCAAATCCTCATGAACCCTCCAGACCAAGAACACATAGCCTTCACTACTGAAAGGGAACTATATTGCTATAAAGTCATGCCCTTCGGCCTAAAGAATGCAAGAGCAACTTATCAGAGACTGGTCAATTCAATGTTCGCCGAACAGATTGGGAAGAGCATGGAAGTTTACGTTGATGATATGTTAGTCAAGAACAAACAAGTTGACCAACACATCACCAACCTATCTGGAACTTTCACCATTTTGAAGAGGTATCGAATGAGGTTGAACCCCAACAAATGTGCCTTTGGCATAGGCTCTGGCAAATTCTCAAGCTTCATGATAAGCCAACGAGGCATTGAGGCTAATACCGAGAAGATCAAAGCAATCCTCGACATGAAGGAACCAGTAGCTTCAAAAGACATCCAGAGCTTTACTGGCAAGTTGGCAGCCTTAACTAGGTTCATCTCTAAGGCCACAGACAGATGTGCTCCTTTCTTCAAAGCACTCAAGGGAAGTAAGAAGTACATTACATGGACTAATGAATATGTTGAGGCATTCAAGAACCTCAAAGACTACATGAGTAAAACCTCTCTCCTTTTCAAACCTGAGGTTGGTGACACTCTCATTATCTATCTGTCGGTATTAGCTTCAGCAGTAAATTTTGTTCTCATTCGAAATGATGGTAATGTCGAACGACCTGCCTACTACGTTAGCAAGGCCTTACAAGATGCAGAGACACGATACTCCAACATTGAGAAATTGGCTCTAACATTGGTCATGTCTGCTCGAAAACTTCGCCCTTACTTCCAATAACACTCCATCATCGTGCTTACCAATCATCCTCTTTGACAGATACTCCAAAGTCCTGACACTTCCGGGCGAATGATCAAATGGGCAATAGCATTGGGTGAGTTTGACATTTCCTACCAACTAAAGCCAGCTTAAAAGGGCCAAGCAGTGGTAGACTTCATCGTCGACTTCACATATCTTGTTGACATTGTTTCTATGCCTAAAGAAGTGGTTTCATTACCCTCGGAAGCTCAGAAAATAGAACCAAAAGCCCTAGCATGAAGTCTATATGTTGATGGTTCATCCAACCAACAGGGTTGTGGAGCAGGATTAGTCCTTACGACCCCTGACAAAGTAGCGATGGAGTATGCTCTTCGTTTCAAATTCAAGGCGTCGAACAATGAGGCTGAATATGAAGCCCTCCTAGCAGGCTTACGTTTGGCCAAACACCTTGGGGTTAAACAAATTGATATCTTCAGTGACTCCCAATTGGTGGTTAACTAGGTCACCATCAACTTTGATGCTAAGGATAGCTCCATGGCAGCATATTTGGCATAAACACAATTGTTGCTCCAGCACTTCCACTACCAGATCCCCCAAATTCCTCGAGCGACAAACAGTCATGCAGATGCTTTGGCTTGCCTCGCCTTAGCAGTGGAAGATAAGATTGGGAGAAAAATTCAGGTCGAATTGTTGGCAGCACCAAACACCATAGCTGCGGAAGTGTGCAACTTACAACAGGGGGATAATTGGATTACCCCAATTTATAGATTCCTTGCTCATGACACCGTTCCAAATGACAAAGTCCAAGCTAAGCAGATTCGATACAAGGCTACCCGTTACTTGATCATTAATGACCAACTCTACAAACGGGGTTTTAACCTACCATACCTAAGATGCCTTACGCCTGCAGAGGCGGAAACTGTCATTTTGGAAATACATGAAGGAGTCTGCGGAGATCATGCAGGATCTCGATCCTTAGCACACAAGGCTTTTCGCCAAGGATATTACTGGCCAACACTCCACAAAGATGCCATCAGAATATCCCGCTCATGTGATAAGTGTCAACACTACATAACTATTCCTTACTCCCCTCTCGAGTCGCTCACTCCTATGATCAGCCTTTGGCCCTTTGCCTATTGGGGACTTGATTTGATCGACCCAATGCTTGTAGGGAAGGGCAAGGTTCGCTATGCAATCGTTGCAGTTGACTACTTCACAAAATGGGCCGAAGTAGAACCCTTGGCAACCATTATTGAGGCAAAAATAGAAGAAAATAGAAGACTTCGTATGGAAGAACATCCTTTGCAGATTCGGCATTCCCAATGCGATAGTCACTGCAACGGGCGATAGTTTGACAATAATAAGTTCAGGATGTTCTGCTTTAAGTTCAACATCAACTTATGTTTTGCCTCCCCAACTCATCCCCAGTCTAATGGACAAGTTGAAGCCATCAACAAAATAATCAAGCGAACTTTGAAAGCCAGCTTGGACAAGGCTAAAGGTTGTTGGCCAGAATTTGTACCCTAAGTTCTTTGGTCATACCGCACTTCGTATCAGACATCAACATGAGAAACCCCATTCTCACTTGCCTTTGGTACAGAGGCAGTTGTCCCAGTTGAGCTTGAGCAAGCAACATTCCGAGTCCAGAACTACGTGCAAAGCGAAAATGACAAACAACTTACCCTCAACTTAGATCTAGTCGAGAAACATATAAATCAGGCTCACTTGAGGAATGTCACCTACAAGCAATGCATCTCCAACTATTATGACTCAAGGGTCAAACCTCGTTCTTTCAAAGTGGGGGAATGGGTATCGAAGAAAAGATTACTCTGCGACAGAGTCCCCGAGTGAAGGAACACTTAGTCCAAACTGGGATGGACAGTTTGAAGTTATTGGCATCAGTAGCCCTGGCTTCTATAGCTTAGAAGCTCCAATGGCAAGACCCTTGGCCATCCATGAAACGCTGATCACTTGAAGTACTATTACAAGTAAACTCACATTGTACAAGTCTTAAGCTTCAGCCATTCGGCATCCTATGTAACGAAGACTATTTGGCATGAATTCAATAAAGATGTGATTTAGACAACTTGGTCCTAATCCTTTTACATTCCTAGCAATGAAACACTCGGGTTCAAAGCTTCAACATGAATGCTTCCAACATGAAACAAAGTCTAAGTGTATGTCAACAAGACTATACAAATAAACGAATAGCTTCACAGTATATTCGTTCAATCATACATTCCAACATATTCATACATAAGCCAATTATGCTTCGAAAGGGTTCAACATACTTTGTGTCATTCAAACTTGCTACAATATGCTTTGACACCTTGCCCTTATTCTCACCAACCAGGTGATGAAATATGAAGAAAGAACCCATCTTCATGCCACCAACCAGGTGATGAAATGTACAACCCGTACTCTCCTTCATGTCACCAACCAGGTGATGAAATGTACAACCCGTACTCTAATATCATTTGGCAACTGGCCACTTATGCCACCAACCAGGTGAAGAAGGAACTCATCTTCATGCCACCAACCAGGTGATGAAATGTACAACCCGTACTCTAATATCATTTGGCAACTTGCCATTCATGCCACCAACCAGGTGATAAAATGTACAACCCGTACTCTCCTTCATGCCACCAACTAGGTGATTAAATGTATAACTCGTACTCTAATATCATTTGGTAACATGCCACTCATGCCACCAACCAAGTGAAGAAGGAACTCATTTTCATGCCACCAACCAGGTGATGAAATGTACAACCCGTACTCTTTTTCATGCCACCAACCAGGTGATGAAATGTACAACTCGTACTCTAATATCATTTGGCAACTTGCCATTCATGCCACCAACCAGGTGAAGAAGGAACTAATCCTCGTGCCACCAACCAGGTGATGCAATGTGAGGAAAGGTGATGAAGGAACTCACCTTCGTACAACCAACCAAGTGATAAAAGCAACTCACCATTCATTCCACCTACCAGAACACGAGTGGTACAACTTGTACATGTGAACTCCTAGCATTCACAAATAATCAAAAACCCTCAAGCTTTACAACTCAACTAGGGGAGCACTTATGCCCAACAAGAGTTATAGTTACCAACAAAGTCTTATTGCAACAACTTCAGTGCATGGCATACGAAGATCAAGCTATTCAACCCTCTTGCATTTGCTTCAGACATTTCTTTTCTGTAACAATGCAAACACTACAACTCGTAGAAAGCTTCACACATTCTTGATCAAGACAGTGTAAAGCAAAACTATTTTATGGTGCCAACAAGAGCTTCATCAATGAAGGGCAACCACAATTCTCAAAAGCTTCACACACTTTTGATCAAGATAGTGTGAATCAAAACCAATTTATGGTACCAACAAGAGCTTCATCAAAGGAGTTCAACCGCAATTCTCAAAAGCTTCACACACTATTGATCAAGACAGTGTGAAGCAAAACCAATTTATGGTGCCAACAAGAGCTTCATCAATGGAGGGCAACCACAATTCTCAAAAGCTTCACACACTCTTGATCAAGACAGTGTGAAGCAAAACCAATTTATGGTGCCAACAAGAGCTTTATCAATGAAGGGCAACCACAATTCTCAAAAGCTTCACACACTCTTGATCAAGACAGTGTGAAGCAAAACCAATTTATGGTACCAACAAGAGCTTCATCAAAGGAGTTCAACCATAATTCTTAAAAGCTTCACACACTCTTAATCAAAATAGTGTGAAGCAAAACCAATTTATGGTGCCAACAAAAACTTCATCAATGAAGGGCAACTACAACTTGTAGAAAGCTTTACACACTCTTGATCAAGACTGTTCGAAGTAAATTCAATTTATATGAGAAATTCAACAAAGCTTCATCAATGGAGGACAACTACAAATTTTCAAAAGCTTCACACTATCTTGATCAAGATAGTGTGAAGCAAAATCAATTTATGGTACCCAACAAAGCTTCAGCTTCACACTATCTTGATCAAGATAGTGTGAAGCAAAATCAATTCATGGTACCCAACAAAGCTTCACCACAAAAGCTTCATCAACGGAAGACAACTACAAATTCTCAAAAGCTTCACACTATCTTGATCAAGATAGTGTGAAGCAAAATCAATTCATGGTACCCAACAAAGCTTCACCTACAAAGCTTCACAACCAAAGCTTCACTTACAAAGCTTAATATATATATATATATTTTTTTTTTTCAGAAATTCAAAAATTCGAAAATTCGAAAATTCGAAAATTCGAAAATTTGAAAATTAAAAAAAAAAAAATTGCCTAGGCCTTTTTTTTTTTTGGGCCTAACAACTTTCATAACAAATATATATGAATGATGAGTTTTGGGCTACCACTTAGAAAAGAAAATGGTGAAGTTTTGTTACTTTGGAAACTTGGCTACTAGCAAGACACTTCCTTCGTCAACTCCCTTGACCGGAGACTTGGGGGACTCCTACCATATGCTACTGCACCTTGATACTTGGAAGTTTCACGACCACTCAGTGACTTGGATTTTTCAAGTCTCCAACCGAGAAGTTTTCCTCACTCGGGAAATTAAGGGAGCACTACCTTAACATACATGTTTCACTCACAAAGCTTCAACAAAAGAACAAATTCAAAGAACTTAGTGAAGAATGCCTTGGTGTATTTAACACAATACGTTGAAATGAAGCAAAGCTTGTTTATTGATATCTCCAATAAGTTACAAATATGTACATATACATGAATCAAAATAAACAAACAAGAGGGAGCCTTCACAAAGGTTGCTCAGGAGAAGTCTCAGCAGTCGGCAAAGCCCCAAAAAGATGAGGAACCGGAGGGTGATTATTCGGAGCCTCAGTACTGGGCAGAACCCCAGAAGGAGGAGGCACCGAAGGTTAATCATTTGGAGCTTCATTACGAGGTACAGCCCCAGAAGACGAAAGCAATAAATGCCTTTGGAACAAACCCACAAACCTCTGATGATCAAGTAAAATCTGACCATCAAATTCCTGCAGTTGGTCAAGCTTCCTCTTTATTTTTGTAGCATAGTCATGTGTGAGCCTGTGCAACTGTTTATTCTCATGCTTGAGCCTTCTAATCTTCTGTTTGAGACTTATCACTTCAGTTGCCAATGATTCAACTTGGCGGGTTTGAGTAAATAGGCGTTGGGTCATATTAGACACAGAACCTGCACACTGAACACTAAGAGCCAGAGAATCCTTAACAGCTAACTCATCAGACCGTTTAGAAAGTAGTCTATTATCTTTGGGAGTGAGAAGGTTCCTAGCCACCGCCGCAGTGGTCATATCATTCTTCATCACTGCGTCCCCAACGGTAAGATGACCAGTAGAGGATAAGAAGGATGGGCGCCATATGTTGTCTTGAGAAGGCATGGCTGCCTCTTCACCTAAGTTTAAGTCAAAACGACAGTTGGATGGGCCAGACATTTTCAGAAATGACGAAGGAGAAATGAGGTGCAATAAATCTCTGAAGTACAAAAATAAGGGAAAAATTCCTACAAGCAATAACTCTCTGAACGTACTTCTTACACACAATTAGTGCCCCTATAAAAGAAAGGGTAACATGGCCGTTGGTTCAAAAATAAAAAAGGCACCACTCTCCGAATTTCGAGAAACAAATTTTCTTGAGTAAAATATGTCGACAATCCCCACACGCAACATCAGCTCCTCGAGTACCACAAATAACTTTGCCAAAGATCTCTGACAAAGTTTAGACACATAAATTTTGAAGGTCCAACTACCCTACTATTACCCACAAGGGTAAAGGAACAACACCACTACTTGATAACTGGAAAGTCCCCATGTGTGTTAACCTCCATGCTGCGTGGCAAGGCAGACTGGTAAAAATGCCTAACATTTACTCACATTCGAGAAAACACTCCCAACAAGATTGCTTGCTCAAAAATCGAAAAGGCACAGCTCTCCGAATCTCGAGAGCCAGACTCTCAATAGGATTACTTGCTCAAAAATTGAAGAGGCACATCTCTCCGAATCTCAAGAGCCAGACTCCAACCAGGATTGCTTTCTCAAAAATCGAAGAGGCACAATTCTCCGAATCTCAAGAGCCAGATCCTCAACAGGATTACTTGCTCAAAAATTGAAGAGGCACATCTCCTCGAATCTTGATAGCCAGACTCCCAACATGATTACTTGCTCAAAAATCGAATAGGCACCGCTCTCCCAATCTCAAGAGCAAGACTCCCAACAGGATTGCTTTCTCAAAAATCGAAGAGGCACCGTTTTCTAAATCTCGAGAGCCAGATTCCCGACAAGATTGCTTGTTCGAAAACCGAAGAGGCACCGCTTTCTGAACTTCGAGAGCTAGATTTCCTTGGATAAAGCTTGTCTGCAATCTTCACACGCAACATCAGCTTTCCAATTACCACAGACCATTTTTCAAAGTGCTCTGACAAAGTTAAAACACGTGAATTTTGCAGCTCCCATTACATTGCTATGACCGAAAAGGGTAAAGGAACAGCGTTACCACTTGCTGTTGGGACAATTCCTATACATGTCGACTTTCATCCTCCACAGCCAGGCAGACCTGCAAATAAAAAAATGCTCAACTTTTCTTCACATCTGAAAGGGCACTCTCAGCAGAGTCTCTTGAAATACTCAGCTTCTTTTCCCCCCGATAATACCTCTGCAAACAAGCCACACCAGAGTAAGAGTCTCATATCATCAGGGTTAAAAACAAGAGTATCCCATATCATGCTTTTTCCCTGTCTTTTCCTTTGGTCTTGTTCTTACTTGCAAGACAAGGAGAAAGAGAGCAATCAGTCAGCACTTGGAATCAAGCTTCCAGTCAGGAACCGACTGCTTGGAACCCTTGCTTGATTACTTACCTGGCATTGCTCTCAAGTACTCATCTTCAACATCTTATGCTTTCAGAGAAGATACCACATCTGCATGAGGAACAGATAGGGAAAGTGAGAATGATACAAGGAAGCATGTGGAGACAAGCGTAACAGAACACGTGCCGATACATCAACTACTTTGTCAACAACAAAAGTATCCCATATCATTAGGGTCGAACATACTCTAGATTTGATGGACTTGTTTTTACCCTCAAATTCTTGAGTCGTCCTTATACTATGGAGGAAACTAGAAAACCCTCCAGCCCAGTTCAAGAATAAGCCTGTGGAAAGTTACTTTTTCAAAAGCAAAAGCATCTCATATCATATCTTCTCCATTTGCTTTTCCTTATCCTTGTTGCTGTTTATGACACAAAGAGAAGAAGAACAATCAACTGGAAGCCGAAGTCGAACCTCTGATCCAGGTTGCTTGCTTGGAAATCTGATTGCTTACCTTGTCTGTTACCTTTTTCAGCAAATCTCTTAGCTCGGCGACTTGGGGGACTTCTACTATAGGGTTTCTATCGCACTTGATCAAGCCCGAAACTACAAGTAAGCTTCAACTGAAATTGATACATTACCTTGTGCATCTTCATCGGTTATAGATACCACCCCTGGATAGAGGAAAAGTACTTCTAGAAAAGATGCCACATCTACATATGAGACAGATAAGGCAAGTGAAAAGGATACCACACTTCGGTACTTAGAAGTTTCGTGATTACTCAATGACTTAGATCTTGCAAGTCCCTAACTGAGGAGCTTCCCTCACTCGGGAACTTAGGGGAGCACTGTTTGTACCATACTTGACCAATCCCAAAACTACTGAGCACCGGTCAACATTATACCGTCAAGGACCCATAAGAGTTTCCTTCCAACCAAGAGGCCAATCATAGCGCGACACGTGTCGACATCAGAAGCCAATCATAACGCGACACGTGTCAACAACAGAAGCCAATCACAACACGAAACGTGTCAATGTCAGAATGAAACTAGAAACTCTCTTCTATAAATAGAGATCATTCTCTCACAATATTTCCTAATGTCATTTGTACTAAATCATTCACTAGTACTCACTAAAGGAACCTATGTACTTGTGTAAACCCTTCACAATTAATGAGAACTCCTCTACTCCGTGGACGTAGCCAATCTGGGTGAAGCACGTACATCTTGTGTTTGCTTCCCTGTCCCTATCCATTTGCATACTTATCCACACTAGTGACCGAAGCAATCTAGCGAAGGTCACAAACTTAACACTTTCTATTGTACCAAAGTCCTCACTGATTTTGTGCATCAACAACATTTAAAAAAAAAAATCCTTTTTTTTTCCATTTTTGGAAGAATTTAATTTTTACCCATTTTCTCCTTTCTTGATCTCATCTAGGTTTCCTCAAAATCTATACAATTATTTTTCACCCAAATCTTGAAATTGCCACTTTTAGAAGACCAAACTTTCCTCAAAATAAAAAAATTAAGAAATGTGAGTAAAAGGTAAAAATAGTGTGCCTATAACACTATCCTGAACTTAAGGGTAATGCTAGGTTTCTGGGATAAAGAAACAGTGTTCCAGTGAGCGGTTTCTGGGTACCTTTTGCTGCCATATATTTGGTTCTCCTATATATATACTTGTACGAGAAACTATTATGCTAAACCAATATAGTTTGGAATATAGTCAGAGAAATGAGACAATTCTCCCATGGTTTTAGTACTCAAGTCTGTATTCTTTAGTTTTTAACAAATGCTGCCATTTGTACGATCTTAAGTTATGGAATGCCACCTACATTAGAGGGTGAGAGAACGTTAAGTGGTCGGTTAAGATGGTAGCTAGGAATAGTTTAGTTATCAGAGTGGTTAGTAGTGAACACATACGCATGAGTAATTATCCGTCGCTGATGTATGATAAGATTTTACATTACTAACTATTTGGGTTAATATTTGAATATTGGGCCTTAATGAAGGAAAACCCAAGGATGCCAACTAAAAAGAAGATTTGCCCGAAGTCCAGCATTGAGCCCAGAAGCAAATTGAAGCCTTTTCAACCATGATACAAGTCACGTATCTATAATTGAAATAACAAATGATGGAGACTAACCTACTACCAGCCAAAGAACATTTTCCAGTGGCATTGTTAGTAGAAAGTTGATGACCTACTACCCTTCAAGTGCTTTCGGGCAAAAGCAAAAGCTACATCAGTTGGGCCAAATTGTTTGTAAAAGGAAAGACATGCCCCAGAGTCAAGGACACTCAATCAATCAAACAAACAAACATACAAACTCTGCTCTCAAGCCAGATTTGCATCCACAAGCTGAAATCAACCTAGATTCAGTCCCTTTTTAGTGATAGCTTCCTTAGAAAAGTTATATTTTCTCTAGTATAAAAGGTCTACTACCAGAGGTCGCACTTGGTGCGATGGCAAGTGCCTTCGCCCATGAGCGGTAGGTCTCGGGTTTGAGACTTGGGAGCAGCCTCTCCATAAATGGGGGTAAGACTAGCCGACATTCACCTCTCCCAGACCTTGCGTAAAGCGGGAGCCTTGTGCACTGGGTACGACCTTTATAAAAGGTCTACTACCATTCCCAATGATGTAGTATTGATTCTCTCATGTAAACTTGTTTACCATCCATCCCTTTTAGCATATAATCTTGTAAATTCAAAGAGAAGTGATTGCAAGATGTTCAACCTTGCCAGACAAGGTGAAATCTTGCCCGAAGCTCTTTGTTTGTTTTCTAAATTAGTAGATCTATTACTTAATGCATTCTCTAACATGTATTCAAGTTATTCCCACTTGTTTTTTTCTTTTCCTATTTTAAGAGTCTCATTTGCATTTGGATTTGGTTAGCTTAATTGATATGTTTTCATTAAGATCAGTTGAGAATCAAACAAATAACTTAAGGAGCTCTAGACTCCCTTCATTCGAACATATAAGACTATGAACTAAAAGTCCTTATTTACAAGGCAAGAAAAAGAACTTAATGTGGACTTAACCCACCCACGACAATCCTTTGATAACAAGGAGTTTGAGTAACTTTGGGCGCAAGTAATCAACTTAAAACATACTTGTTCTACATCTGCTATGCCGAGATAGCAGTAGCACGCCTAGCACTTAGTTAGGTTTGATTGCGAGCCTCAAGGCCTACACCTAAGGCCCCACAAAGGCACCTTTGAGAACTAACTTTATTTTCTTCTTGTAGCACTTCAACAAGTAAGAGCTCGACTACACATCTAAAAGTGTCAATCTCTTGAGGAGCTGTGCTGAGGTCAGAGGAGCCTTCTCCAGAGAAAACTTTGCCCGAACACCAACACTACAGATTAGTAATTACCATCCGAAAGTCTTACAATGTTTGTCAATATTCGTCAAATAAGGACATGGGTGGGGGCACATTAGACCAAATAATACAAATACGGATTCAATGATATGATGCATAACAATCATACTAGTACTAGTGTAGTCAATATACAAATATAGAGGATATTATCACATCACATGCAAGCCTTTTGGTATTAGTGTAGGTTGAAACTAGCATGTCGAGAATTGTGTACCAACACTGCTAATACAGTTTAATCATGGCTCATATTAGATTACAGGACGGTCTGTAGTTCGCCCTTTTCGAAAAGTTGTGTGTACAAGACTGGTTAATATATTCTGCACATCAGATTCCATACCTCACATGCTAATTTCATCATTCCAGCTAGAGGTTCTTGTTTTTGTTTCTTACGTAGGGTTTTCAAAGATACCAAGAAAGGCTCTTGGACCTAATTGAAGTTGAACCCACAAAAGCATGCCCCTAATCATCATTTGATTATTCTAAAATATGCGTAACATTCTCTCGTCATATATGTAATATGTTTTGTTCTCTTATCTTTGTGGAGTTGCTATAGCATTTACTTAACACATTCACCATTTAATAGTTATCGCCATGATGAATGTATTAAGTAAATATTTCCACCATAGCCTCTCTTTTAAATCCAGACATGAATTAATAGTTCAAAGAAAGACAATATAATTATTACTTTGTGGTTGCTTTCTTTGTCTTTTCTTTCTCCTTCCCTTGCGTTGCCAAACAAGATATTCAAACCCTAGTTTTTCATATTCTGTTTAGCGTTTATGGACAACATTTCCTGGACATTATATTGCATGCACCCAACCTAACCACACACTCGCTTTCACAAAGTATTCAAGCCTTTTGGTACACAAAATAAATTTCAATGTAGGCACCAATTCTGGCAGAGGAAAGCTGGAAGCTAATAGGTAAGATTAGCTACATGATTAAACAAAAAGCTTGAAATCTCAGGTAGATGATTAGCTAATAGGAAAATAGTTAAGATTACCGGTTGCCACCTAAAATTTCAGTAACCACCCCTTAATTTCAACTAAGTGATGATTAAACAAAAAACTTGGGATTCTGAATAACCATATTTGGTATGGCAACAGTTGTGTACAAACAAAAGTCATTATATATTCTTTTGTTCAAATAAATCTAGAGGTGAATTGGAGACTGGTGCAACTGTAAGGGCTATTAATTTGTGAGTACTTTATGTGACAAAAGTCAAGTGTTGCTCGACCTACTCTAACGTCTTATTTTCTCACCCATATTATAACTTCAATTACCATAAAAATTTTAAAAATTGAAATGTTATTTTAATTATTATTCATAAAATAATCTCTAAATATATATATATATATATATATATATATATATATATATATATATATATATAATCAAGCCTCTACTCATAGTCAATGTCTCCCTTCCCGAATTTTTTTTTTCCAAGATAGAATATATTAAAGACAAATGGGAATGTTTACATCCTTAACTAGAATGTTAAACAAAAATTATGGGTTGATACAATCCAAGACAAAAGCACGACCCTCCTTAAATACAAACTTAGCCATCGAGTGAGCAGCACCATTGCTCTCCCTAGGCACAGAGGTGAACACGACGTCAACCTGGGTGCTAAACTCTCATTATCTCTAAGTATACATTCGAGGCTGAAGTCATAAGGCAATTCCTTCCTAAGCATCTGGATTATCACCTTAGCATCGGATTTGATAATCATGTTCTCAAACCCGTTGTCAATGCAGGCCAACATGGCCTCCCGGATCACACACACTTCAGTAGCGGCAACAGAGTGACAAAACCCGACTCCCAAGCCACTAGTAGCTTGGAGCAAACCAGCAAAGTCTCGACTGACCTAGCCCACACCCACATGCAGGCTATTCTTACACCAAGCCGTATCAATGTTGACTTTGATGACCCCGAACCGTGGCTTCTGCCACTGTACGACATTGCGACCCGCAACCCTTGTTGCTAACCCACCTTTGGGGCACTCACCTTTAGACTCCCCGGACATTGCATCTCTAAAGTCAGAGATGTTTTTCCTCCATGCCTCAAATATTTCCAAAGGTTGCCGGTGCACTCCATTAAACACCACATCATTCCATTAAACATCAAATCGTTCCTGTTTTTCTTCCATGCCTTCATGATCTTGTCAGTTTTATCCCTACCTTTGAACTATTTACAAAGGTTCACCCAGCTTTCTAAGAAATCTGCACCAGCCAAGCCGTGGGAGTTCAGATGGAGTGGAGAGCAGAACTAAAACTGGTGACTGAGAGCACAGTGGAAAACTAAGTGATTTTTCGATTCGTCCACCATACTACAAACCCCACACACATTATCAACCCTTATATGACGCCTTTGCAGGTTGCGTCTAACTGCCAACGCATGATTACAACACCACCAAATGAAGAGTTTAATTTTGTTAGGGGACCTTCAACTTCCATATCAGGTTCCACACCTGGAAGTTCTTTTGGTTTTCACTGGGCATGCCCCACCCATTTTTCCCCAAGGCCCTGTTTTCCATAAGGCTCACAGCCACTCCATACCCAGATTTGACCGAGTAATCCCTATTAACATTATA
Organism: Malus domestica; assembly: GCF_042453785.1. Taxonomy (NCBI): domain Eukaryota; kingdom Viridiplantae; phylum Streptophyta; class Magnoliopsida; order Rosales; family Rosaceae; genus Malus; species Malus domestica. The sequence goes on along the minus strand of NC_091674.1, from coordinate 24,111,796 downwards.
GTGCCACACCAATCTATCACAGCATCTAGTCCTACTCAAAGGGATACTTAAGATCGGAGCCATGTCATCGTTATTAAAGCCCACCGAGATCAAATCAGCATTCCAAGATTTCGAGGCTGGATCAATTAAATTGCTCATCAAAGTGCTTTGCAAGCCATCTCACGGCCTTACTTTGAACTTGGAGGGCTTAGGGAACCATGGGTCCTCCCTAATACTAATATTAGCTTCATCTCCCACCCGTCATCTTAAGCCTTGCTAGAGCACCTTACGAGCTTCAAAAATTCCTTTCCAACCCCAGGAAATGTTTCTCCCCCTACAAGCACCCATAAAAGTTGCACCTAGAAAGTACTTGTCCTTTAAGACTGTTGCAAAGAGAGACATCAAGTTTTGGGTTAAGTGCCACCCAATCTTAGCCAGAAAGGCCAGATTGAAGCATTAGATGTCTCTGAAGCCAAGGCCTCAAGCATGCTTATGTTTCATTATCCGATCCCAGGAGATCCAGTGGACACCTTTCCTTTGCTCGTTACCTCTCCACCAGTAATTTCTTATAGCTTTCTCCATGTCTCTACAGACCCCAATGTGAAGCTTAAAATAGCTTATGGTGTAGTTAGGCATAGCCATGGCCACCTCTTTAACTAGGACTTCCTTCTCTGCTTGGGACAAAAATTGCTCTGCCCACCCCACCATACGGGTCTCAATCTTATCTCGGGCTTCTTCAAAAATAGCTTTTTTGGAGTGGCCAAAATCCACTTACAGCCCAAGGTACTTCCCAAAACCCTACTTGCACTGAATACCCAAAGTTCCCATAATTTTTTTTCTTAGTACGGGACTTAGTCTTCGAGCCAAAGAAAACCAAGCTTTTAGACAAATTGACTTCCTGGACGGATCCCCGTGCATAAACCTTTAGCACCCTCGTAACCCCATGCGCCTCCTCCACCGAAGCATTACCGAACAGAACATAATTGTTTGCAAAAAAGAAAAAGATGCGTTGCTGGTACACCGTTTGGCGTAATCTTGAACCCGTGAAGCGTACCTTGCTCCAACCCATTCCTAATCAACATGGAAAAACCTTCAGTGCAGAGAAGAAATAAGTAGGGAGATAGGGGATCTCCCTGCCATTCTATAGTTGCCACCTTCATTTTCTTCGTTACTCAGTATATTGTTGAAATCCCCGATAAGGAGACTTTGGTCCCTATCTTTTTCGATCCTTCTGCTCAAGCATCTCCATTGGTCCTTCTGTTTTTTCTCGTCAATATTGTCATAAATAGCAAACAAACGCCAGTGGCAACTATTATTCATGTCCCATAGTCTTGCTTCAATTACATAGTCCTCAAATTTCACCAAGGTTACTAGTGAGATATCTCTCCAAAATAAGCATAGCTCGCCGCCAATCCCTTTAGGTTCCACAACGTGCATATACTCCATTCCCAGCCTTCTTCTAAGAAACTCATAGCGCCTGCTTTTGTTCTTTGTTTCTAGCAGAACCACTATGTCAGGGGTGTGGAGCCGATTATGCTCCATCAGGTTGTCAATTGTCAGGTCACCCCTGATATTCTAACAGTTCCAAACGATTAGCTTCATGGAGACTTAGGAGATATCTTAAGGCTGGTCTCCTCCGCCTCTAGAAATAAGCCCTTCCTCGGTTGATTCTTTTTAAGTTCCCAACATTGGCTTGGCACTGAGAACTCCACCTCTTGGTACACCCGTTTTCTCCCATTGTGTTCGTTCATCACTACCTCAAAAATGGATGCCAATTCGAAAAGGTCATCATTTATAGCCTTGTACCCTTCTACCTCCCCTTCACCAGTCACTTGCACGACTTCATCCTCCCTTTACCATTTATGCCACTCTCAATACCATCTACCGCATGCGGCATAGAGTTTAGGTCGAACCATTGGCTTTGTCCCAAGGATACATTTGCCACATCCTCACCTTTGACCTACTCATGAAGCTCATGAAGGACAACATTTTTAGCTCCATCAGCTACCACTCCCCCTGGTCCATTTAGCCCAGCATCAAATGAAATTTCCCTAACTCGTCTGGCTTCCTCCTCCACCAGTCGTTGGCATCGAATTTTGTCAAGAAGTTTTGAATCCCCATTAACACTCTTGCTCGAGGACCATCGAGGCTTGCTCGGCGAAGAGCCCGTATCAAGCACATCATCTTCCATCTTAGCAGTATAGTCATTTCCACACTGGGATCTGAAACCCCCAAACTGTGCGTGACACCTCTTTCCTGATGTCGTCGATGAGCATCCAGAATGTTGTCCCCTATCAAGCTCTTTACTTCAATCTTCCTTCCAGCGTTCTGAGCTCCTACATCCCCCACTTGAGCCTAAAGAGGCCCTGCTTCGTGAACTAGTGCCCAAGAGGCTTCCCCTCATATCCATCACTGCATCCAACTAGCGGAAAACAAATGCCTTTTCCATCTCCTTGGAGCTCTCACCTTTACCCTTTCCTCCAACCTGAAGGTCTTTACAAGCTCTTGTGGCGTGACCTAACATCCCATAGATGAGGCAGTATTTCGGTAGTGCTTCATACTTAAAATCAACCCAGACCTTACCGTTGTTAGGAAAGTTGACAAACGTCTCTTGCATTAGGGGTTCACGGACATTGAACCTGATTTTCACACGAAGAAACCTCTTAATGTGGTCCCGGCTTCTCAACTTATCCACCATTCAAATAGAGCCCATTAAACCGCCAATGGATTCTGCAACCGCTTGAGTCATGCTGAGCACTAGAACGTTATGAAACTGGACCCAGAAGGCACCCAAAGATAGAGGTGTCTATCTATTCAGACCATTTTCAGTTCGATACGCCATCATTACCAGGTTGTTTTTGAATGACCAAGGCTGGTCCGCATCCAAAACCCTCTGCATATCACGTTGTCTCGCAGATCGTGCCAGGAACCTATGTTCGCCAATGTCCCTGATAGAGACCCCCTCTCGTCCTTGCTAGAGTGACATAAAGCAATCGATGAACACATCACCCTTCACATCTTTGGTGGTGAGCACTTTAGCAATCATAGTGTACTGAATCCCAATAAAGGTTTTTCAACATCCTTCCTTTCGATGCTGATGCCCCCTAGCTCATTCTCAGACAATCTCAGCTTGGATCCGAATCATGAGCCCAGGTCCTCCACATCTCTCATTTCTTTATTCATCTCAGAGGAAGACCAGAGACCACACAGCAGCCAAGGGTCCCCCAGGACCTTTCGTCCTTCCACAAGTCGCCCCGCCGCTGAGGCACAAGATCTACTCTCAGAAATATCCATAGTTTTTGATCATGTGAACTTTCCTTTCCCGATGTTCATTCCAGCTAGAATTCTAGAATCTGGTCACTTCTTATATCTCCAACCGATTGCAACTCTCCTTCCTTCCATATATCCACTCATTCCCTCCCTCTTCCCCACGACCAAGCCTCATGCCGCATTCCTAAAATTCCATCCTCATGCCCCTTTCCAAATTCCCGACACTCAATCCCACTCCTTCAAGCCCAATTACTTCTTCTAGTCTCTCATTTCATCTATTAATTTTTAAATAATTGTTTGGTAAAATATTTTAAATAACTATTATATATGATTAACTAGAGGAATAGAAAATGAAGAAAATATTTATTTAATGGAATTGAGATAGTTGCAATGCTATGGTGAATAGAGAAGAAATTTTCTTTTACTTTTTTTACTTTGGTCATTGGATGACATTTTACAAGAGGGTAAAATTAGTTTCAAAAGTTTTATTTAAAAGTGGTTGAAAAGATAAGACAGTGGGGTAAGTTTATCAACACTATTAAAGTCTGTTTGAAATTGTTTTTAAAATTACTAAAAGTAATTCTGACCATATTTGGTAAAAATGTTAAAATTATTTATGTGTTTAAAAAACACTTGAAGTATTTCATGAAAGAACACATGTTTTTTGCTTCTTTCACACTTGTATTTTTATTAAAAATTAGTACTAATATTGCAACCTAGTTACTAAAAGCGTTTCTGAGCAGAGTGTTTTCTTTTTTCGGACAAATGTGTTTTCTAAACTGGTCAATTTTGGTTTTAATGTATAATCCATGAAAATTCTATGGTAAGTATGCAATACTATTGATTATCTACCAACCAAGGACATTAATGGGGCACTCATAACCGTTTGCCATAACTTTTTGACCCTTAGTCACTTGGGGTGGGTGCAGTGCGGTCACTGCTAAATTTTATTTTCTTTACCAGATCCAGATTCCTGAAATAAGATAAAAGAAAGAAATAAATATTAGATTTATTTTTTCGCTAAATTTTGTGTCAGAAACCTGTGGGTGCTGACTGAGTAGTGATGTAGTGAACCCGAATATTTATGGTACTTATTTACTGGAGATGATCATGGTACTGTTACTGAAGATGATGATGATGATGATGCTGCAGATTGGTCCTATCCACATGGGTTGTAAATTTCACTAAACGCCGCAAACTCAGTTTCTTCCTCTTATCTTACTGGGAACATGAGAGGAGAGAGTGGTCAAGCATCCCAAGCATGGGCTTGGGGACTTGTGTGTTGGAGTCTACATAATAACTGTATACATTGGTATTTGGTATTGCTACGTATTACTGGTACTACCATACGTGGCGGCGCCATATGTATATACACAGTAATCATGCATGCACTTCAGCTCACCGCCTCAATTTTTTGCGTACACTACTACAATATTAGCTTTAGGTGGCGAATGATGGTGGCGGATATTAGAAAATCATGTCGGATAAATTATATTCGACACATCATTTAATTACTGGCGGATATTAAAAAAATCATGTCGGTTATATTGGACATACATTTCTGGCGGATATCAAGAAAATACTAGCAGATATTTACTGGCGGTATTTTTGAATCTTTTTTTTTTAATATTTTTTACATATTCTGGCGGTTTTTAAGTTAATGGTGGCGGTTATAACCGACAGAAATTGACTATTTTATTATTCTACTTTATGGTGGTTATTATTTTAGTATTCTGACGGTTATAACCGACATAAATGAAAATTTTATTATTTTAAAATGTTTTATTGATTAAAAATAAATAAATAAACACATATTTTTATTTTTATTTTTTTTCACTCATGACCCTAAAGTCTAATGAACCCAATTCCCACAACCATAAATTTTCTGAGAGAATAATAGCAACAGACTACAATCTAAAGCTCTATCATTTTTGTAATAAGGATTATGCTCCCTCACAGGCAAGCAACAAGATACAAATAAATTTAAACAATTTTTTCCAATGCGTCACAATGCACATTGTCTGGCACATAAACACACATGAACATCTGGTGTACTTTATCATGTTTGATATTATTATCTTAAAATGTTATATTGATTAAAAATAAATAAACACATGTTTTAAATATTATATTTTTTGTGATTTTTTACACATGCTGTCTCATAGTATATACGAACATATTTGACGGTTGGATTGTTGAAACTAGTTTCGTAGAATGTATATCCTATCAAATTGATAGATTTAACAAACACTTAAGAGTTAATGTTATACTTCCATTAAGTATAAAATAAAATTTATCAACTAGTGTAAATATTTTAAATTGAAGATCAAATTCATTCATTGCATTCTTATAGGATCGAGGAGTGTAGCTATAAAAAAACAATCAAAATCGGAGCTAAAATAAATTGTAATTTTTCGTTTATAACCGTCGAAAACTTTTGTTTTGTTACCTAATCTCTGAATGTTTGTTTTCGCTACGAACCCGATTCGGCCCTAATTCACGTCAACACTCTCGTAACGACGCGTACTATTTAATTACGACAGGAAGAAAAATAATTTAAAACTATATACGTACATCCACGTCACTAAGCCTCGAGGGCATTATCGTCACTTTACATACTCGGGGATAAAATATATACAATAAATTGGGACGGGTTGTTTCAATGTACCTATGCCAACTTAAAATTTACCAACATATCAGCTAGAAACGTACCAATACTAAATGGAAACATACCCCATATCATCGACCACTAGAATCTATTTTCCAAATGTACCATAAGGACGGAAGAGTATCGACTGACAGAAAAGAAATGGCACGAAAAAATTGTAGAATGATCGTGAAAGAAGAACATAAATATATCACATTAGAAGCATAAATAAATCAAATTTGATATGTTTTTAGATTTTTAAAACATACGTCTACTAGATTCTAGGAGATTTGGCTAATTATTAGTTAATTGGTGCATTATATATATGGCAAATTGTGTAATTTTGCATTAAAAAAATGCTACTTATAATATGTAAGATCCCACATCGCTTAGGGGTGAGGATCATGTAAGCCTTATATGTATATTCTCATCTCTACCTAACACGAGGCCTTTTGGGAGCTCACTGGCTTCGGAGTTCCGTAGGAACTCTGAAGTTAAGCGAGTTCGCGCGAGAGCAATCCTAGGATGGGTGACTCATTGGGAAGTTCTACTTGGGTGAGTTCCCAGAAACAAAACCATGAGGGCGTGGTTAGGGCCCAAAGTGGACAATATCGTGCTACGGTGGAGCCAAGCCCAGGATGTGGTGGACATTCCGGGTCGAGGTGTGTCATAATATATTTGGCACTTAAAATGCAGGAAAATGTTTTGTAAAAATGCTAAAAGGTATAGATGTTTAATTTAACAAATAGAACAATGAGGCATTTAAATCTAAACGCCCCTATAATAATTGTCAAAGAGAATAATATAGGGGCAATGATTGTAATTTTGTAAAATATGTTGGGGTATACTTGTTATTTGAAAATTTCATTATATGGGCCCTGATTACTATGCATAAAAAACACTTTTTTTAGAAGCATGGTAGCCTCTGCATCTGCTTTTCTATGTTTTTCTACTGTCATTGGCAACAGTTTAAAAAAAAAAACACTTATTTTTTTTTTGTTTTACCAAACACATTTGATATTCCATAATTTTTAATAAGTTATTTTTTTTAAAAGCACCATGATCCTCTCATTTTCTTTAGTGTAATTTAAAGTGATAGTATCGTTGTATAAAGAAAAATATAAATCAATAATGTTCAAATTTAAGATATAATATTCACTTATCAATTAACCAAAATCAAATATGAATAATTGCTCCAAGAAAAAAAAGTTCAAAACAATTCACATGTAATGCAAGAATAATGCAATTGGAGCCACCGCTCTCGTTTATATGAAGCATTCATAAATTGGAGAGCGTAGTTTTGCGAGAGATTTTTTAGTGTGAGTAAAATACGGAGTAGTATATCACGTGTTACTATATAAATAGTGGTATTCCACTTCGCTTAAAAGTAAGAGGTCTTAGATTCAAATCTTGTGGATGGTACATTCGATACCAATTTAGGCTGTACATTGTGTGGTTTAGCCGAACTCTCCCTCTCATAATGTAAAAATATCGATGTACTAAAAAAAAAAACACGTGGAGACTAAAATTTGTAAACTGAATAACGTAGAAGTTAATATTTGAATTATTACTTAAACGTTGATTAACATGTTTATTTTTAATGATGATATATTATTTAATTTGTAAATTTAGACTATAAATTTAATTAACGGGGAGCGTGATGAGGCGCTTTTTCTCATTCGCGTGGATGGATTGGGGAATTTGGAGCATGAGGCCATCTCCAACCAAAGGGTCCAGAGGGCCAAAGAGCCGAAAATAGCCCGAAAATCGTCTCCAACCGAGGGCTAGGCCAGAGGGATGTGGAATCTGAGATGGTCCCACGGAATCGGAGAGGGTTGGAGGGCTGATCAGAAAACCGCTTAATCATGTCGATTATAATCGATAGGAATGCATTTACATGAAATACAATATATGTATTCATGTCGGTTATAACCGACAAGAACTTTTAAAAAGAATTTTGAATCCAACAGCTAGCTGGCGCCAGTTACCTTTGGATTCAATTTTTTTTTTTTTAGGTTTTTTGGGCCTTTTTTTTTAATTCTCAAAAATTCTATATTTTTTTTTCCTATCAATACCTAAACCATTCATTCACCATTCCTTCCAAAATTTTTAAATTTAAGTTAATGTTGTTTTCAAATTTAATTTGTAGTTTTTAAATTTAATTTGTCATTTTTAAATTTTAGTTGTAGTTTTTAAATATAAGTTGTAGTTTTTATATTTAAGTTGTTGTTGTTTTTAAATTTAAGTTGTTGTAGTTTTTAAATGATAAATTATGTTTGGCCCCATAGCCCTTTGATCCTCGGTTGAAGACAGTTTTTTGTGACAAGGCTAAAATGAGCCCTCTGGCCCTCGGTTGGATACAGAGGCAAATATGGCCCTGTACTGTTCATTAAAATATTAATATCTTGGAGGATCTTGGAGGGCCAGAGGGCTAAAACAAGCCATCTGGCCAGCCATCGGTTGGAGATGGCCTGATGGGTGAGCAAGGGGTCCACTTCACTGTCATAATATTTTATTGCACAGCCCACGTGTCACCCTATATTTTGTAAATTAAATGATGTAATGGTTAATTATTAGATTATTATTTAAGTGTTAATTAACGTACTTGACACATCATTTGTTTTTCAAATTTAATTTAAAATTTTGGTCTCTCTAATATTATCCTTAAACATAATGCTACAAAGACTTTTGTAAACAATATTTACAAACTAAATGAGGTGTCGCCAACTTTCATATCATTTAATTTATAAAATTTTATTTATAAATTTAACCTCATTAACATTATCTTATCCTTAATTGAAAGTTTCAAAGATATTAAGTGTTATAAATCTATGGAATTTAATCGTACTCTATAAAACAATGATTGAAAATGCACAAGATATACAAGAAAGGGAAAAGTAGGACTGAGAGTAAGGACTTGGATTGTCTGCCCTCCTATTTCGGTGCCCTCCCCGTGCCCTCCTGTTTTGTGTGGTCACAGTTAAGCCACGTCAATATTTTATATTATTTTTTTATAAAAATAATAAAACAAAAAGAAATAGTAATATAAAATGTTGACGTGGCTTAACCGTGACCACAAAAACAGGAGGGCACGGGGAGGGCACCACAATTAGAGGGCAGACAATCCAAGTCCCTGAGAGTAATGACGGCTTCTGAGCTTTATCCTTTCCTTTTTTCTTTTCTGATTGAAAGGGTACACAGCTTTTTTCAATGATCATCAGCTCACAATATAATTTTAACAGTTCTGAAACTTCATATACAGCATTCTACGTACGTGCATGAATCATAATACACGTATTTACAAGTAATTTTAACAGGCCTTGTTGAGTGTAATCATACGTCGCAAAAAAAAAAAAAAATCCTGCATGTATTTACAAATAATTAGATTATTTTTTATATTATTGTAAACACGGAAATTCCTGCGATGAACGAGACAAGAACACGTGTACAAAATAATATTTGTATTAATGATTTAGGGGTTACAATCTCTTCTACAAATTTAGCCTCTGATTCTATCTTTGTAATGGGTAGATTTGATGTTGTTGATCCAAAGGGCCGTCGGGGCTTGATCTAGGGATGAACGAATGATGGATGATGAACACTTTCTTCAAGGGCCGTCGGGGCTTGATCTTGAATTAGTGGAAGTTCTTCAAGGGGCCATTGGGGCTTGATTTTGAATGAGGATTTGACGAAGAACGAAGAGAGCTTTCTTGATCCTTCGGGATTTGCTTGGGAGCTTTGGAGTTTCAAAGCTTCAAGATTTTGGTGTGAGGTGAATTGGTTATGAATTGGTGTCCAAAATGAATGCCTTGGCCTCCTATTTATAGAATTCCAAAACTTGATTTTTTGGATTTAAATAATTAGATGAAATAAATCATTTCTGCCAGGTGTTGACACATGTCCTGTTTGATGACTTTTCCGATTTATTTTGATTTTTCGTTTAGTCACATGCTATGTGTAAAATTTATGTGACACATAAACGTTGAAATTTTAATTATTGATCAACATTTATTTTACCGAAATTTCGATGTCTACAAATGCCCCCACTTCAAGGCGCGTCGTATACATGTGCTTGTCATGTGTAGAAGATGCGTTTTGAAGTCCCTTACTGCAGATGTTGATCCAAGGGCCGTTGAGGCTTGATCTTGAACTGGGTTGGTAATTTCTTCAAGGGCCGTTGGGGCTTGATCTTGAACTTTGTTTGAAATTTCTTCAAAGGCCGTTGAGGCTTGATCTTGAAGGTTGAAATTTGACCACAAGGAGCTTCATGTGGTAGATGATCTTTTGCTTTGGTAGTGGGTGAATCCGCACGTATTTTGTTGCGCTTGTTGACTTTCCACAGCTTTGATCTTGAACTGGTTCGGAGGATTTTCTGGTTTCCTCCAATTGTTGACTTTCCACAGGCTTATTCTTGAACTAGGTTGGAGGATTTTCTAGTTTCCTCCAATTGTTGACTTTCCACAAGCTATTCATGAACTGGGCTGGAGGGTTTTTTGGTTTCCTCCAAAGGACTTTCCACAGACTTAATCTTGAACTGGATTTGATTCAAGGGTGGTGGACACTTAATCTTGAATCGGACTTGTGATTTCTTTTAGGGCCGTTGAGGCTTGATCTTTGAATTTAAACATGATCACGAGCAGTTTCAGGACATGCATGCTTTGAAAGATTAAAGAAGTTCGCCGCATTTTCATATGAACCCTGAGCAGTTTGGTCAACGGTATGATCTTCAAGATTGATGGGCTCTTCTTCCAGTTGATGACTTGATCTTTAAAGATTATCGAGACTTTGTTCTTCGGCGATAGTGCCAGCGAAAGGTTGTTGAAGCTTCTCAAGCTCTTTGATTATAGCAACGATGGCAAGCTTGGTTTTGACTTAGACCCCTCTGTCTGGATTATGCAGTTTGGTCGAGAAGGGTGTCCTGCCATAATGATTTGTTCCAACTCATCGTGCTGAATTCTTCTCTGCTTGTTTCTTTCGCCTAGCAGAAGTGGTGCGCAACCCTTTGCCTTTAAATGGTTCTTCAGAGCATCACTTTTCAGCCACTCATCCATGCTTGGCAGCTTCAGTGTAAAGAGCCAACGCCATATCAACTGTTTTGAAATATTTGCTGAGGAAATTCGAGATCCTTCAACAGTTGAAGATGAGCACTCGAGAGCAACGCTAGGTAAGCAACCAGGTAAAGGTTCCGGGCAATCAGTCCTTGATCGGACGTTTAATTACAGGTTCCGACTGATTGCTTCCTTTCTCCTTATTCTGCAGGTAAGAGCAAGGGCAAGGGAAAGGATGGGGAAAAAGCATGATATGAGATACCTTTGCTTTCGACCCCGATGATATGAGATACTTTTGCTTTTGAAGAAGTAGCGGATGAACCAGCACGTATTTTGTTGCGCTTGTCTCCACATGCTTCGATGTATCATCTTCACCTGCATCATCTGTTTTCTAGGCAGATGTGGTGTCTTTTCTGGAAGCACAAAATGTTGAAGCAATAGGTACTTTAAGAGCAGTGCTAGGTGAGCAATCATGAAAGGTTCCAAGCAGTCGGTTCCTTACCAGGAGCTTGAGTGGAGGTTCCGACATATTGCTTTCTTTATCCTTGTCTTCGCAGTGAAGAGGGAGGACAAAGAAAAGGATAGGGTGAAAGCATGCTATGAGATACTCTTGCTTTCAACCCCAGTGATATGAGATACCTTTGCTTTGATGTGATTTGGCTGAAGAAGCGTTTCCAGGGAGGAAGAAAACTGAGTTTTGGTTGCAGATGCCTTCGGCAAGGAAGAAGAGTCAGGCTGGATGTGTGTCTTGCTACAGAGGATGGAGGTCGAATCATATGGTGAGCTCCCAACAGCAAGTGGCAGGGTGGATGTGGCCTTGTCTCCCATGCTTTGTCGGCCAACAGTCGGGTAGGTGAGTATGATGGACTCCATACGTTTTCAACTTTGTCAATCTCTGGCAAAGTTGCACGTGATAGCCGAAAGCTGAAACTGCGTCTGAAAAGTGTTGACGGATTTTACGCAGGAAAATCCGGGTTTTGAAATTCGAAGAGCGGTGTCTCTTCGATTTTTTTTTTTTGAACAAATGGTTGTGTTGCCTCTTCTTTTTAAAGAGGTGTCAATCATTTTCAACCTGCACGCTTTGAAGATTGCTCGCCTTTGAAAATTGTCTTTGCTGTATTTCTGAGATTTTTACTCACTCCAACCCTTTTCTTTTACCATCTTTTTGGAAATGACTAACCCATCTAACATTTGTTTAGATTTGAGTCTCAGCAGTGACGCAGGTGCACCGCGTCAGGATAATATATGGCGCCCGTCCTTCTCATCTTCTAATGGCCCTCTTACAGTTGAAGACTCTGTAATGAGGGATACAGCAACGGCTACGGTTGTAGCTAGGAACCTTATCACTCCAAAAGATAATAGGATACTTTCACGACGGTCCGATGAATTAGCTGTTCGAGAGTCTCAGGCTCTCAGTGTCCAGTGTGCGAACTCTGTTTCCAACATGGGCCAACGCTTACTTGTTCGAACTCGCTAGGTTGAATCATTGACAGCCGAGGTGGTAGCTCTTAATCAACTGATCAAACAGCTGAAGTATGAGAATAGAGAGTTGCATGTGCTTGCAAATAATTATTCGACAAGCATGAAGAGGAAGCTTGATCAGTTGCTGGACTCCGAAGGTCGGATTCAAAGTGACAATCAAAGATTTGTAGATGTATTCCAGAGGGACCTTTTGCCTTCGTCATCTGGAGTTCGACCAAGTATTGAGGCTCCGAATAATCCATCCCCAATGCCTCCCTCTTCTAGGGTTCCGCCGAGTACTAAGGCTTCAAGTACTGAGGCTTCACATAAGTGACATTTGTGAAGGCTCCTTTTTTTTTTTTTTTTTTTTTTTTTACACATTTGTAATTTCTTAGAGATATCAATGGACATGCTTTATTTTATTCAGTATGTTGTGCTAAAACGTATATCTGACTAAGATGTGTTACTCCTTTTATTTTATTTTATTTTATTTTTTTTTATTTTTTTATTTAGATGGTGCCTGATGCACACTATTCTTTTACCCCCTATTTTTTTAGACGGAAATTCGTCGTCCTCCCCCTACTTTCTTCCTTTCAATTATTCTGTCTCCACCACCTATTTCCTTTTTCATTCTTGACTTGCTAATAGTAGCATACACCATGACCTATCTTTCTTGCTTTTTATCATTTCCTTTGGATGGTGCCTGTCAATCACTTCTTTTCTTTGCTTTCGGTGGCTGGCCACCATTTGAAAACCCTTTTTTTTTTCTTTATATATGGTGCTTTGTAGGGATGGAACTCGACGGACGGTGAGCTGCAGTCGAGGCTTCATGACCGGCTAGTCGTTTGACGGCGGTTTATTGAAGTTCTTCGTCATTGTTGTTTGCCACGGACAGAGAGAAGGCCTTTGGGTGTGAGTTGGGCAAACTTTGGTTTTGTCAATCACATTCAAAGGCAGCAGTCATGGCGGAGGTGCAGAAACAGCTGGAGCTTGAGGCAGAATGCAAGGCATTGAGCTTCACAACCGGCTAGTCGTTTGACGGCGGTTATTGAAGTTAGTGGGGATGGGAGAGGCCAAACTCCATGGAGGCAAAGATCATGATGGAGTAGGTGAGCTTGATGGGATCTTTGTCTTTCTTCACTTTCTTATGGATCTTCTGCAGGGATTGTCCACCTGTGACCATGTACAAAAAATGTTGACACCAACTTCGCATACTAGTTGCTGAGGCACCACAATCCAGAGGCCAAGCTTTTCTCCGAAGGCGTGTTGCTCCAGCTTATGGTACCTATCAGACCGCTTGCCGGGAACCATTTCATGCATCTCAATCAATTGCCACAACGTGAACAAAGTGATCACCCATGAGAGCACCATTACAACACATCCTGGACCCTATCCGAGACTGGACGTTGCAAAGGGAAAACCTAGGACACCAACTCCAACCATGGAATTGACCTTGTGGAAAGCTGCGTACCACCAATTTGCATTCCTTGATGAAGTAATTGGAAGTCAATCATTTATTTCCTTCTGCTTCCTTGCCTTTTCATCATCAATGATCTGCAACTGCTTCTCCGGTCTCTCATCCACTACGCGGCCATGACTTTTCAGATCGTTTGACTTAGAAGCAACTAGGGGATCCACATGACTCTTAGAAGCACCGCTTTGCTTGCCCGAATCTCCAGCGATCTGAACCTGGGCATTTGGAATCAAGTACGACAAGCCCATCTTCGAGAAGCATTTAATAAGCTCTGCAAACACCAGATTGGATGATGCAACTTTTGAAGCCAGTTCAATAGGAAACTTCGAAGCAAATTCACGAAGTGGCTCTGGCAGGGACTTCACAACTTCGATTTCGTCATCGTCGTCATCAATTTGTTGATAGGGGTTTGATGGTTATACAGCCAATAGAAACAATGAAACATATTTTCTGAGCTGACAACAACTCTCCCTTCTTCGTGACTCTTAGAGTAGTGCCGATTCTCAGACCGGGAAACAAGTATCTTCATTGATCCTACTTGATTAAGTGGTGACAGCAACCTGAATCCCCTGTTTTAGATTGTAGTTGAAATCAGCAGGAGGGCCAACGTACCCAACCTTGGCGTGGTCCTCTTTGGATTCGGATTCGGAGTCGGAAGGGAATTAGAGATGCGAGTCTGATTCCGATGGCGGAGGCGGTTCATTTCCTGCATGAATGTCATGGAGGAAACAGTGGAGGTCGTGGTGCACGTATGAGGTCTGGAGGGAGATGGAGAGGCTCCGGAGAGATCCACGAGGGTTTTGAGGTGACAGCGTCGGACGGTCTCAGCCCCAGGCTTTGGACCAGAGGGTGTTCCTCGCGATTTGGAATGAAATCGCAGCGATCGGGGGGTCGAGCGAGGTCAGGCGAGTGACAGTGTTGGGGTTACCTTCCGAGAAGAAGGAGAATGAGACATGTATTTCGACGAGACTTGCCGGCCTCTGGGTCGCTTCTGAATGAAGCCATTTGTCTTTTTCAGCAGGTAAGAGAGGAGGCCCCGATGGGTTTTGGAGATGGGCGGTGAGTGAGAGACTGAATTTGGGTGCCCTCTGGGTGCCTCAAATTTCTACAGAGACTAAGGGAGAGGGAAGAGAGATCCACGAGTGGTTTTCAGGGCGTAGGACCCATGGCGAAGCTGGAGAGAAAGCAGGGTCAGCGTGCGAAGCAGTGGATTGGGGCTCCGGGGAGGATGCGCCGTTGTCGTTGGAGGCGAGGATGGATCTGATGACCTTGAGCATTTGGAGTTTGGTCTCGTACTGTGCAGACTCGTGGTCGAGCTCGCTGTCCTCACGGCAGGTGGAAGAGATGGGGAAGTCGAAGTGTGGTGGAAGTTGTTGGGTTTGTTGGTGAAATAAGAGGAGGCTCGTAGAGGAGGACAAGTGAGGATGGGCTTTGAGAGCCGGGCCCGGATTTGTAGCTAGTGGACTTGGGTCTTCTTCTTGGAGCTGGATTTGGATAGTAGGCTTGGGCCTGGTAACTGCCACTTGGGTTTGGATGACCTCCTTTTGATGGGCTGGCTGGATAGGTCATATATATATACGTATATAAAAGGAATTTTTTTTTTATTTTTTGGTAAATACATAATAACATATGTATTCATTTTCTTTTTTCGAAGAAGCTGTAATTTAATTGCGTACAAAGAAAATTGCAAATTTTTTTTTAAACAAAATAAATTTGTAATAAAATTGACCTTCATCAATGAAACACTTATTTATTATTATTATTATTATTTTAAATACATAGTAATCACATATGTATTTTTTTTTTGTAATGAAATTGACTTTCATTAATAAAACATTTATTTTATTTATTTTTTATTTTGATGTGACTGAACTCGAAATTTAATGTTCGAGCTGCCTACGTACCCCTCCAAGGAAGAGATCAAGTCAAAACGTAGTTGAAATGAGTGATGGTGGTTTTAACAGTGATTTTGATGATGATTTTGCCGTACACAGTTTATGCTCTTGCGGGCCAGGAACGTTGGTTGTCGCCTTTTAGGGGTAGTAGCGCTTCAAGAATCTTCCATTGATAGGGCCAATCTTCAAGCCGTATTCTGCCATGATTAAGTAGGCGCCGTTGGTGTAGACTTCTTGTATTACGTATGGTCCGTCCCACTTTGATGTGAACTTGCTTTTCGTCTTGTGAGTTGTGATGATAGGTCTACCCAATGCGAGGACGAGATCTCCAATTTGGAAAGACCTTGGGCGAACCTTCTTGTTGAATGCCTTGGATAACCGTGCTTGGTAGCATTCCAAATGTTGTTGAGCTTCGAGCCTTCTTTCGTCGAGTGCTTCCAACTCTTGAAGGCGCAACTTTGCATTCTCTTCATTAGTCAAACCTTCTTGTATAGCCATTCTCAGTGAGGGGATTTGACTTTCGAGCGGTAGAACAGCTTCCACGCCATATACAAGAGAATACGGCGTAGCTTGGGTAGGAGTCCTATGTGTCGTCCGATATGCCCAAAGTGCTTCGCTTATTCTTTCATGCCAGTCTCTCTTTGTTCGGCCGATCACCTTCTTTAAGAGATTGCACAATGTTTTGTTGAATGATTTTGCAAGACCGTTGGCAGGGGCATGATACATGGAAGACTTGTGCTGCTTGAACTTGTATTTCTCACATAGCTCATCCACGAGTCGGTTGGAGAATTGCTTTCCGTTATCAGTGATGATGTAGCGAGGCACCCCATATCGGTGGATGATGTGCTCCTTGATGAAACGGACGACAGTTTCCTTCTTTACTTCCCTTAGGGGTATGGCTTCAGCCCACTTGGAGAAGTAATCTGTTGCAGCTAGGATGTAAGCTTCTCCTGCAGATGATTTCGGAGTAATTGGTCCTACGACGTCTAATCCCCATGCATCGAATGGCCATGAAGCAGATGTAGGGTGTAATGGCTCAGGTGGTTGGTGTATGAAGTTGGCGTGGAATTGGCAGGCTTGGCACCTTTTGGCATGTTCCAGGCAGTCCTTCACCATGCTTGGCCAGTAGTAACCCATTCTTTTGAGCTGGAAATGTAGCTTTGGTCCAGATTGATGCGCCCCGCATACGCCTGAGTGTGCTTCTTCCATGGCTTGATTAACTTCTTCCTCACCTAGGCATCTCAGAAGTACTCATTCGAAAGAGCGTCGGTAGAGTGTTTCTTTGTAATAGAGGAAGTGAGGTGCTCGTCGACGTATTTCGAAGCGGTGTCTAGGATCATTTGGAAGTTTTCCATGCTCTAAGTAATCGATCAACGGTTGTCTCCACTCTTCAACATCGACTGCAAGTACTGAGATGACATTTGTATCATCTAGTAGCATTTCAGGGACAAGGGGGATCACCCATCTTTGGCAAACTGGCACGTCTACAGCTTCGTCTTCTCCTAATGTCATGCTTGAGGCTAGGTTGGCAAGAGCGTCTGCCATTTGGTTTTCTTTTCTTGGCACATGTTCTAATGTCACAGTCTCAAACTCTTGTAGCAGTTGAGTTGCCAGCCGGAAGTATGGGACGAGATCATCTTTCCTTACCTCATATTCAGTTAAGAGTTGATTGATTATGAGCTTGGAGTCGCCAAATACCTCAAGGGCTGTGATTCCCATGTTGATCGCCATTTGGAGTCCGATGACCAGTGCTTGGTACTCAGCGACGTTGTTGGAGCATAATTCGCTTAGTTGAAAGGAATAAGGTAATACCTGCTTTTGTGGCGACATGAATACTACTCCTGCCCCTGCTCCGTCTGCTCGTGCAAATCCGTCGAAGAACATCGTCCATGTCGGGAAGATGTCGATGTAGAACACTTCCTCATCAGGCAAGTCGTATGAGATTTTCCAATCAGCTGGGATTGGGTGATCGGTAAGAAAGTCTGCTAGCACTTGTCCCTTTACGACTTTAGCTGGGACGTAGATGATCTCATATTGGTTAAGCAGTAGCGCCCATTTAGCGAGTCGCCCTGTCAAGACTGGTTTGGACATGACATATTTGACCAAGTCAGCTTTAGCAACCAAGTGGATGGTGTAAGCATGCATGTAATGCCTGAGTTTTTGGATGGCGAACACTAAGACAAGGCACATCTTTTCTATTGGGGAGTAGTTTAACTCGACACCGGTGAGGGTTCGGCTGAGGTAGTAGAGCGCTCATTTTTTCTGGGATTCATTCTCTTGCGCCAAGAGTGCTCCAACTGAACTTTCCTGAGCGGCGATGTACAATATGAGTGGTTTCCCGGGCACAGGCGCCCCCAAGACAAGTGGACTTGACAAATACTTTTTTATGCTTTCAAAAGCATTGTGGCATGCTTCGTCCCATACAAACGGAACATCCTTCTTCATGAGTCGGCTGAACGGTTGACAATGCCCTGCAAGGTTAGAGATGAAGCGTCTGATGAAGGCTAGCCGTCCTTGTAGACTCTTCAGCTCGTGCAGGTTTCTTGGCTCAGGCATGCTTTGAATGGCCTTGATTTTTGATTGGTCCACTTCAATACCACGGTGCTTGACGATGAAGCCGAGGAACTTTCCGGAGGTGACACCAAATGCACATTTTAACGAGTTCATCTTGAGGTTGTATTTTCGCAGCCTTTCAAACACTACTCGCAAATCCTTCAAGTGATCTGATCTTTTCTTTGTTTTGACCACCACATCGTCCACATAACATTCTACGTTCTTGTGTAGCATGTCATTGAAGATTTTCTGCATTGCGCGTTGATATGTAGCTCCAGCATTCTTTAAACCAAAAGGCATCACCTTGTAACAGTAGATACCTTTTGGAGTGCAGAATGCTGTTAATTCCTCGTCTTCAAGAGCCATACGAATTTGATTATATCCAGAAGAGCCGTCCATGAATGACAGTGCCTCGTGGCCAGTGGTTGCGTCCACCATGATTTCGATGATTGGCAAGGGGAAGTCGTCATTCGGGCAAGCGTCGTTGAGGTCCCGGAAGTCTACGCAAACACGTATTTGTCCAGATTTCTTAAGGACGATGACGATGTTGGAGATCCACTTGGGGTATTGCACCTCTCGAATGAATCCTGCTTCGATTAACTTGTCAATCTCTGCCTCGATTTGTGGAATGGGCTCAGATCGATAACGCCTTTGAGTTTGCTTTATTGGTCGCGTTCCAGGCTTGACTGCAAGATGATGCACAACGATGATAGGGTCAAGGTCGGGCATTTCTTTGTAAGTCCAAGCAAAGGTGTCTTTGTACTCTGATAGCAGTTGGTAGTACTCCTCTATCTCGTCTGCTCTTAGCAGTGCACTTACAAAGATAGGTTTTTGCTCCTCTTTTGTGCCCAAGTTGAGCTCCATGAGATCGTCAACCGTGGCTTGCCCACCATCCTCAAGTTGCGGTGGTGCAACAGTGACATCTTCTTCGGGGATCTCGTCTTCTTTGCCTTCTTGGATCGTGATGTGAAAGACATCTTGGACTTCCTCTTTAGTGTCGTCATCTTGGGCTTGTTGGTATGAAGATTGTCCAGTATGGATGATGGTGCGCCTTCTCACTATCAGCGGTCCATTTGCGTCAACCTCCAAGATTGCTTAGCGTTTCATTCTTGAAGGAATTGAGCTTCGAATATCGCCTTTTTCTGCTAGCCTGTCGAGCTTTTCTTCCTTTGACGTTGTCTTCCTATTTCTAGAAAACTTCATGTTGTCTTCAAGTCTTTCCAAAGCTGACTGACGAGGAGGAGAGCTAACCTTGTTGCTTTGCTTCTTAGGTTTTGACAACCTTTCAAAAACAGAGCTTCGGGAGGTTGGCCTGTTAAGCCTCTTGAAGACGGAGGTTCGGTTTTGACAACCAATGTGATCAAGGGCTGATGTTCTGGGTCTTGAACGATTCATCCTATCGAAGACTGGCGTTCGAGAGGTGGGTTTAGGCTCCTCTTAATCTTGTTCAATGCTCACACTGATATGTTGAGTGCTAGCATTTTTCGCTTGGCTTGAAATCTTCACGGGTGCATTTGGTGTGAAGCCAAGTCCAGCTTTATTGTTGTTAACTCCGTAACCATGCTTCTTCAACTTCTTTTGAGTCTCGGTGAGGTCACGTTCTTTATTGTTGACGGTGTTTGAAACCTTTTTTCCAGGATTCAAAGAAGAAGCGAAGTCGTACCCAGCTTTTGATATGAGTTTGTAGGCGTTCGGATCAAAACCTTCTTCGGTCCTCTTGGTTGGGAGAAAACTTGGTTCCGCTCTCTTTGGTAGAGCTTTTACGAAGCCTTGTGGTGATCTTGCAACCTTAGCGTTGCTTAGCTGTGTCAGAGGTAGAACTGCATTCGTCTTGAGCAACTTTACATTATCCATGTGCCGCTGTGAATCGGCATTGCTTGCTTCAGTTTCGAACGGGGATTGACCATTCTTTCTTCTTGACATCGGGATGTATCGGAAAATGAGTGTGTTTGATCCATTTGAGGGCGTCCTACTCTCTTTGGTTGTTGCAGGTTTAGCAAGCTCATCATCGTTCTTGTTTGAAGACAGCATGGCTTCTCCTTCTTGCTTCTTGGGCATGGCTTGCCACTCCTGTTTTTTAGGTGTTGCTTTACCCATGGTTTTGATCTCTTTTGGAAGAGCTTCAGGCACCATGTCTTCATCCTTGTAGAACTTGGCGTCTGCGAAATGTGATTCGGCTTCGGTGAATGGTTTAGTGTTGCCATAGATCACCTTCACTCTTTCTTGGTAAAATTTTAAGCATTGGTGAAGGGTGGACGGTACTACTCCATTCGCATGGATCCAAGGCCTTTCTAAGAGCAAGCCGTAGGAAGTTCTTGCATCAATCACGTGGAATATCGTGCTTGACTTGAGCTCACCAATAGTCATCTCCACTCGGAGCCCATCGCTCTTTGTCCTCCTTGATTAAAACCTTGGATTAGTAGACGACTTAGGGACAGTTCATCTGCCTTGATGCCGATTGTATTCATTGTTGACTTTGGCATGATGTTGATGGCTGATCCACCGTCCACAAGCATACGATTGACTTTGTGCTGCCTTACGTACCCAGAGACGAAGAGATGACGGTTGTGAGGCTTGGATCCTAGCAGCAAGTCTTCGTCGGTGAAGTGGATTGCGTCCTCGATGGTACAGCATGTGACACATTCATGTGGCCGAAGCTTCAAGCCTTCGTCTTTGCCTTTTTGCGCTTCGTGGTCATTGGGACTTTCTAAGACCGCTGCTAATGCTCTTTGCATCTTCTTTGGCAATCGTAGCGCTTCCTCAATGCTAAAGTGGGTTGGCAGACCTTCTTCGAGCGTGAGAGTTTTTTCTCCCTCAATGGTGATATCTTTGCCTTTTGAAGGTTCTTCCATTTCTACTTCGACCATGTGGCATGCAGCGATAGTGCACTGCTGGAAGAAGTCATTCGGGAAGTACTCGTGCAAGGAGATAGGAATGCATGGCTCTTGCTCCATAGATTCCCCAACATACGTCGGCTTATCAACTTTTACGTTTCTTTTGGGCTTCCTACTGTTGCGGCGACGGTGTTTTCTCACTTGTTCCACCTTTGGTCTTGTGGCTTGTGGTTTTGGTTTCCTTGTTTTTTTGTAGGTTACCAATGTCCATCATTCTTCATCCTCGGTATGTGCATCATGTTCGTTTGCCCCCGGCGATGGTTGTGCAGAAGGTATCGTGAAACTTGAGCATTGATAGGAACGGTCAGGTGTTGTTTGGAGAGGTACGGGATCGAAAGATCCAAATGCAATTGTAGTAGTATGTGTTACGGCCGTGTCTTCGAGGTCGAGCTCGATTCGCCCTTGTTGTGCTAGCTTCATGATGAGCTCTTTGAGGACGAAACACTTACCCACAGGATGGCTCACAATTCGATGGTACTTGCAGTATTTAGGATCGTTTATGCTATTCATTTCTTCAGGCCGCTTGCATTCGGGTAGCTCGATTACCTTCTTTTCTAGCAAGTCGTCTAACATTGCATCTATGTCTGAGTCAGGAAAAGGGTACGCCTTCTGCTCCAATTCCCTCAAGGTGCTTTTGTACCTTTCTTGGGTGCGAGGAGGCTCACCTCTCTTTATCTCCTTTGCTTTGGTTTTGGAGGAGGTCTTGATAGGCGCGGAGGCGGTCTTGACGGGCGCAGTGTTGATGGTGAACGCTTCCTTGGGGGGCTTCTTCCCAGTCTTGTCTACATTTGAGGAGAACATCTTATCCTTCTTGAAGTCGGTGATCGGATCTTTCTTCCCGTGATGGGCAATACTTAGCTCCATGTCGTGGGCACGAGTGGCTAACTCTTCAAATGTCTGTGGTTTGATGCCTTGAAGGATATAGTGTAACCCCCACTGCATGCCTTGGACGCACATCTCGATCGAAGAGATCTCCGAGAGCCTGTCCTTGCAATCGAGGCTTAGATTGCGCCATCGGTTGATGTAGTCCACGACTGGCTCATCCCTCCATTGCTTTGTGCTTGTCAGCTCTAGCATGCTCACGGTGCCGCGAATGCTGTAGAAGCGGTTGAGGAATTCCTTTTCTAATTGCTCCCAACTGTTATGGACTCAGGCTCTAGGTCCGTGTACCACTCAAAGGCACTTCCTTTCAGCGAGCGTACAAACTGCTTAGCGAGGTAATCCCCTTCTGTCCTCGCGTTGTTGCAAGTCTCAATGAAATGGGCGACGTGTTGCTTCGGGTTTCCCTTTCCATCGAACTGCATAAACTTTGGTGGCTGATAACCCCTTGGCATCTTCAAAGCGTCAATTTTCTTGGAGTAGGGTTTTGAGTATAGTACGGAGTCATGTGAACTTCCTTCGTAATGTGCCTTGATGGTGCTGGTGATCATTTCTTGCAGTTGTTGGATAGAAAGAGATCCCATGAGTGCTTCTGCTTGGCCTGGCTCCGGCTTCACATCGATTTTCTCCACCGAAGGCTCTTCATCCTCATCGTTTTCCTTCTTTACTGAACCATCCCCTTGCTCGATTTTCACGTTGGGCTTTACATCTAGTTGGTTGACGAGTGCGGCGATTTGTTGGTCTTTTTCTTCCACAATCCGTGTTAGCCTTGCGATCGCTTCATTCATATGAGCCAGCTGCTCATCGATTGAAGTCGCTCCAGTAGTCATGACTTGCATGGCTGAGTTGCTGCTTGAGTCGGCATCGGAAAGCATGAAACCAGAGTACTTCCTTGGGCTTTCCTTCCTTGGCGCCCTTAGCGAGGCCAGGGTGATCACAGGTTCGTGCCTCAGGTGCTCTTGTTCCTTCGGCAGAGTTGATGCAGGGGTGGAAGAGGCGGCAAAAATAGCTCTTGCCTTGCTTCGAGTTATGACGCCCGAAGTGACACTGCCTGCGGTGATGATGCTATTGTTCCTTGCATTGGTTGCGATAACAACTTGAGCCTTCTTTGATGCCATTTGTGCTTTTTGCGGATTCAAAGATAGAGATGAGAGGTAGAGATAATCCCACCGGGCGTGCCAAATTTGTAAACACGGAAATTCCTGCGATGAACGAGACAAGAACACGTGTACAAAATAATATTTGTATTAATGATTTAGGGGTTACAATGTCTTCTACAAATTTAGCCTCTGATTCTATCTTTGTAATGGGTAGATTTGATGTTGTTGATCCAAAAGGCCGTCGGGGCTTGATCTTGGGATAAACAGTTGTGCGGATTTGTTGACGTCGTTGATCCAAAGGGCCGTCGGGGCTTGATCTAGGGATGAACGAATGATGGATGATGAACACTTTCTTCAAGGGCCGTCGGGGCTTGATCTTGAATTAGTGGAAGTTCTTCAAAGGGCCATTGGGGCTTGATTTTGAATGAGGATTTGACGAAGAACGAAGAGAGCTTTCTTGATCCTTCGGGATTTGCTTGGGAGCTTTGGAGTTTCAAAGCTTCAAGGTTTTGGTGTGAGGTGAATTGGTTATGAATTGGTGTCCAAAATGAATGCCTTGGCCTCCTATTTATAGAATTCCAAAACTTGATTTTTTGGATTTAAATAATTAGATGAAATAAATCATTTCTGCCAGGTGTTGACACATGTCCTGTTTGATGACTTTTCCGATTTATTTTGATTTTTCGTTTAGTCACATGCTATGTGTAAAATTTATGTGACACATAAACGTTGAAATTTTAATTATTGATCAACATTTATTTTACCGAAATTTCTATGTCTACAATTATCAATTGTTTTTATGACGGAATCCTAATTTCTTGATGGTAGGTTCTCACGTGTGCTCAAGCGCCACATGTGTGTCACGTCACTTGATTTGTATTGTTCATGAGTTATAAGTAATTGGACTACACTTTATATGTTCTTATAACTTATAAGTAATTGGACTACACTTTATATTACTAATTAATATAATAGCAGAACTCCAAGCACAATCACAAAGGTAGCAGACTCATATTGCATTTTAAGTCCCCATAGTTATTACCTGCAATCTTATCAATGAAAGTCATATTTCAAACAAATTAGGTCTGTTAAGTCCGAAATTTACAACACAAGGTAGCATTATTAATTAGAGATATATCACAACAGTAACTTCTCCGCCCTTCTTTTCTCTACTTTCGAAGTCAAACAGTGACGGTTGGGGATACTGATGGAGTATGATCAGACGGAATGCTTCAGGCATGGACGGAGAACCTAGAGGAAGGGTTTCAGGGTGGCTTTCCATGCGTCCAACAGTCGCTGGTCAGTCGTCAGCGGATGGTTTCTGAAGGAGGTTGTGGAGACTGGCCATCACGTGGAAAGGTTAATTTTAGGGTTTGTCCTCTCCACTTAGCCAGCCTACTATTGTGCGCCATGTGATGCGATATGATGTGATACAAACTAATCAGTTTTTTGTAGAAAATAAGATTTAATAATGTTTGACAATCTAAGTCCACGAATCGGACTGCGACACATGCTATATTCAAAATATAATAATGAATAGTACTATCTAAACACGTATTTTCACAGTCTTCTTGATTTATAATCTTCAAATAGAAAGAGTTCAAGAAGATCAAAACAAAAATTAATAAAAATGTGTGGAAATTAGTAAAAGGAAGTCTGCAAATGACACTATCATATATTAACTAAAGAGATATGCTAACGAGATTCTTTCTATATGGAACTCTTTTTTATTCTCTGCCACCTCACCATTTAATGTTAATTTTCATACTAACTCAAGCTGCGGCAATCAAGCTCGTGTACCCATCCTCTAAATGGATATTGTAATTTGCTTTTTACTGGAATAAATAAAACCCACGAATTATTCCATTGGAACTTTTGGTATGATATTTGTTCAATGAAATTGTTACTGACACTCTCAGTTCAACTTTTTTCAATTTATATTTTCAACTCTTCTTCTTACTCATAAATGTTTGAAAATTAAAAAATAGATAATTTTATACTCTACAATTTACTAATAGACAAAAAAGTTGAGAAACTAGAACGAAAATATTTAAACAAAAAGATTTAAAACTTCTTAATTAATATCAAAAGTAATGCTAAGCAGACTAAATTTGTTGACAAAATTTTGTAAACTAAATGACATAGAAGTTGATGATTGAATTATTATTTTAGTGTTGATTACTGTGCCTATTTCTTAAGTGACACATTATTTAGTTCAACTTTAGTCTCCCTAACATTACCCTTAATATCAAAATTCTTTTCATTAAAATTTCTCAAAAAATTGATTGGTAAATGCCGTAAATCAAGAGGTTGCTAATTAATGTTCAATAATTTCGGCATTTATCAAAGTTAACTAATTTTTAAGTTCAATAATGTTCAATGCTTTACGGCATTTTACAACATCGATGGTCTCAAACTTGTTCAACCAAATGATTACCGATGATTTACGACATTTATCAAAGTTCGGCCTCTTCAACTTAGTTTCCTCTATTCTTCATCTTCTTTCCTTAAAGCAAAATTAATGTTTTGAGCAAAGTTTCTGATCTGTTTTTAGACTATAAAACGCAATGCAACAGAGTTTAAACGCCCATTGAATTATTTAAAAGATGCTTGCCTGAGTTGCCTCCAGGAATCTGGAAAAAAGTGAGATTCATAAGATGGGCAAAGTATTATATTTTCAAGTGTTTAGTTTAATAAGAGTCTATTATTAAAATATGGTAAACAGTTGCCAACCCCAGAACTGTCTGCATGCCAACTTCCACAAGACCTGGCTCGAAAAAGGTTAAAAACTTGCATGTAAAATAATCATGGAATCAATAAAAGAATGGACGCATGATGTCCGATTTGATCAATTGTTTAATATCATCGATATTCGAAACATATATATAAAGACGAAGGTGGGAAACATTATTGAATTAATATTAATTCTCTTTATCATTCTTGGTCATCACATGTACCAAAGTATAGCAATATTCACGAACACATGTTGCTTGGCTGCAAAATATGAGAATTTTATTTTCCTGGCACTCATTGATTGTAAAGTTTGACTGAATATTCTTATTGTCAATAGAAAGACTCTAGGTTTCTGATGACGAATCAAGAAAAATTGATTTTGAGGTTGCCTTGCAAAAAGGGTTTTTGTTGTGTAATGTAAGGGATAGTATTGTAAAAGACTCATTTAGTGATAAAACTTAGAGTTGGTTAATTTGTTGAGTTTGTTGTAATAGGTGGCAAGTTAGTTATAAGGTTAGAGTTCTGTGAGAGAGTGAATAGTTGTATATAAACAACAATAGTGTAACTTTATTGATTCATTGAATGAAATTCAGCTTTCCTAACATGGTATCACCGTCATTTGTCCACCAACTTGATCCAAATCCTACGCTTTCCCGCTCAACGCTTCTCTACTAAGCTTCCCGCTCAAATTTATCTTTTGCACTGACTTGATCCAAATCCTACCATTTGTCCACCGACTCGGCCAGATTTATCTTTTGCAATCAATCTTGTCTGTCAGTTTATGCACAGTCCAAGGCAATCCCATTTTCAGGCTGTAAAACAAATTCTCAGATATCTCTAGGGGTCTATTGACATTGGTCTTTGGTTTTCCATATCCACATATGTTCCAGGTCTCAAAGCCTTCTCTGATGCTGATTGGGTCGGTTGTACAATTGATCGAAGATCAACTGGGGGTTACTGCATTTTTATGAGATCTTCTCTTATAAGTTGGAGTGCTAAGAAGCAACAAACTGTTGCTGGTTCTTCCACAGAGGCTGAGTATCGGTCTCTAGCAAATACTGCAGCTGAAATCACATGGATATGTCAGTTGATTACTTATATTGGTTTCTCTCTTCCTTCTACTCCTCAACTTTGGTGTGACAATCAATCTGCAATCTTTCTTGCTAAGAATCTTTTGTTTCATGCTCAAACAAAGCATGTTGAGATTGATTACCATTACATCCGAGAAAAAGTGTTGTCAAATGCCATTTCAGTTCATTTTGTCTGCACCAAAGATCAGATTGCAGATATTTGCACCAAGTCACTATCCAAAGAAAAATTTCATTTTTACGATCCAAATTGTCTCTTCGTACTCCTCAGTTCAGTTTGAGGGGGATGTAAAGGATAGCATTGTAAAAGACTCAGTTACTGATAAAACTTAGAGTTGGTTAATTTGTTGAGTTTGTTGTAATAGGTGGCAAGTTAGTTATAAGGTTAGAGTTTATGTGAGAGAGTGAATAGTTGTATATAAACAACAATAGTATAACTTTATTGATTCATTGAATGAAATTCAACTTTCCTGACATGTAAAAGCTGGAAAAGCGTAAAGAATTGGGTTTGCTCGACTGGAAGTACTACTTCACCCTTTCGTTTTCCATCTCATGTTCCTCCTCCACCCTTCTTTTTCTTTTGAAGTTTGGGTTTGCTAGGGGTTGGTCTACGTTACTATCGTATTTCATCAAAGAAAACAATTTTAATTCATCAATTGAAATGACTGCAGATTAGTGGTGTAACTTAGGTTTGGTAACCCAGCCGAACACCCAACTTCAGTTTTAAACTCATAGGTGAGTGGAATTAGATTATAACTTGTCCAAACTGAACAACCAACAAAAACCAATCATTTTTCTGGTTGAGTTAGGTTAAATCCTTGCCGCCTCAACATAACCTTAAAGCAACTCTGAACTATTAATATGTTTAAACAAGTTAACTAGATTATACTCCTCTGTATGCATCCATGTCAAATCCACCTCTATGTAATTTAGATTAACTATTGTAGACTACTACTCAGAATAAAAGAAAAACCCTACAAGAAAAATGGCCATTGGTCACGTTGCCCAAATAGTGACATACCCAATAGTACGGCCCAATGGTGACCTTTATTGGTCACAATAGCTTATAGTCACGTTGCAGTTATCGAAGGAAATTAAGGTTTCACCATAAAATCAATAGGCAATATGTGGAATAGCCCAATTTACTTATAAGCTCATGCAAGGTCTATCCTCCCATCAATGTGAGATTCATTCTCAACACCTCCCTCACGTGTGATGAATTTTCAAGCCTAATATGTGACAACATAACAGGGCACTAGTACAAAATCATACTTGTGTGACGGATCAAATTGCATCGCACAAAGTATGTTTGCACAACGATGACAACAAAATGTCACACAAAGCCATTTTGCGCAACGAAGGTTGACGTTGAGCAAAATAGCTACACGCGACGAAGGAACACCTTCATTGCACAATGTTGGGAAAAAAAACGGTAAAAGTCTTGGTTTGGCACCAAAAACTAGCGCGACGCATATACGGCATCGCACTAGTTTTTGGGGCCAAACAAAGACTTCAACTATTTTTTTTCCTAACATTGTGTGACGTATGTGCACCTCCATCTCGCAAAGCTATTTTGTGTGACGAATGTACACCTTCATCGCACAAAACAGTTTTGCGCGACGTTAGTCTTTGTCGCTCAAAGTCAACGACTTTTTCCAATTTGGGAGGCAGAAACTACAAACCCAATTGCCGTAGCTACCTCCCTCCCCCATCTCTCTTCAAAATCTTCTCCAATCCCTCCCTTGGTCTTAAATTCATCATACAAATATTTCATCTCTCTTCTCCATTTCCTCTCCCTTCATCGATCTATTCTTATCCGATAAGCGATTTGATTTTGTATATGTAACTTTGAATTGAGAATTCAAACTTAAACTATTAAATTTGTTTTGTACATGATTTTTATGTACGAATATCATTGAAGAACGAATTTGAAGGTATTTTCTTCAAATTGCATATGGGATTTTTGTAAAATGTACCTTTGCCTACTTGATATGCCTTTTTTTGGTAATGGTGGAGTTTTGTGGGATTGAATTTTTAATTAATCTTTATTAATTTTACCTATTAAAAGGAGTGGGACTGTAGATATATTGATGTTGGGCTTCATTTGGAATTAGCATTTGAATACTTTATCGGGGTTAACTTATATATTTACACGAAAGAAATTGTAAGAAATGTTGGTTTCCCCTTGAAATTTCCTTGATTTGTGCTATACGGTTGAATTGAGGGTAAATCCAATGCACCGCATGTAATTAAGAATTATATAGAAAACCTACAGAAGCCATGGTCTTCAAAGCTAATCTCATCCTCACTATTAACTTCTCAATGCTAAGCTATTGACAATAGGTTTTAGTTCAATAACGAGCAGGTTGATTTTTGTGAGCAGATGCCATATTCATGTAGATAAACAATGGCTATGATTGTAACATCCCACATCGCCTAGGGAAGTGGATCCTGTAAGCCTTATATGTATATTCTCATCTCTACCTAGCACGAGGCATTTTGGGAGCTCACTGGCTTCGAGTTCCATCGGAATTCCGAAGTTAAGTGAGTTAGCGCGAGAGCAATCCCAGGATGCGTGATCCATTGGGAAGTTCTCATGTGAGTTCCTAGAAACAAAACCGTGAAGGCGTGGTCGGGGTCCAAAGCTGACAATATCGTGCTACGACGGAGTTGAGCCCGGGATGCGGTGGGGGCCTGGGTCGAGATGTGACAATTTGGTATCAGAGCCATTCCCTGGCCGGATATGTGCCGATGAGGACGTCGGACCCCTAAGGGGGGTGGATTGTAACATCCCACATCGCCCAGATGAGTGGATTTTGTAAGCCTTATATGTATATTCCCATCTCTACCTAGCATCCCAATGGCTTCGAGTTCCATTGGAATTCCGAAGTGAAGCGAGTTCGCGCGAGAGCTATCCCAGGATGGGTGACCCACTGGGAAGTTCTCGTGTGAGTTCCCAGAAATAAAACCGTGGGGGCATGTTCAGGGCCCAAAGCAGACAATATCATGTTACGATAGAGTCGAGCCCATGATGTGGTGGGGACCCGAGCTGGGATGTGACAATGATTATCCTATTAAATCCTTGTAGAAAATCAATATGGTCTTCCAATTTTAATACAAGTAAGTAATTTAGGATTCATTTGAAGATAACCAAAACATCTTTCAATAAGATTTTTTAAAACCAATATCTAGCCAAAATACTTGTACAATTGTGTTCATATTCTAACACTACGTTTATCTCACCATCAAAATTACTCGAGTGTAACTAACTAGAATATGTATATCTATGATATAATTAGTATAAACAAGTAAAAACTAAGGCCATCAACATTATAGTTTAGAAGTACTAATATTTTGTATCTATTTTATTTAGTTTCAGTAATTACTATGATTTAATTTATTTGTATGCACATATTTTTGTACATCAAGTGCAAAATTGTTTTGTGTTGTAGGAAGTTAATACTATTTAACTTCGTACACTTTTTTGAAGAAAAGCTTAGGACCTGTTTGGTACTCTACTTGAATCCAACTTTTTAAACTCATAAACAATTTTTAGTTTTAGGCCTTAAAAACTTGTTTGGTAGGACTATTTTCAAAAGCTTAGGCCCTTATTGGTACTCTACTTGAATCCAACTTTTTAAACTCAAAAACAGTGTTCAAGTTTTAGGCCTTAAAAACTTGTTTGGTAGGACTATTTTCAAAATCTATCTTTCCTCCTCTCTCATCTTTCTCCTCTTTCTCTAAAAACATAAAAAGTGAGTTTCTAGAGTTTTTAAACTTAAACTCACTCATTTCTTTTCATCTATCTCTCTATCTTTTCTTCTTTCTCTCTCCTTTTTTTTTTATCTTTTTCGTCTCTTCTTCAATCCGTTCTCTTCATTCTCTCAGCTTTTTCTCTTTCCTTCAATCATCTCTTACTTTCTTCCCTTCTCTCTCCTCTTTCTCCCTCTCATGCGACCCCCTCTTTTTAGATCTCTTTCTCTAGTTTAAGTTGTAAAATTAAAATTTTTTAAATCGCAAACCAATCAAGTTTTTTAGTCTTAAAAAAATTGTTTTCAAGAAATGTTCTTAAGAAATGTTTTGAGAAATGATAAAAAATTTCAAATAAGATACCAAACAAGCCCTTAGTTTCCCGTTTGAGAATTAGTTGGATTTCGTGCATGGATGCAAAAACATGACTACGGTCCAATTAATTCTTGAATTGTCCCATTTTTTGGATAGTTTGGGAATGCACAGTTATGTGTTGTAGTTTGCGGTTCACAGATTAGGTTTCATTGCTTTTGTTATAAGAATTGTGAAAAAAAATTAAAAAAATATTAGGTTGCTCAAGCGGGCATTACATTGGGGTCTGCTGCTCAAGCGATGGTTTTCTTTCACTCAAGCGGAAAGTAGTATGTGTTTTGTTGCTCAAGTGGTCACGTAGTCTGCTCAAGAGGCCACGTAGTTTGCTCAAGAGGAAAGTAGTATGTGTTTTCTTTTTTTTTTAATTTATTTATTTATTTTAAATATAACTTGCGCGACGCCACAATGGAGTTGTTGCGCAAACATACTTTGTGCGACGCACCAACTACTGCGTCACACAAAGACAGTTTGTGCAACGTACCAACCAATGTGTCACGCAAAGGGTGTTTGCGCGACAAACAAACTGCATCGAGCAAAGGGTTTTTGTGGTTCACCTATGTAAATATTTTAATTGATGATCGAATTAGTTCATTGTATTTATATTGGATAAAGGAGTGTAGCTATAAAAAATCATCAAAATCAGAGTTAAAAAAAGCATTAAATTGTGATTTTTTGTTTATAACCACCAAAAAGTTTTGTCCCGTTACTTGATCTCTAAATATTTTTTCTTTTTTTGTGATTTTTTTCGTATACGATCTTGAAGTATATACAAACAAGTTTGATGGTTGGATCGTTGAAATTAGTTGTGTAGAATGCATATCCCATCAGAACGATAGATTCATTAACACTAAGAGTTTATTTATACTTTCATTAAGTATAACATAAGGTTTTGTGGTATCCACTAGTGTAAATATTTTAAATTGATGATTGAATTAGTTCATTGTGTTCATATTGGATAAAGGAGTGTAGCTGTAAAAAAATCATCAAAATCGGAGTTAAAATAAACGTTAAATCGTGATTTTTCGTTTATAACAGTCGAAAGGTTTTGTCCCGTTGATCTCTGAATTTTTTTTTACAATTTTTTGCGTATGCAATCTCGAAGTATATACAAACAAGTTTGACTGTTGGATCGTTGAAATTAGTTTCGTAGAATGCGTATCCCATCAAAACGATAGATTCACTAACACTTAGAGTTTATTTATACTTTCATTAAGTATAAAATAAGATTTTTGTGGTACCACTCCTAAACTCTTACGACTCAATATGATAAAGCCTATAAAACAAAGAGCAGCTATCATTTCTTCATTATAGATTGAAATATTCTTCGAACTTAATGCACAAATAGATGGAATAGCAGCAAATAGCATCTTTTTGGCATGCATATTCATGGAAGTAAATCTCATTATGAAAGCTTATCTCTATCCTTGCATAAGTTGAACGGGAAAGACTTTTGAATTGGATGCACTCGCCCAACGAGAAAGGCCTTGACCTTGCTAACCAAAAAAAAGAAAGAGAACGAAATGAGAAGAGAACTTCTTTGTAATTCTCTAGGAGTCATGTTTAACTAATTTTAAATTGACGATGGAATTAGTTCATCATATTCATATTGGATAAAGAAGTGTAGCTGTAAAAAATCATCAAAATCATAATCGTCAAAAAGTTTTGTCCCATTACTTGATCTCTGAATGTTTGTTTTTTGCGTATGCGATCTTGAAGCATATACAAACAAGTTTGAAGATTGGATCGTTGAAATTAGTTTCGTAGAATGCGTATCTCATCAAAACGATAAATTAACAATTAGAGTTTATTTATAATCTCAGTTTACTACTCCGAAGTTTCGTGGTTTTCAACATTTGGTACATGAAGTTTTTTTCATCCTAGAGTCATACCTCAAATCTTAATTTTGGGACAGTTTCATACATCCATTAAGTTTTCCGTTAGAACTTCTGTTAACTGATGACGTGACTCCCATGTGGATAATAACTAAGCGCCACATGTTAATATAGGCTCACTTCAATATTAAAAAAAATTAAAAAAATACAAAACAAAAAAATCCACGACTAAAACGACGACGTCACACAACTTGGATCTGAGGGAAGAAGTCCAGGAATGTAATCCAAGGTGGGTTGGATATGAGGGAAGAAGGAAGGGAGGGTGCGGGTTGGGGGAGACTGGTTTTGGGATAATGAAGGTTGAGGGAGAGGGTAAGGGTTGCAGAGGGAAAAAGGAAGGGAGGGGTTGGGGGGAGGTAGAAGATGAGCGGTTTTTTTTTTTTTTTTTTAATTGAAGTGGGCCCATATTAACATGTGGCACTCAGTTATTATCCATGTGAGCGCCACATCATCAGTTAACAGAAGTTCTAACGGAAAATTTAACGGATGTATGAAACTGTCCCAAAATTAAGACTTGACATATGACTTTGGGACGAAAAAAACTTCATATACCAAACGTTGAAAACCACGAAACTTCAGGATAGTAAACTGATATTAACCCTTATTTATACTTTCATTAAGTATAACATAAGATTTTGTGGTATCCACTAGTGTAAATATTTTAAATGGACGATCAAATTAGTTCATTGTATTCATATTGGATAAAGGAGTGTAGTTGTACAAATTCATCAAAACCGGAGTTAAAATAACCGTTAAATCGTGATTTTTCTTTTATAACCGTCGAAAAGTTTTGTCCCATTACTTGATATTTGAATGTTTGTTTTTTGTAATTTTTGGCGTATGTGATCTCGAAGTATATACAAAAAAGTTTGACGGTTGGATCGTTGAAATTAGTTTCATAGAATGTGTATCCCATCAAAATGATCGATTCACTAACACTTAGAGTTTATTTATACTTTCATTAAGTATAATATAAGATTTTTTTTGTATCCACTAGGGTAAATATTTTAAATTGAAGATCAAATTCATTCATTGTATTCATATAGGATCAAGGAGTGTAGCTATAAAAAAATCATAAAAAATGGAGTTAAAATAACCGTTAAATCGTGATTTTTCGTTTATAACCGTTGAAAAGTTTTGTCCCGTTACTTGATTTCTGAATGTTTGGCTTTTGCCATTTTTGACATATGCGATCTCGAAGTATATACAAACAAATTTGACGGTTGGATCATTGAAACTAGTTTCGTACAATACGTATCCCATCAATTTCAATGGTATATATATTTATTAAGTAGATTTAAATTTATTTGTTGTGACATCTCGTTCTGAAATTTATCATATTTTATTTTCAGTGGTAGTGAAATTATCAAAATACCCCAGAGATGCCACGTAGACCTTCCACATGGACCTCGACTTCCCTTTCACCCTTCCAATCTTATTTTACTATTTTCGAATAATACTCATTTTTATAAATACGTGGCCCTAAATGGAACTCAATTCGAAGTTATAATGAAAAAGTTATGTTCAAAACTTTATGAAAATACCAGAAGCAAATCCAAAACTTGGAATCTCTCCTTTTGCGGCACACACCACCACCTATCTAGAGCACGAAATCAGCCCTAGTGCAATTTAAAAGCATGCATAAGTACACTGATTTGACTAAGAGAAGCAAATGGCTTTTAATTAATATTTTATTAAGTACAAATGAAACTTTGGGAAAAATTTTAGTTGTGACGAGAACACGTATGGTACATCATGTATTTTTACGTAAGTGGTGAAAATTTAAAATTTAAAATTATTAACCTTTTAACACATATTTTTCATAATTTATATAAAAATACGTGATATACCATTTCGTGTGACGATAACACTGAAAAATCTCTCAAAACTTTAAAGTTGAATTTTGTACATGGGAGAGTCGCATAAGAACTTCTTGACTTTAATAAAGGCAAGTGGAAGATTTAATATTATTTTGTTTAGGTTTTCAACATCTCACTTTTCTACTTCTTCACACACCATCATTACTTTTTATTAAATCTCTCTCACTTCTTCTCTCATGTCCCATCCCCCCTCCCCCCCCATTTTATTTTACTAAAAATATGACTTTAGCTCTTGAAATTTAATTTTCTCCACATAAAACCCGTCATAAGTTTTTTACTGAAATAAAACCCATTAACTAGATTCCACATCAGCAAATTCATTAATTATATTTGACTTTACACATTTAAAAATTTTGATGCCCAAAACACCCCTATTTGAATGTTTGATGTACACAATTAGTTCCATATAGATTGTAGGGGAGAATTAATGATTTTACGAAAATAATAAGTAATAAATTTATTGCCTAATATATAATAACACAAAACATGCCTAACATATGTAACAATACATGCTTAGTTAAGTCAACAAATTATATTTTACATATAAATGTAGGTAAATTATTTCACACACATATATATAACAAAAAAAAAAATTAAAAAATGCCTGGTATACGTAAAAATTCATGCGAAATAATTTACCTACAAAAAATGTTATTTGATTTAGTGAACCTACTATTCAAATTTTAAAATGTTAGATTGCTTAAAAAAAGCAAAATAATTTCCCCACTATATGTAAAATACAAGCAAAATAATTTACCTACATAATAAAGCAAACCCAATGTATGCAAAATAATGTACCTACATAAAAAAAAATTATTATTTTATTCAATACTATTTTACCTATTATTTTGTACATATAATAATAAAATGTGCCCAATATATATGATGATACATACAATATAATATACCTACAAAATATATGTTATTTGCTCATCATAAATTTACATATAGGTAGATTAATTAGTATAATATGTTTGATCATATATGTAGTATTGTGCATACATACGTACATATATATATATTGAGCTTGTGGTAGTACTAGATACATTTGAACGTGTATATATGTGTGTGTGTGTGTGTGTGTGTGTGTGTGTGTGTTAGGGGTAATAATATGCAATAAATTATTTGTTCATTGTAATTAAGGTGAGTAATAATATTTATTGATTTATTTTGAATGTTGTGGTACAAGTTGTAAATATTTTGTATTAATAGGTCAATTACTTTCCTACATGGCAATCACTTTTAAATTTGGGTTTTATTTGAATGTTTATAATTATGCGGGTTTTTATATAGGAAATAAGAATTACAAGGATCTATATCTAAAGAACCCTTTATTTTATTTCTTCTCCCACGTCAGCCGGTACTCTTCCCTCACATCTTCTCTCTCTGTCTGACACACATCCCATTTTCCCGTGCACTCTCCACTCCCTCACGTCACTCCCTCCTCTCTGCCCACTCAACTCTTCCCACTTTGACAAAAAAAAAAAAAAAAAAAAAAAACTCTTCCCTCATTATTTTCAGAAATCTCTCTTTCTAAATCCCTCTTTCTCTCTCAACATTCCCTATCTTTAGCACCGAGAGATAACCCTTACTCTCACCACAAATCCTTGTCAAATCCAACATCAAAACCATATATCATGAATCCTTGGGACTCAGGGAACCTAGTGATG
This sequence comes from Malus domestica, assembly GCF_042453785.1. NCBI lineage: Eukaryota > Viridiplantae > Streptophyta > Magnoliopsida > Rosales > Rosaceae > Malus > Malus domestica. Next base: position 24,075,211 of record NC_091674.1, on the reverse strand, counting down.
GTCTTGCATGCACCATCGGTGCACTGTGAAGTGCAGTGCCATTAGACCCGAGAGCTTCGAGCTCTCACCTTCTATCTCAGGTGAGATTTTTTCATTCTCTTCAATTTCTGGGCTTTTGTTGTGATGGAAATGAGCATTATGTTAAGTCTAAACTTGAATCTGCGTGTTTTCAACCTTGCCATCCTTTGCATATGCATGCGCAACCCCAACATCAAACTCCGGCAAGACTTCCGTCAAGTTCATGAGTGGTGGCACTCGGGCTCGCTTAGAATCGATCCTAGGTAACTACATATCTTCATGCATGTGGTTTTTATTTTTTATTTAGCTGGAAATCACTAAGGAATTGACATGCATGCTCTCGGTGTAAACTTTCCAGAATTCGGCGAAGAAACCCGACTCTTGCAAGCCATTTTTCGGCCAAATGCAACCACGAACGAGAACCCCAATGGTATATTTGTTAATCATGTTAGGTGTTAGAAATTGTACAATATTAGAATATGCTTGTTTGGTGAGAAATTTTATAAAAGAATGATGCAGCTTTACTGTTTTTACAACAAGGACCAAACTGCAAAAATTGTTGAAGCTTTAGGGCTGTTTGGTAATTCTCGGAAGTTGGGGGCATTTTTGCAATTACCTCTAGGTTTAGGGGCAATTTTGTAAAATGCGAAATTTGGACAGATTATAGTTTATCTGTACTTTTTGTATATTATTCATGTTTAAGTATTTTGTTAAGTCAATGTGACTTGGTATAGGTACAAGCTTATTCGATTTGATGAATGATAAGGCTTATCAAGAACAAGTAAGCTATGGTTATGTGAATGGGTCTTTTGTTTTTATGTATGTATATGTATATATGATTTTCCTAACAACTGCTTTTATATATTATGATGTGACGTGTGCCATGTTTAGCTTTACAAATAAACTTTTCGTACACTTTATGTTTTTAATATTATTTGTGAGCATAAATTGTGGCATGGCATCCTTGTGTTTTACCTGCTTATTATTACATGTTTGCACGGTGTCTCTTAGTTATTTGTATTGTCCTAGGCCAAGTACTAGCTTCATGTGTAGTTCACATGTACTGTTTACATTCGCTTTGGATCCAAAGTTAGGTGCTAGCCTGTCCTTTTCTATGATGTGTTGGACTTGTATGTGATGTGACTAGCACAGCTCACGTGATGTAGTATTAGAATGTGAAACCTACACTCAGCCTGTTCCATTGTCTGAATACCTCTGCAATGGACTTGTATGCCTACATAAATTAATGAGCATCGATTTCTTATATTATTGAATTGAGATTTGATGTTAAGATATCTTCTTGTTGTGCCTACATCCAATAGCTTACTTGTGATGTAGTGTACTTATTACATACTATTATTATAATATTTTTAGGAAACTATATACTTGTTTTACAGCGAGGGGTTACACTTTTCGAAATGGTTTTATAAAACTTTATTTTCAAGCCCACTCACCCTTGTTTTTCACCCATCTAGGATTTTAGTGGCAGAGGTTTTGTGACGACGAAGATTGTTGGTAAAGCTATTACATAGGAGACCTCTCCTTTCGCTATAAATATCTTGCTCTTCTTTTACTACCATTTATCTATGCTCTGACATCACTTGTGTGATATAGGTTCAATCCCGCTCACATGTGCACTATAAATTAGTCACTTTTAGGTTTTAATTTAGGGAATTGTTATTACCACTTTAAAAATCTCATTCTACACTCCAAACTTTCTATATTAGGAAAGAAAAATACACTTGTGAGGAGTGTAGAATGAGATTTTTGGAGTGCCAATAACATTTCCCTTAATTTATTCACATTTTCCACATCACTACATTTTATGGTTTCTTCACCTTCCAGGTGTCAGCCAGCACATCGCGATTCAGATGTTCAGCTGGATATTTCGGGTCGAGGTGTGTCATTTATTTTGTACGTATAACACTTAAGAAATTAAATGGTATGTATATTTATTAAGTAGCTTTAAATTTATTGTAGTTCGGGTTGGGTTTTTGTTAGAAAATTATATTATTGTGGGTTTTATGTAAAAAAAAATTGAATTTGAAGGGAGTAAAGTTATATTTTCAATAAATTTTATAATAATTTTTTTTTAAAAAAATACCTTGGACGATGCCACAATGTGGCTGTTGCACAAAAACACTTTGAGTGATGTCAAAATGTATAACTGCGTCATGTCATTTGGGATAATTTTGGTGGTGCAATTGTAAAACATAGGCGCTTTTTAAAATTTTCACTACTGGATACCAAACCCAAACTCTCTCTCACTCGATCTCTCTCTTCCCTCTCACTCATCAAGCTTTAATGCCTTAATTTGAAGATTTTGGTATTGTAATTAGATTCAATTTGCAAAATTAAATTAGAAATTGGTGGTCTTAGTGTTAAATCAAATTTAGGGTTAGGAATTTTAGGGTTTTAGTGTTAAATCGAATATTAAGATGTTGATGGTGTTGTGCGTTGTGAGTGTGAATGAAAAACCAAGTAAACTTTGATAAATTTGACATCATGAATCTCTGGATATCGTCTCTATGTATGGTTTTCTCTCCCACTTGTTTAGGGTGGTGGCCTAGCAATTCCTGACACGACCCGATAACCCGGCATGGTACAACACGAAATTAACAGGTGTTTGGGTCGACACGATAACGAATCGGGTCGTTATTGGGTAACCTGATAAGCACCTGTTAAGATAACGGATTGATTCGGGTATACACGTGGGTAACACGATGCACGATAAGTAGAATATTAATTTTATAATTTTTTTTTTTGGTCAATATTAATTTTATAATTTTTTAACCCTAAAAAAAATAATATAATAATTATATATATATATATATATATTAATTTAACAATTTTATACCCCTAAAAACTATAATATATATATATATATATATATTAAATTAACTATAATAATTATACCCCCAAAATATTAACTATAATAATTATATATATTAAATTTTAAATTAAATTTTATAAAAACTATAATTCCATTCCATTCCTGCCGCACCCTTTAAAGAAAAAGGGAGGGAAAATGAAAATTATAAGAAAAGCTGAATATGAAACAAAAAAGAGAGGGAAAGATGGGTAGGCTGCTGCCCTTTGAAGAAAAAGAAGGGAGGAAAAATGAAAATTATAAGAAAAGATGAAAAGGAAACAAAAAAGAGAGGGAAAAATGAAAATTAATAAAAGTGGTGAGATTTTTTATTTTATTTTTAAGTTATTAACTTTTTATCACACATACGACATATCCCTCTACTTTTATAATGCATGTGATGTACTACTCCGTGTATTGGTCAATTATACATACAAAATAAATAGATTTAAATCTACTTAATAAATAAATAAATAAAATATATATATATATATATATATATATATTGTTGATGCACAAAACCGGAGGTCTTGGAACAACGTAAATCCGACCATGAATTTGCAAGAAATGTAAATAACACAAGATGTATCGTGGTTCACCCCAAGGTTTGGGCTACGTCCACACTAATTATTGTATTTCTGAGAGGATTGTGAATGAGAGAGTGTGAGGATCCTCATGGCCTAGGAATTCGCCTCCCCCATTGTGAGGATGAAGAGTTCCTTTTATAGAATAAGGGTTCCTCACTTATTACATATTTACCCTTTTCTTTATTACATAATTACATTTGAGTCCATCGAGTATTTATACGAGATCTAAACACGGAGGCCCTAAGTATGGTACAAACAGTAGTCCCCCAAGTCTTCAATCAAGAGAGTTTTTTGGCTGGAGACTTGAAATTCATTCCATGTGTGGACCGAAGTAACTAGATGTCGTCTAAAATTGATGCTCGATATGAGGCGGTGCCCAATCTGAAATGATGCTCAACTAGAAGTAGCATATGTTGTGAGGTTGCTCTGCTTGTGTTGCCTTGGTTGTCTCGGCTTGTGGCGTTAAAGGTGAGGGAGTCCCTTTTATAAAATAAGGGTTCGCTCCTCAATACATAAATGATGGGTTAGAGTTGATGCTCTCTAATGATGGTGAAGGAGTCCTTTTTATAGAATAAGGGCTCGCTTCTCAATACATAAATGATGGGCTAGAGTTAATGCTCGCGGTGAGGCAGTTGCTTAGCAGGCGACGATGCTCTCTAATGATGGTGAGGGAGTCCCTTTAATAAAGTAAAGGCTCGCTCCTCAATACATAAATGATGGGCTAGAGTTGATGCTCGCGGTGAGGAGGTTGCTCAGCAGGCAGCGATGCTCTCTAATAATGATGAGGGAGTCCCTTTTATAGAATAAGGGCTCGCTCCTCAATACATAAATGATGGGCTAGAGTTGATGCTCGTGGTGAGGCGGTTGCTCAGCAGGCAGCGATGCTCTCTAATAATGATGAGGGAGTCCCTTTTATAGAATAAGGGCTCGCTCCTCAATACATAAATGATGGGCTAGAGTTGATGCTCTTTAATGATGGTGAGGAAGTCCCTTTTATAAAATAAGGGCTCGCTCCTTAATACATAAGCGATGAGTGCTTTCTAACGAAAGTGAGAAAGTCCATTTTATAGAATAAGGGCTCGTTCCTTAGTACATAAATAATGGGCTAAGTCCCCCAAGTATTTTTCATGAGGCCCAATATATGGTACATAATGTAGTCCCCCAAGTCTTCGGTCAATAGAGTTTGTTGGCTGGAGACTTCAAATTGAATCCATGTATAGGCCGAAGTGGCGGTTGTTCGGATGCAGTATTTGTATACCCTGCACTGAAGCTTTGTAAGTGAAGCTTTTGAAGCTTTGAAGCTAGAGCTCTGTAAATGAAGCTTTTAAAGCTAGAGCTCTATAAATGAAGCTTTTAAAGCTAGAGCTCTATAAATGAAGCTTTTGAAGCTGGAGCTCTGTAAATGAAGCTTTTGAAGCTGGAGCTTTTGTAAATGAAGCTTTTGAAGCTAGAGCTCTGTAAATGAAGCTTTTGAAGCTGGTTGACATGAGTGATGCTCATGAATGTTTATGTTAATTGACATGAGTGATGCTCATGGATGTTGACATGAGTGATGCTCATGAATGTTGACATGAGTGATGCTCATGGATGTTGACATGAGTGATGCTCATGAATGTTGACATGAGTGATGCTCATGAATGTTTATGTATGATTGATGCTCATGAATGTTTATGTATGATTGATATGAGTAATGCTTATGTATAATTTGAAGTACTGGGCATACTTTTGATCACCTGGTTGGTGATAATAGTGGCAGGCTGCCGAATAATTTGGAGTACTGGGCGTATTTTTGATCACCTGGGTGGCGATAATAGTGGCAGGGTGCCGAATAATTTTTTGTAGTACTAGGCGTACTTTTGGTCACCTGGTTGGTGATAATAGTGGTAGGGTGCCAAATAATTTTTGTAGTACTGGACGTAGTTTTGGTCACCTGGTTGGTGCTATTTTGGACTTATGAGCCTTCGCCCTCCACACAACATTCCAGCCCATTTATTTTAGGGTTTGCCATTTTTTTTTTACCCTCTGATGGGGTTATACAGATATCTCCGAAAGATACGAAAAATAAATTACATCATTCAAAAATAAGAAAAGTAAATCACATCTTTCTGGTGGGGTTTTTATTCCTTGCTTTTGCAGTGTCCCCATGTGCCTCTATTTTGCTTTCTCTTTATTTTTCTTTCTTTTGGCAGATGATAGACAAGAAATAATGCCATTTCCCTTTTCTTTTTGCTTTTGCTTTTGCTTTCGTCTTTCTCAGCTTTCTGCATGTTCTCCTGTAAAACATAATAGCTGCTTGGATAGCCTTGACACCACCCACTTGCTTTTCTTGCTTTTCTTTCTGTCTCTCCGCTCCTTTCTTTTGCTTTCTGTATTCTGCTTTGGATATGTCACTTGACGACATGATTAAGGGCAATACTCTTTCTCTAAAATGACAACTGCTTGGACAACCTTGATTGGGGACTTGCCTTTATTTATGGTGACCTGATTAAAGGCAATATTCCTTTCTCAAACTGTTCCCACAGACATCCACCACTTGCCTGATCAGAGGATCTGCACCGTCCAATTGGGCACGTGAGACGATCAGGAGAGAAAAGGTGACGAGGAGAGAGAGGATGTGTTCCATAGTTGAACAGCAGAGGCTGTCTGATTATCACCACTACTCTAATCAACGGCGACTGAAGCTCGACAAATGGGGCAGTTGGAGTGATCCTTAAGCCACATGTTTATGCACAGAAAGTGGAAAGGGTGTTTGCAGACACAGAGCTGCGGGACCTCTTCGCTGTCGGCAAACAGAGACAGGCACACAAGGTACTCTATTCCGATTTCCTTAATGTGGGCTTCCTTCTGGTACTTGAGCTCCGAAATTACGTCGTTTTTGTTTTGGGTGTTGGGTTCAGTTTCAAAACTCTGTCAGCCATGGCTGCTTATGTTCTTCTTCGAAGGTGATGATCTGGATTTGGAAAAAGAAGCAGCAGCAGTTGATTTGTTTGTGTTGTCCACGTCGGCATTTCAATCATCTTGAACAGCTTAGTGTTGCAGCCTCCCTTGCTTCACAAGACTGGAACCACGCTTCCAAATTCGGTAAGTATCTGATGGAGCAATTCGACTAATAAACGGGATGACTGAGCTCTCAAAATGAAAACTTATCTCCATATAAAAATCACGAATCCGGGCCGTAGAGGCAACAATACGGGGAAGTCTACGACACCATTTAGCCCAAGCAATGGGCTGGTAGTGTCGTGCAGTGATCATAGCAATTGCTTCCCTCTAGTGCAGACAACTTCTTGGAGAGCACTCTAACCATTCTCATTTTGAAGACTCCAATCAGTACCAACTGCCATCAAAATCTCCGCTGAACTTGGGTCCCGGAGACACACAGCTAGATGAAGAGGAGTCTCACAACCAGGAACGTCTCGGTGATCAATGGCAGCAGATACAGCATCAGCTTAGAGCTCAGCCTCAAAAGATTCATTTTCGGTGCTTACTTCACTGGCCTTGGCAAGTCGAGGGAAGGTAGAGATTGTTTGGATCAAAACTTGAACTTTGGGCTCAGAAAAGGGGCTGGCCCAAAGGGATGCCTAAAGGAAGAGCCGGCCTAAGCCCAGCCAAAACCCAGAAAGCAGAAAATGGGCTTTTCTGACTTGGTGCAGCTCATGAAGACCACTTGCTCACCTACCCAAAAGCCAAGTGGTATAGACTGACCAGCTATACAGCCCATAAAGTACTTTATAATGGCAGAACAAGTAATATAGCTGATGAGTCACTGCCTCTCAAGTTGCATTCGGGCAAGGCTGCTGCTACAAGATGCCAAGCTGAGTTGTCTATAAAAGAAGAAAGAGAAATCAGGATTAAGGACACTCAAACAAACAAACAAATGCAAGCACAAACTCTGCTCAAAGCCAGATTTGCCTTCAGAACGAAGCTGTAGTCAGCCCAAGCCTTCATCCCTCTCGGGATAAGCCTTCACTCAAACCCTTGTAATAGCTCTGCTACCCTGTTCAACCTTGCTGTAGTATCGATTTCTCTTTGGAAACTCCTCTCCTTACCTCTCCCTAAAAGCTCTCAGACCCTTGATAAGCCACAAAGATAGGAACCTGCAAGACGACCAGGCTTGCCCGACAAGGTTAAACCTTGCCCGACCTTCTTTGTTTTTGTCTTTTCATTCATTAGCCTAGCAATATGTTGTATACTTCCAGTTGTATTCAAATTATTTCAAGTAAGATGACTATTAAAAGAATCTCTTAGTACTTGGATCCGATTTGAATATATCTTCATTGTTCAAACCAGATCTAAGTTCTAAGCCCTCGGGCATGTAAATTTAATCAGTTGAAAGTCTTTGGCCTCAAGGCATAAAAAAGAACCTTATGTGGACTTAACCCATCCACGATAGTCCTTGATAAACAAGAAGTCCGAAGTTACTTGGGGTGCAAGTAATCGACCTACCCCTTAGTTTTATTTCTATTATATTATGATTATCATAGAACGATTAAGCATGGAATGGATTCTGATAGGAAGCCTCAAGGCCTACACCTAAGGCCCTACAAAGGCACTTATTTGGATTCATTCCATTCCGCGGTCTAGAACGTTTGAGTATAAGAACAAATTATGATGGGAAGCCTCAAGGCCTACACCTAAGGCCCCACAAAGGCACCTATTTGGGTTCGTTCTATCTCTCAGATTCGGGTAATCAGAAGTATAATAGTTGTAAGGCTCCTGCAATCAATCGAACGAATATTATATGTTCGAGCACTGGTTTAGTTATTGATGGGAAGCCTCAAGGCCTACACCTAAGGCCCTACAAAGGCACCTGTTATAACTAACACGGTTTCTCGGGCGCATATATATATATATATATATATATATATATATATATATATATATACAACTAAAACGCGACATCCATTTTACATCTGCCATGCTAAAGATGGCAGTAGCACGCCTGAGTACTTAGAAGTTAATCTTGATTGTGAGCCTCAAGGCCTACACCTAAGGCCCCACAAAGGCACCTCTCAAAGTTAACGCCGTCCTTCTCTTCCAGCCTTGCTCGACAAGCCGTGCCTGACGAGTCTTGCCCGATAAGCCTTGCCCGACAAAGCCCGACAGTGAAGCAGAAGCCCGACAGCAGCCCTCAACCGGCGCCAACCTCCCGGGGAGCTGTGCGCTCATCGGCCAAGAAACGTCCCCGATGGAAATTCCTGACGCGAACAAAGATAATGCGCTTGAGAATGGCATAGTCACGGCGTGCAACTGCCAAATGAGCTGGACTGTGGGAATATTTGGAAAAATCTTCCACTAATTCTACGGATTTAACTGTTCTTTCAGTTCCTAAGCTATTGTTGCTTTCACTCTTCAGTTTGGAAACTCAAATTCAAACCAACTGCTCTCAAAACTTCAAATTCACCATTCCAAGAACCACAAACCAGGCCATTGCTAAAGCTTTAAGCATTTTTGCAGCTCAATCTCTGAATCCAAACCACACCTGTTGATCTTGAGCTCCATCATAGCACCTATAAGCTACCAGAAAGCCTCAAATCTGAGAGAAAACACAAGAAATTGGGTTTCCAAGTCAAGCCAAGTTAAGAAATCGATTGAGCTGCAGAATGAAAGAGAAAGATGGAAAAGAGAGATGAGAGATATGGAGGGGTTAATCAAACGGCTGGAGTGGAATTTTAGATGTGGGATTTAACAGCCATGATCTTATTATCCATTCTTCTTCTGGGTTCACAATGTATTATTAGCTTTGAAAGTTCAACTCAGTACAAAGAGGATGTGACCCGACTCGGTCCCTGACTCAGTCCCCCACCTCAGATCTCTGTCTCTCTGTCTCTCTGTGTCCCACTCTTCGAGACATGAAAAGATGCGGTGTTAGCTGTGTTGTTGAGAGAGAGATGGAAAATGGGTTTTTGGATGGTTTCTTAAAACTGTAGAGTCTGCGAAGGTTTTTTGGGTTCTTGGGTTTCTGCAGATTCACGACGGAGGTAAAAAAAATGAAAGAGAACCGACATAACTTTTTGTTTCGTTTACCACAGACGGCGCCAAATGTTGATGCACAAAACTGGATGTTTTGGAACAACGTAAATCCAACTGTGAATGTGCAAGAAATGTAAATAATAGAAGATGTATCGTGGTTCACCCCAAGGTTTGGGTTACGTCCACACTAATTATTGTATTTCTGAGAGGATTGTGAGGGAGAGAGTGTGAAGATCCTCATGGCCTAGGAATTCGCCTCCCTCATTGTAAGGGTGATGAGTCCCTTTTATAGAATAAAGGCTCCTCACTTATTACATATTTGCCCCTTCCTTTATTACATAATTACATTTGAGTCCCCCAAGTATTTATACGAGATCTAAATACGGAGGCCCTAAGTATGGTACAAACATATATATATATATACACACACACACACACACACACACACACATACACACACCATTGAACTTGATGAGATACGAATTATACAAAACTAATTTCAACGATCCAACCGTCAAACTTGTTTGTATATGCTTCGAGATCGTATCAGCAAAAAATCGCAAAAAACAAACATTCAGATATCAAGTAACCGAACAAAACTTTTCGATGGTTATAAAACGAAAAATCACGATTTAATGGTTATTTTAACTCTGATTTTGATTATTTTTTATAGCTACACTCCTTAATCCTGTATGAATACAATGAATGAATTCGATCTTCAATTTAAAATATTTACACTAGTGGATACCACAAAATCTTATGTTATACTTAATGAAAGTATGAATAAACTCTTAAGTATTAGTGAATCTATTGTTTTAATGGGATACTCATTCTACAAAATTAGTTTCAATGATCTAACCGACAAACATGTTTGTATATACTTCGAGATCGCATACGCCAAAAATTGCAAAAAACAAATATGCAGAGATAAGGTAACGGGACAAAATTTTTCGACGGTTATAAACGAAAAATCACGATTTAACGGTTATTTTAACTCTGATTTTGATGATTTTTTACAGCTACACTCCTTGACCCTATATGAATACAATGAATGAATTCGATTTTCAATTTAAAATATTTACACTAGGTGAATACCACAAAATCTTATGTTATACTTAATGAAAGTATGAATAAACTCTTAAGTATTAGTGAATCTATTGGTTTGATGGGATACTCATTCTACGAAACTAGTTTCAATGATCCAACTGTCAAACATGTTTATATATACTTCGAGATCGCATACACCAAAAATTGCAAAAAACAAACATTTAGAAATAAAGTAACGAGACAAAACTTTTCGACGACTATAAACGAAAAATCACGACTTAAAAGTTATTTTAACTCCGATTTTGATGATTTTTTACAGTTACACTCCTTGACTCCAGATGAATACAATGAATGAATTCAATCTTCAATTTAAAATATTTACACTAGTGGATACCACAAAATCTTATGTTATACTTAATGAAAGTATGAATAAACTCTTAAGTATTAGTGAATCTATTGTTTTGATGGGATACTCATTCTACAAAACTAGTTTCAATGATCCAACCGTCAAACATGTTTGTATATACTTCGAGATCGCATATGCCAAAAATTGAAAAAAAACAAACATTCAGAGATTAAGAAACGAGACAAAACTTTTTGACGGTTATAAAAAGAAAAATCACGATTTAACGGTCATTTTAACTCCGATTTTGATGATTTTTTGCAGCTATACTCCTTGACCCTATATGAATACAATGAATTAATTCGATCTTCAATTTAAAATATTTACACTAGTGGATACAAAAAAAATATTATGTTATACTTACTGAAAGTATGAATAAACTTTTAAATGTTAGTGAATCTATTGTTTTGATGAGATACACGCATTCTATGAAACTAGTTTCAACGATCCAACCGTTAAACATGTTTGTATATACTTCGAGATCGCATTCACCAAAAATTGCAAAAAACAAACATTCCGAGATCAAGTAACGGGACAACATTTTCGACGGTTATAAAATGAAAAATCACGATTTAACGGTTATTTTAACTCCGATTTTGATGATTCTTTACAGCTACACTCCTTGACCCTATATAAATACAAAGAATGAATTCGATCTTCAATTTAAAATATTTACACTAGTGGATATCACAAAATCTTATGTTATACTTAATAAAAGTATGAATAAACTATAATAATTATATATACTAATTTAACAATTTTATACCCCTTAAAACTATAATAATTATATATATATATATTAAATTAAATTTAAAAAATTGATGACCATTGGATTGGCTGAGATCAAGCCAAAGTTCCAATACAATTTCATGATGATCGATGTAAATCGAGGATTTTGTAAATTGAGGTTTAAACTTTTGAGAAAGACTTCACAACCTTGAAAACAAATTTTTTTCATTTTGCATATCCTTGCACATTTAATATTTGTAATAGATTAGTAGTGTATGTATTATTTTTTTTTATTAGACGCTTATTTTTTAGTGTAGATGTAGTACTTAAACGACAAATATGTTTTAATGTTTTGAAGTAATATTTATGTGGCAATGTGTGGTATGTACAAATTTAGGAAAAAAAAAATATTTTTCTTAACGGGTCATAACGGGTCGGGTCACTTTACCCGTTGGGTAAAGTGACCCGACCTGTTAAGGACCCGTTAAGATAACAGATGTGACACGACACGACCCGTTAAGATAGCAGGTGTTACACGAACACGACAGACACGGCCCGTTTGCCAGGCCTGTGGGTTGGTACGCTTTCTGTCTATTGTTTCAGGTATGGGTATTTTGCTTCTGAATATAATTGAAATCTTCAGTAAATACTTTATTAAATAAGGCATTTCTTGAACCTGAAACCTTCAGTAAATACTTTATTACATTGAGGTTCAAACGTTCTGTAATCACTCAGGAAAATTAGTAAATCTCCACCATCATGAGGGATTAAAGGAACATTTGGATTTGGCAGTTCTCCGAAATCCAACTCCAAATGCTTGAGATTTTTAGTGTAGGAAACAAAACAGCTAGCTGATGCACTCTCACAGTTTCAAGAAATCAACAAATGAATGTATACAAACACACAAAAGCATAAATAGCTAATAAAGTAGCTTAAAACCTAGCATTGTCTTCTGATCCTTGTTCAATAGGCATCCATGGACCGGAGAACGGGGCAATTAAGTTTACTCTTCAACCATGCTCCTAATGCCATAGCTATGTTCTAAGAATTAAAGTCTAAAAATCAAGCAGGAAGAAAAAGGTAGTGTTTTCTGAAATCAATTATCAGTATGGTTCATCTTTGGAGAAGTTATGAACGCAATTCTGCTAACAGAGCATGAAAATCATTCTGTAATGCATGTATATATTGACAATTATCTCTAACAGGCTATCAGTATCACATGGTTAAAAGCAGTACAGCGCAATGTATTGCGGGTTATATATTAGTTAAAGTGTAAATAGTAGTTTATTATTCCACATTGGTGAAGTATATGTAATATCAATTGCAACTCCTATATATACTCCACTTTGGAGATTAATAAATATATAAGAAATTCTCAAATATTGTCATATATATTTTTGGTATTTACCATATTTAGTTTAATATGACATCAGAGCAGTTCGTTCTTGGTGACATGTGTGCTTTAATTTTGTGCTCACATTTTTCGTGATTTCCTTCGTTAAAAAAAAAAAAAGTGAATAGTGTCGTGCTACAGTACATCGTTTGCTACAGTACATAATCAGTGATTTGCTTTGTGAACATATTGCTACAGTGCCATGAATAGTGCTTTGCTACAGTCGTGAACAGTGATTGCTATAGTGTTCTGGTAAATTGTTTTCATTTCGCTGCGTATCTTTTGTACCTTTATTGTTTGTGATTTTGTTCAATGACTCAATATAATCATAGTGTTGTTATGCATCTTGGTAGAACAAATAAATGGATAATTGATACTGGGGCCACTGATCTTGTGACTAGTGACCCTAGAGTGTTTGATGAGCTATATGATTATGTTCGTGATCCATATATTACTAGTGCAAATGGAGCACCTTTCCCTGTGAAGGGTGAATGCACTGTCTTTCTAACTCCAACCTTATCACTGGTCCGTGCTTTACTTGTTCCTGATGTTATGTGCAATCTTTTGTCGGTAGGAAAACTTCTTGATATCTTATATTGTTATGTTCACTTCTACTCTACGTATTGTTATTTTCAAGACATTCAAACTCAGAAGATGATTGGTCATGGTAAAAGAATAAGGGGTTTGTACATCTTGACTATGGAGGATACTGTTGTTTCCGATTCAAATGATCATCAAGTTTTAAAGCTAAAGTGGATGACATACATCAAATTTGGTTGTGGCATCGACAATTGGGACATCCATCATTCAATTATATGAAGCATCTATTTCCTTCTTTGTTTCGCACTTGTAGTGATTTAGAGTTCAAGTGTGAAACATGTGTCATGGCTAAGAGTCATCGTGCTTCCTTTCCCGTAAGTGATTCTAAAGCTACTTTGCCATTTGATTTGATACATTTTGATGTGTGGGGTTCGGTGAATGTTACTTCTAATGGATTCCGTTGGTTTGTTACTTTTATTGATGATTGTACTCGATTAACTTAGGTGTTCTTGATGAAGAATAAGAGTGATGTTCCGTTACTGCTTCAAGAATTTTGTACAATTGTGTCTACTCAGTTTCAAACCAAGGTTAAGGTCTTCAGGTCTGATAACGAAGGAGAATATGTGAATCACACTTTGGCATGTTTTTTTCATGATCATGATATTATTCACCAGACGACTACTCCGTTTACACCCCACCAAAATGGTGTGTCCAAACGGAAGAATCGTCAAATAATGGAGGTTGTTCGGTCCTTGATGTTGGATAAATGTGTTCCTAATCATTTGTGGGGTCATGCTGTTTTGGCTGCTATGTATTTGATCAATCGTGTTCCAAGTAGAGTTCTTGATTTTCAGACACCGTTTGATGTGCTACAAAAACATGTTTATCTTGTTTATGTATCAAAACTTCCTCCGAAAGTGTTTGGGTGTATTACGTATGTGCATGTCTACTCTCATCAGCAGAGTAAACTTGATGCATGTGCTCTCCGATATGTCTTTATTGGGTATGCTAACAATAAAAAAGGTTATAAGTGTTATCATCCTCCGACTCAAAAAACTTATATTACCATGGATGTCACATTCCACGAAGAAGTTTCGTATTTTGTGAAGCCCTCTTCCTACTCTCCACTTCAGGGGAGATGGGGAGTGAAGTGCAGATTCGAAGAGATGGTATGGATGATGTGTTACGTGCAGAGTTGGAAACAAAACCTATTATGTTGCGTGATACTGATTAGTTGGCTACAGATAGTGATCGGTCACCTGTCATTCCCGGAACTATTTCTATTAACGACAGATCAGATGTGCCCAGCGAGTTGCCTGTTGAATTACCTTCTGATGATTGGTTGCCTGTTGCTGATATGTCTAACGAGTTGCCTGGTACAAGATGGTGGCATACATGAGGTAAATTCTTACTTTTCTTCTACTTATCAGTTGCCTCCACGAGCTAATCGTGAAAAACCTAAAGTAGAATATGAGCCTGATATGCATGCCAAAGCCAAATATCCTATCAACAATTATGTGTCTACTCATCGTTTGTCCAAACCGCATGCATCTTACATATGTCAACTATCTAGTGTATCAATTCCAACAAAATTGCAAGATGCTTTGTCTGACCCTAAGTGGGTTAATGCCATGAAAGTTGAGATGGAAGCTTTGGAAAAGAATTCTATTTGGGATTTGGTTCCTTTACCAAATGGGAAGAAAGCCGTTGGATGTAGATGGGTGTTTACTATTAAGCACATAGCAGATGATTCTATTGACCGGTATAAAGCCAGATTAGTTGCTAAGGGTTATACTCAAACCTATGAGGTGGATTATCATGAGACTTTTTCTCCTGTTGCCAAACTTAATACTGTGCGTGTTCTTCTGTCCTTGGCAGCAAACCAGGATTGGCCTATGTTGCAGTTTGATGTTAAGAATGCTTTCTTTCATGGTGATCTTAAGGAAAAAGTTTATATGGATCTCCCACCTGGTATTGGAACATCTCCTGGAAAAGGTGTTGTATGCAGGTTACAAAAGACTTTGTATGGTTTGAAACAATCTCCTAAAGCGTGGTTTGGGAGGTTTACAAGTTCAATGAAGAAGTTTGGGTATATCCAGAGTCATTCAGATCATACTTTGTTTCAAAATCGACAAAATGGTAAGCTAATTGCATTGATTATTTATGTTGATGACATGATACTGACTGGTGATGATCAGAATGAGATACAACGCCTTCAAAAGTACCTAGCTACTGAATTTGAGATGAAAGAATTTGGTGAATTGAAGTATTTTCTTGGAATCGAGGTTGAATGATCTAAGCATGGTATTTTTCTGTCTCAACGGAAGTATGTTCTTGATTTGTTAGCTGAAACAGGTATGTTAGATTGCAAACCTGTTGATACTCCGATTGAGTAGAATTACGTCTGGGCTTATTTCCAGATCAAGTTCTTACTCATAAGGAACGGTATCAGAGGCTTGTGGGGAGATTAATTTATTTATCTCACACTCGCCCTGACATTGCTTATGTAGTTAGTATGTTAAGTCAGTTTATGCACTCACTTAGTGAAACTGATATGGATGCAGTACCCCGTATTTTGAGGTACTTGAATATGGCTCCTGGCAGAGGCTTCGTTTTCTCCAAGAATGGTCATTTGAATGTCGAAGGGTATACAAATGCAGATTGGGCAGGTTCTATCACTGATCGGTGATCTACATCTGAATATTTTACGTTTGTGGGTGGTAATTTAGTTACTTGGAGAAGCAAGAAACAAAAAGTGGTGGCTAGGTCAAGTGCAAAAGCTGAGTTTCGTGGTATGTCTCATGGTGTATGTGAGTTGTTGTGGTTGAAAAAAAATTGTTGAGACATCTTGGGTTTAAACCCAAGGGTGCTATGAAACTTCATTGCGATAACAAGGCTACTATTGAGATTGCTCATAATCCAGTGCAACATGATCGAACAAAACATGTGGAGATTAATCGACATTTCATTAAAGAAAAATTGGATGCTGGAATTATTATGCTTCCATTTGTGAGATCTGAAGATCAACTTGCTGATGTTCTTACTAAGGCTGTGTCTAATAGTGGGTTTTCCAACTCACTTGACAAGTTGGGCATGCATGAGATCTTTACACCAACTTGAGGGGGAGTGTTGCGAGTTATATATTAGTTAAAGTGTAAATAGTATTTTATTGTCCCACATTGGTGAAGTACATATGTAATACCAATTGTAACTCCTATATATACTCCACTTTGGAGATTAATGAATATATAAGAAATTCCCAAATATTGTTATATATATTTTTGGTATTTACCATGTTTAGTTTAATACACTGAACAACGATACTACCTCAAAATTAGTTCAGTAGTGGTCATAGCCTCGTTTTTGCTGGTGGTGGACTGAAACTCGGGACACATGATCAAACTTCTTCCTTTTCTGTAAGTGAATGCAGTAGATCTCAATTACTCCTTTTGTAAACTGATTTCCGTTTCTCTTAACTACACAAGTTAGACTACACTCCAATTCTCACTGTTAAGGTGGCATGCACACAAGCTCTGGATTGAACAACCCGAAAACTTCCCAACTTGTCTCACCACAAAGCCGTACTCGAAATCCATGGTATCCGCATATTTTAAAAGGTTGAAACTCTGTAAGTGATGTTAATGTCATCTTCATTAGTGCACAACCATGAATTGATTTGTATACAACTTTCAAGCATAATATGTTTGTTTATGAATAACTCTTAATCCTTTTCAGTTTTGCTTCCCCTTTATGTTGAATGTGTTAGAATACAATTGATTAATAGTGTGATGTCACTGTGTTCCTTCATGTCATTTACCACCATCCTAGTTTAGATTCCTGGCTCTATTGCTGCAGTAAAGTACTATTCTGTTGACACAAAATGTTGCTAGGCTGTCAATTGGGGCCATACATATAGACACAATATTGTTTGATCAATGGTCATGATCAATAAGTATATATTAGTGGATGGTATTGGTAATATGGGCTTTTTTCATATTAAGTATATTTTCTCTTGAATTACCTGATAATTGAGAAGTATATTTTATGATATTTTTAGTTATCATCAATACATTAAATTCTTCCCTAGAATAATTTTGTATCTCATTGATTAGACCTGTATAGGAACTAACATAGTTGGCTCCTGGTGAACTATGCAAGCTATCTTTTGCTGGTTATTGGAACTTGAACATACATTTCTCAAGGTGTTTAGATCTCGACTTAACATTACGGCATTTAAATCCCCTAACAGCATCAGTTGCTTCTCTTACCTTCCTACCTGTTTACTAGTTAGTCTTTATGGTCATATGTCTGGTTGAATGGCTTGTACGAAGTAAACTGTTTTTGTACGATACTTTGATCATATCAATTAATCTAATGAAGTTTTGGTACCATTGATTGATTACCATGTCTGCTTACTAAAGTGTTTACTGGGCATCCTGAAACATGTTTTAGTTGTTATAAATAGTGATTTAGATAATCTTTAAAATTTATCACACATTCCTAGTGTCGGATCACCCATTCTTTTTTGTTTCACTTGATGCACTTTTTTTTTGTTGGTCATGAAAATGGATAGGTAGTTCCTTTTGTTTTCAAATTAAGAATGTTGGCAACCTACTTACTTATATTCTTTGGCTACTAATTGATTAGTTTCAAATGCAAGAAATGATTAGTTTCTAATGTTATATTTTTATGGTTCAAAAAGTGTATAGATGTCGCAGTTGATCACTCGTCGTCGGAGTGTGACATGCATTTCTCGCATTATCAGCATCTACTGTTCCAGGCGTGAGTGCTCCATTGATTGGGGAGCCTACACCCCTTACTGAGGCTACTCTTACGACATCCTAGGTGGCTGCATCATCGACATCATCAGTGTCGGTTCAGCCGCTCAATGCATGGCGACCTCACAGGTGTCGTCGCGATCCAAAGCCTTATGATCATCCATGTCAGTAGTTTCCTAAATTTTCTTAATGTTTTTTTCTTCATGAAGGTTCAAAGTTCCCAGAGATCCACATGTTCAAGGACGTTTACGTTCGACCCGACAATGAGACCACTGAGCACCTTCATGTAAGTATATGTAATTGTTATTATTCTTGTATTTATAAATCATTCAAATATTAATTATATTTTGTTATTAAACTTTATATGTTATTTCTTTATTATTACAGGCTGCTATGGTGGAAAAGTGCACTGTTGTTCTCCAAGAAGTAACATCACAGCTTCTCTCGGAGATTCTGATCGAGGACTTTATTGTACCCGAGGATGCAGGTCTTAAGATCCTGATTGAGCTCCTGGATCAAAAGATCGGTCGTCGTCATGGCAAGTATGGTAAGTTTGTTCGGTGTATGAGGAAGGCGCGGGTTCATGAGACGGGTGCCTCCTCTTCCAGATCAACCACAGGACAGGTCAACACCCTGAAGGAGGAAGTGGCAACCTTAAAAGGTTAGCTTGCGGCCCAGGGCAAGCAGATGAGTATGATTGTATAGGCCTTACAGTTGTCTGACCTCTAAATCTCGATGCCAGCACCTGATCTTGCTCCACCTTCGACCTCTTAGCCACTTCGCTCAGTTGATACCCACTAGCCTGATGTATCAAACCTAGAAGATTATTTAAAGTTTTTTCTTTTATGTTCGAACATCTTGTATGTACATTTTTATATATTATATAATTAAATACTTTTTCTTGGTTTATTAATTATTGTTTGTAATTTAATTACAATATTTATAAAAAATTAAATAAAAAAATATTTTATTTAAAGTTTTTTCTTTTATGTTCGGACATCTTGTATGTACATTTTCATATATTATATAATTAAATACTTTTTCTTGGTTTATTAATTATTGTTTGTAATTTAATTACAATATTTATAAAAAATTTAAATAAAAAAATATTTTATTTATAGTTTTTTCTTTTATGTTCGGACATCTTGTATGTACATTTTCATATATTATATAATTAAATACTTTTTCTTGGTTTATTAATTATTGTTTGTAATTTAATTACAATATCTATAAAAATTAAGTAAAAAAATATTTTTGCTAAAAAAAAAAAACAAAGGGTTTGCACAACGAAGAGAGCACCTGCTTTGTGCAATGTGTCTTTGCACGATGCAGGTTCTTCCGTCGCGCAAAGACACTTTGCACAATGCATATGTTGTCGTCATGCAAAGACCTTTTGCGCGACGGAAGAACCTGCATCATGCAAAGACACTTTGTGAGACGAAGAGAGCACCTACGTCGCGCAAACCCTGCTTTCACTGCCTTTGCGTGACGGTTGGCGCTCGATGAAGGTTTTGTTGGGCTAAGTTTCAGGCAACATTTTTTAATTTTGCGCGACGAAGGTATTGCGTCGCGCAAACTGTTTTTTGTACTAGTGGGGTGATGTGGAGCGTGTGTCACCGTTTGACTTTACACGTGGGACAACTTGGTTTGATACAAAGAAGAAAGTTGAGGTTCCACCATAAAACCAATTGGTATTATGAAGAGGAGCTCAACTTACTTGTAAGCCCTTGCAAAGTCTATCCTCCCATCAATGCGAAACTCATTCTCATCAAAGCCTTTCTATATCGGCTTGGCCCGGTCGCCTTATGCGATTGGCACTTCAAAGGTGAAACTCTCGTTGTAGTTTGGTGACCTAAGGGGCCTTTCATCTTTTGATTAGAGTAGGGGTTGCGAGAGAGTAGGGCAGTACAGTTACCAATAATGGGTGTGTCGCTATTGCCGGCGCGACAAAGGGGGTTTGTCACCAATTTTGGAAATATTTTTACTCAACATCGTGATGGTGATGTTTACTATCCTATTCATTACCGTTAGATAAGTTTAAATCTCGAGATTCGTAAAATTGATAGATATAAATCTCAAAATTTAAACTCATCTAATAGTAAATAGTAAGATGGTGAGCATTACCATCATTTAAGAGTCAAGCAAAAATGCAACCCAATTTTTTGTCGATCCCATGGAATAAAATGATAATTCTTGTTCAATTCATTAAAAATTTGAAAAAGAAAATGATGAAAGAAATTTCAAAGCTTACTCAACCACTCATCCCCCAATGTCCCAATTGGTTGAGAAATTTTTTATTGTGCTCGGATCACAAGTGTTACTCCATGTGTCGGTATATAAGTGGAGGCAAATTTTATTTTTCAAGTTGTTAATTTTTTTAACATAAGTATTTCACTACTTGTATATTAACACATGATGTATCATCCAGTGTTTTGAACACACAGAAAAATCTTTCAAAACAGTGGAGCCTAGATCGAAATTTCTCTTGTTGCTGGATGCATCGTTTGTGCGCATCTTCTCTTTCGTTTTTTTTCCTCAAGACTATGATGAGTTCTAGGCAGAGTTCGAGAAAATTAAAGAAATTAATTCTAGTCACCATTTCCCTTTTCCGTGTAAAATTGAGTGGGTCCTTTCTTCCCTTGTGCCAGATGGTGCTCTATTGATGTATATTTAAAAATAATGCAATAGTTACCAATCTTATTTTTCGTTAAAGGGTTAGTGACGGACGAAATCAATAATAGTGACAATCTCTCTCAAATGCTAAAAACCTGCTCCCTTGCTTGATACTTTCTCACAAATGAATAATTGTGACAATTCTTCCTGACTGTTGCTGACATTTCTTGTAGTGAAATATCCTCATGTTACACATGCTCAACCCATTTCATAGAACAAAATAAGGAAGAATGCATATAATTAGGTTTTAATTGGTTTACACTCTAGAAGCAATCATTTGTTTTAAGTGGTCGTTAGGCTTTGAAACCCAAACCTTTCAGGGAATAAGATGGGAGATTTGAACCACCATGGGATGACACAGTGGTTAGAGATGAATTACATACCGTAATCCATACGACACGTTCTGAGTTCGATTCTTCGCGTTGGTGAATCAAACGATGGTAGCCAGAGAGAGGCTGAAATGCCTCTATGAATCTTTCCGACCTCCGAAATAGTAGATTGAGATATTGATGCCATCAACTAGTCATTTTTTAAAGAAAAAGGAAAAATAGATGGGAGACTTGGGCTTATCATTGAGTTAGTTTTGTACTCCACAACAATGGTAGTCTTGAGTAATCAGATTAAAATTAGGGCCTCATACATTGATCTCACTTCAATAGTCAAGGCTTCTCATAAACATAAAAACAAACATGTTACCCTAATAACCATATGGGCTATGTAGTTTTGTATTTTCTTGTACCATAAACCTTCTAAGCACTGCACTGTCACAGGTGTAGTGTACTTGTAAAATATGGTTACAGCCTGGTGAATAATACAGCACTCCAAAGCTTGATAAAAATCAAGGAACCCAAATGGGAAACCAAAAAGCTTGAAAACAAATTGATGTGAGGCTAACAAACTGAAACTGCTGCAAATTTTGAGGTCAATGCAGTTTATCCTTTTGTTTCGTATTCCATTCCGTTCGTGCTCGTACTATCTCTGCCTTATCGGCCTGCATCCGGAGAAGGTGTGTGTATTCTAGGTCTGGACTCCGATTGATGGAGTTGTTCTTGCAGTTGGAGTCATCAGCCAAACTTGATGTTGTACTTGTTAGAGACTCTAGCAAATTTGATTGTCTACATTCACGTCTGTACTCCAGTGTCATGCTTGTGAGATCATTATCTCCCAATACATTGATGGGCACACTCTGCTCATTAAAAAACCCCAATTAATTAAGTTAGGAGCAGTGAAACAAAAAAAGCAAAAAAAAAAAAAAAAAAAGGTTAGTAGCAGTCTTTATGTACCAATATAGCTAAGCTAGCCACATAAAGGTTCAAAATGTTCTCTTGCTGGATTTTCTTGCGAGATTTGATGTGCATTTAAATCATTGTTTAAGTTGATTCTCATTTGAATATGTGGCTCAGAATAACAGTTAACATAAAAATTGGTCTGGCTCTGACTAAGCAAAAGTTTTGGTACTTTCTAGATATGAGCATTAGGTTTAGTGAAGTACCTCCAAAATCCATCCAATGTATTTCACATTGTTAACATGTTGGTTGGCATCCATGTCACTCCATCTTGGCTGGAATAATTGTAGGCAAAGAAGTAGTTAATATGAAAAAACTATTATACTAACCAAATTGTATGAAATGAAAAGTAAATTCAAAAGTTTGTTGGCCTAATATTTCAACACTTACTGCTAAACCTGATGTGATCCTCTCTGCAGTATCATCGGTGAGCTTGTCGATTTTCTCGCTGTCATTTTTATCTTTAGCAATTGCAAATCTGTTTAGGTAGAATGGTAACACCTCTTGCCTCACTTGGTCAGGTATCTTGGACAGCCTTCTTGTCTCTCGGTTCATGATCACCCAAGTGCTGCATGAAGTTAATGTAGGAGATCAGATAATTATAAAATAAACTTGGAATTAAACATTAATATCATTGGTTAAATTATGCAGTAAGCAGAAGATTGCAAACCTTGTAGCTCTGGTAATAATTTCTTGAGTCTGGTAGTCTCGGATAATCCAATCTCTTCGCATTCCGTTTTTGCCCGCTGCATCCACCCAAGTATCGATTTCGACCACATCTCCCCTGTCACGTACCAATTTTTGCACATCACCCTTTGTGAAAGGTTTGAACTTGTACACATACCATGCATTTCAGTTATGCCTAAAGTTATATGTCATATATCGATAACACATGCATACGAGTAATGCTAAAGAGACCATATTTTTTGAATCATTTGTATCATTATTCATCATATACCAGGAGTTGTATCTCTGTACTTGAATGTGGATCCATGTGACGACCCAAATGAGCTTTCGGATGCTCATCTCACGGGTAGCCCCAAATCCATTCCCGGCAAGGCCGGAACTTGTCACATGATTTAGAGCTGTCTCCTGCACCCATAAACCATATAAAGTTTACTAAGTTCAATGAAAGTGTATATAAATCCTAGTAATTCATGGTTGGTATCTCTTATTTGAATAATAAGTAAACACTTTTTTCCTTAAAGCAAAACTGAAAAAATTGCACCTGGAGGAGATTCATTAGGGTTTCCATGGTGGCAGTTTTGTCAGGTCCAATCTCATAAGACCTAATAACAAGGGTCTGCCTATAAACAAACCTTTCCTCCACAAACTTTCCATGCAAAGAGGAATGCGGAGGTGAATCGCCATCACCATTAATCAACTCTATACTATTCTTGTTTCCAAATAATGTAGCCTCTCCCACATGAACACCATTGATCTTCCCATTGATTGTCTCCACACTTCTAGGAGTTCCGCCGGCACCGGCCCTCACCGAAAAGTTTCCATTTTTTCTCGTGATCATTGCTACATGCCTCGAAGAATAAAACCCTAATTTGGTAGCCGTCTCATTCTTCCCCACCATCAACACGTCCCCCGGAAGGCGTAGCGTGGCGATACTATTAGTTCTTGTTGCCATTGATGCCATAATAATCTCTAAGCGCTCATTTGTTTTTTCAGATATTTTGGAATCAAATAAAGCCAACAAAGTTCAAGTTTGATAAAAGAGGGTGGTGAAGCTTTTAGCACTTCTTGTCAAAGATTAGTATTAGGTGTAACCACTTATTGGAAGGAATAGGAGATCTAGTTATACAATTTAGGACATAGATTGATGGGAAAAAAGGGAAGATTTTCCTGAAATGGAGGAGGATTACTGTATTTTTAGCTCAACCACTTCAATGGGTGGGGAGAAATGGGGTAATTTGCACCAATGGCTTGTACGCTAATGTTTTGAGTGGTGTTTCTGTGCATATTTACAAGGGAATTTCAAATAATAGATTATTTGGACAATTGTAATTTTGGATTAATAAGTAACTCTACCACTAATTATGTTGTTTAATTTGGTCTTGCTCTTATGATATGGTAGAAAAAAGGTATGCCTCTATATTATAAGCCTTTAAAATGATTGTGTTGGTAATCTGCCTCTAACTCTAGTCATGAAGAGTATTTGAGTTTGATAGGGGATTTTATCAGTGCTTTTTTTTTTTTTTTTTTTTTTTGTTAAAATGGAATTTTATCAGTTTATGCAGATAAAAACACCCAAAAAATGCTTTGGTCATGACGTGAAATTTTCATAGACCCAAATAAAAGTATGTGATAATTTCAATGCGGCCCAATTGCAATAATAAACACAAGTTGGTCATCAAAAACCCAAATAAGAGTTGGCCCACATTATTGGTTTTATTTTTATTTATTTTATTTTTTTTAGAAAGAGAAATGTTAAGGAGAATCTCTCAAAATGGACATTTTCATAAACCATCTGTCATCTCATATTTTTTGTTCAATATTTTTTAATGTTCGCAAAAAAATTATGTCAAAAATATAAGGTGACGTAGTTCCACACCTTAGCATTTCCCATTGAAAAAAGGTTTGGCTGAGCTTGTTGATTGTTTGACCGCCATAAAGGGGTAGATGAAGTATTTGTCTTCCCCATTTCCGAGTTTGTGGAAACCAAGTCCAAAATATCTCGAAGGAGTAGCGATCATTTCACGTAGAAATACTTTGTTGTTCTTCAAGCAGCTCCTAAATATTTGGTTTGATCTTTTATTGAATTTTCTCTAACAACTAAGGCGGTTGAAAATTTTCAAATATAACAGGGCTCTAAGAGCAGTCCATCCATGACTCAAAAGGCAGGCAAGAGCTTTGGAATTGCCCTTTAGCTCAAAAATCCCCGTCCAACAGTCCATTTTGTAAAGAACAACTAGTGAGCTCTACTGTGACCATCAGATTGCGCAACCATTTCATGCCAAGCCTTGAGTCTGTTGGCTATGGGCGACATCAACACTGACATCACTGAGAATACAGATGCACAACATGAACATTTGGATTTTCAACGGTTTGATTATCTGGACATTTGGGTTTTCAATGGTAAAAAAATTGAAAATTTGAAGGTTCTACCACGTGGCACAACATGGGGTGTCTGATTTCCAAAGAGAAAGGAAATCAACGGCTCGGATTAATCCGATGGTGCACCGGCTGTAGAAGCCTTTCCTCGTGGGGTGCTCTTGGTCGAGTGAATATCGCTTATTCTGGTGTTTATCAGTGGTGGTATACAATCGGTTTACATACTACTAAGGATCTTTATATTGGAGCTCTTTTTCTATTATTTCTTTTTGCCATATCCTTAATAGTGGGTTGGTTACACCTACAACCGAAATGGAAACCGAGCATTTCATGGATTAGTACAATTATTTTATTATTAGCATCAAATTCAAGATTTCACAAGATACCGTGCTGTACTGGGTTTGACTTTTTCAATTACTCTCGATCTTTGAAATATGAAATAGAGTATTGTATGTTTCCTGGGAGTACTTACATAAATGGAATTTCCAAATAAATACCTAACCATCTTCTTCATACTCCACACCACAACTCAATATTTATTTTACCACAATCTCCTTATTTGTTTTTCACTTTCAAAATCCATTTGTTACAACAAAAAAATTGATTAAGAAGACAAATTGGTCAATCAGGGAAGACGTTACTTTGCTTGAGGCTTGGGTGCATGTTACTAATGGGCCAGTCATGTGGGAAGAAGATGCATGCACAAATTGTCGAGCAAATTCAAGGCACATTTCAAACCAAACTATCTATGCCGAGTAGGTAAAAAAAATCCACATAAAGATTTGAAATTTGGTAAGAAGCCTTCACAAAAGCAGAAGCAATTTATCGAAGTGGCAATAATCTATCCAATGAAGTAATAACATTTTATTATTAATAAATTTCAAATGTAATTAACATTTATTTATGTAATTTATTATGTTGTTTCACAATTTTTTTCAGCAACTAAAAGCACAAATGTAGTTCAACTTTATAACAACAACATATCATTCACAGAGCACGAGTGGTGGACCATTGTATAGCATACTCCGTAATATAAATTGTGCCATATGTTGGATGCCCTAGTGCCGTGCATTGGATGCTCTAAGTATAAGTAAAGTAAGTTCTTATTATTCCTCGTCTACAAATATCCAAATTTTGATGCCTAATACCCCATAGATAGTTCGAACTGCATAGGAACAATAATCAATTTTAGCTCGAATGGTTTGTAGAGGAACTCTACCTTCTCGGATCCATTCAACACGTGCAATTTCTTTTCCGTCGATACGCCCTGCAATTTGTACTTGAATCCCTTTTGTACCTGTCTGTTCAGTTAATTCAATAGCTTTTTTCATTGCTTTGCGAAATGAAACTTTATTCTTTAATTGTCCGGCTATAAATTCTGCAAGAATATTGGGGTGGCCGTAAGGATTTGCAATTCTTGTAATAGCAATGTTGAGTTTTCGGTTTACACAATTGAGTTTAAAAAATATACTTTGTGTTTAAAAAAAATATACTTATATTCTAACATAAGCACAACAATAACCATTCTTTATCATGAATGTGAACCACAAAACCAGTTGGGCGCAACAACATACAGTGATACAGATACAGGCCCATGTCTTTCACAAAACTTGTATTGTGAAACATAATAAACCAAAGTTATGCCAAAATCAAGAGGCTCTAATAAAAAGAAAAAAATAATAATTAATTTATAGTCATTTTTGGGTATCATTAATATTTATGGGTACCCTTAATTTATTATAAAGATTAATTTTTTTAGCTTTTTATATTGATGGCTGATTCTAAATCCAAAGCATTATTTATGTTTTTTTATTCTTTTTGCCCTTTCTCTTCCCCATCTTTTGCAGGTGAGTCATAGTTTCTCTTCGTTTTTTTTTTTTTTTTCAGTTTCCAAAATTTAAGATCTAATTCTAGTCGTGAGTTACGAGTCATCGTTTGATGTTGGGTGTGTGGGTACGGGTTGTGAAGGTATGGGCTATGGGTGGCGGGCAGCGGATCGTGTGTGTTCGTGGCTAGAATTTCCGTCAGGGATGTCTTTTAGCTGACAAGCACACAGCTCCCCGAGAGGTTGGCGACGGTTGATGCTTTCTGTCGGGCTTCTACTTCACTGGAGGGCTTGTCGGGCAAAACTTGTCGGGCAAGGTTTGACGGGCAAGGCTGAAAGAGAATGACAGAGTTAACTTTGAAAGGTGTCTTTGTAGGGCCTTAGGTATAGGTCTTGAGGTTCACAATCAAGATTAACTTTTAAGTGCTCAGGCGTGCCACTGCCATCTTTAGCATGGCAGATGTAAAATGGATGTTGAGTTTTAGTTGTATATATACCCAAGAGGTCATGTTAGTTATGACAGGTGCCTTTGTAGGGCCTTAGGTGTAGGCCTTGAGGCTTCCGATCAAAAACTAACCCAGTACTCAAATATATGATGTCTATTTTATTGTTTGCAGAAGTGTTATAACCATTATACTTCGGATTATCCGAGCCCGCAGAGCAAAATGAACCCAAATAGGTGCCTTTGTAGGGCCTTAGATATAGGCCTTAAGGCTTCCCATCAGAATTCCTTCTATACTCAAACATTTTACTACAATTATAATATAATAGAAATAAAACTAAGAGATAAATTGATTACTTGCGCCCCAAGTAACTTCGGACTTCTTGTTATCAAAACTTGTCGTGGATGGGTTAAGTTCACATAAGGTTCTTTTTTATGTCTTGAGGCCAAGGACTTTTGAATGATCAATCTTACATGCCCGAAAGCTTAGAACTTAGATATGGTTTGAACTGTGAAGACATATTCAAATCGGATTCAAGAATTGAGAGAATCTTTTAATCATCATCTTACTAGAAATAACTTGAATACAACTGGAAGTATATAACATATTGCTAGGCTAATGAATGAAAAGACAAAAACAAAGAGGGTCGGGCAAGGCTGATCGTCTTGCAACTTCCTATCTTTGTGGTTTATCAAGGGGTTTGAGAGCTTTAGCAAAGAAGGTAGGGAGTTGAGTTTACAGAAAGAAATCGATACTACAGCAAACTTAGGACAAGGTAGCAGAGCTATTACAAAGGCTTTTGGTGAGGGTTTATCCCGAAAGGGATGAAGGCTTGGGCTGACTACAGCTTCGTTTGAAGGCAAATCTGGCTTTGAGCAGAGTTTGTGCTTGTATTTGTTTATTTGTTTGAGTGTCTTTATCTCTGATTTCTCTTTCTTCTTTTATAGACACTTCGGTTTGGCCTCATGTAGCAATAATCTTGCCCGAATGCAGCTTGAAGGGTAATGACTCATCAACTATTTACTTGTACTGCCACTGTAAAGTACTTTTGGGCTGATTAGCTGGCTGGTCTATACCACTTGGTCTCTAGGCAGGTGAGCAAGTGGTGCAAATGATCTGCACCTTGTCGGGAAAGGCCTTTTCTGCCCCATGGGCTTGGGCTGGGCTTCGGGCTTCTTTCCTCCTTTTGGGTCTACTCCCTTTTGAGCCCAAAGTTTAAGTTTTAACCCAAACAGTGCCCCCTTCAATTGATATTCAGCCTGGAATTTCAAGCGCCAATATTGATTGAAAAGTTCCCCATTAAAACCCACGTCTCTCTCTCGGGATTTGCACACCTTCTAAAGATAATCATCACTTTCCTGCGATCACTTAACTAACCCACGAATCCTC
This sequence comes from Malus domestica, assembly GCF_042453785.1. NCBI lineage: Eukaryota > Viridiplantae > Streptophyta > Magnoliopsida > Rosales > Rosaceae > Malus > Malus domestica. Next base: position 24,046,198 of record NC_091674.1, on the reverse strand, counting down.
TACATTCTTTAGCACGAAATCCCTCTGCAATTGAAAATTTCTTAACCTCCCAGACGTTTTGCTTCTCTAAATCTTTCAGATTCTTTATTGCTCTTTACCCGATATCTTTTACCCTTGTTGTCTTCTTTGCCATTCCCTTTCCAAACCTCATCAAATGGCTTCAGGACCCAGCCAAATCCAATTATCCTATGAGTCTGGCAAAGGCATCGCCACTTTGCACCGTTTACTCAACGGGCTACATCGCCCTCGGGTAGGTTTGTATTCTGAGCTTTTCTTTGAAGCGCATGGGGCACAATCGTTGGGTCCCGCATGGATTTCTAAGGTCCCTTCCGTGATAGAGAATAATATGCCCAGGGATAACTGGTTTTCCCCAAATCCCTTTTTGGCTAAGTCGGGCATTTCTTCATCCAAGTAGCCGTCATATCGTCGAGGCTTTCCTTAGATGAACGATCCGGCTTGGGCTCAGTGGATCAATGAACTAGAGCCAACTTTTAAGAATAAATGGATGAATAATGGTATTTATGAATTGATCATGCTTTTGAAAACTACCATTATTCCCAAGCCCGAATTGCTTGCTTCTTCTCTTCTCTTCTGGAATTCGGGCACTAACACTTTTGACTTTCGTATGGGTCTCATGTCTCCGACTATTCTTGATATGGCCCAGGTCTTCAGGCTAAGGCCATCGGGCAGGATAGTGGATGTTACTCAAGACTGGGCTCCCCCCTCAATTGCTGAAAGCTCAAGGTCATCTGCCTCTTTCCTTTCCTTGGAATATAATTCTGCAACCTTCAAGAGTTACGGGACCTCCTTCAAGGGCTTCATCCCTTTTGTAAAGGAAAATTTTGGAGCAGGTTCTTCTCATGTTGATAAAGATCAAGAGCACATGTATTTCCTCCTATACTAGCTCAACAAACATGCCTTCCCCAATAAGTCTAAAGGAGTGAAGGTTGAATAGATCCCTTTGGTGGAAGCTCTTCATAACTTGGATGATGTAGCTACGGGTCCGTTCCTTCTTTCTCATATTTATCATCTTCTTTTTGAAATGACTCAAGGTGAGCCATTTAAGACTAACCTGAATGGGCCTATATGGATGATACAAACATGGCTTCAATGGTACTTTCCAGAGTTTCGGGCTACCAACTTAGAGTTCCCAGAAGGTGTGGCCCCTTCTCGAATCCTAGCTGAAGCTGCTCCTACCGATCACTCCACCTTCACCTGCTTTTACTTCTTCAAAGTTTGTAGGACTCGATCAGACTTGGAATTGGGCGCGTCGGTCTTGAGGAGATATCCTTGGTTTTCTGACCAAGCCTTTCAAGATGCTCATGGGGAAGATGCCACCTCCTTTTGCAGGGAGAAATTTATTAGTTGTATTCAACTGAGAGACATGGCCTGGGGAGTTCGGGGCAATCGATATGATCGAGGGTTGGAGGTGTATCATCCTAACTTTTGCAGCAAGCAGTTAGGTTTTAGGCAAGCCATTCCCATCCCGTTCTTCAACTCTGTCCATTGTGGCACTTCCTTTCGATTGTCATCTCCTTCCGAGGTGACCTTTCGAGCTGCCCGACGTAGTCTTGAAGTTATGGGTCAGGCTGCCCGGAAGTCCATCATCCTCAATTTTGAATGTACCTCACTATTCTCTCCTTGGTGGGAAAATAAATGGACAAAGAAATATGGAGGGGACTTGAGAGAGACTTATGATTGCCTTTTCAGTCAACTTTCTCTCAAATCATACCCTAGTTCAAGCGGACTTGAAAATTGGAAGGAGATGGTCCAGGAGAAGAATCGGTTACTTCTAATAGGTAATTTTTCTTCTTATCTTGATTCTACATCAATTTTGAAGCCTCATAAATTTTTACCTTGCTTGATCTTGCAGCCCAAGTGGATGTTGAATCGGTACTTATTGAGTCCGATGATGACTCAGCTAATGCAGCAGTTCTTCATGGAGCTGCGGCGAAGGCTAAAAGACGAGAAGCTGGAGAAGGTGGGGATGTTTCAGAAGATTCAGGGGCTGAAGAAGAAGCGTCTGAAGTCATCACCCAAGTGTCCAAGCAAAGGAAAACAGTTATGATTGAGACCTCAGATTCTGATCATGCATCCCCACCCAAGACTAAACAACCAATTCCTACTAGAAAGAGTAAGAGAACAAGAATCATCCAAACTCACAAGTCTTAAGCCTCATTTGCTCCAGTTTTTGAGGCAGGCAGAAAGAAGCAAAAGTCTTCAAGTGAGTCTTGTTCTTCTTTATCAGATCGCCACCCTTCCTCTTTATCTAATTACCCTTGCTTTCCTTGAAAACAGAACCTCAAACATCTAAGAAACCAACCATTGCTTCTAAGGAGGAACCATTAGGAGCTGAAATGCACAAAAAGGTTGAAGAATTGCGAAATATTACCCTCAAAGAACTTGAGGTATAGTTTATGTTTATGTCTGCATAATCTTTCCTGCTTCCACAAAAACCTGAGCATGATTTACTTAAATCAGGCTGCAAGAGAGGAAAAGCTCCGTCCATTCGAGGTCTCTTCGCCATTTGCCCGAGAAACAAGCCTCTCTCCTCCCCAAGTTAATCCTTCAGATGTGCATTCCCTTCTTTCTCGATCCTTAGGCAATTTTATAGTCTCTGGAGCTAATGCCTGAACCTTTCTCTTCTTCTATCTTTCTCCAGGTCGGGGTATCTGTCCCTTTGCCTAGTCAAGGTTCTCCTTTGAAGTCTTTAATTTCTCCTTCTGCCCTAGAGGCAACTCCATCTTCTTAATTTGATCCATCCACCGGAGTTATGTTGCACTTTGTGGATGAGGACAGTAATTTGGTGAGTAACTATCCTTACATTGACTTTCTGTGCATTGCTTCCATATTAACTTCTATTCATATTTCTTGCAGCCTTCTTCATTATATGAAGCACCCCAACCGTTAGTGGTAATATGTGATGAACCCATAGTCCCTGAGATTCCTGTGACCTTAGGGGTAGCGGTATTGCAGGTGTTTGCTTGCCCAATGGTTACCATCGATGAACCTCCTTCTTCTCGGGGTCAAACCCAGGTATGGAGGTATTTTCTTCCTGTTTTCCTCTTTCAATCTGCTTACTAATAATTGTTGCTATCCCTGGATATTTCTAGGGCATTGGCGAAGGTTCAGGCGCAGCTTTTTCTTCCCCTGTCAGTGGTAAAGAGTCGTCCCCTCAACCAGGAATTGGTACTCTTCCTTGTGAAGCCTCAGGGCTCAGTCAGGTATATTTCTTCTTCCCAAGGCTTCCCTTTGCTTCAAACTATATTTTTGTCTTAATCTGGTCTGTTTTGGTCTTTGCAACAAGTTCTGGAAGAAGCCTCTCCTCATCGTTTGGTTCGTAAGTCAAAGCTTCCCCGACCTCATTTAACTATTGGAAGTGCCGAGATTTCCCATCCTGGAATTGAGAAGACCGGGAAGACAGAAATTGCCCCATCAGTAAGTACTACTTCATTAGAGGAAACTGGAGTGCGAAATCCTCCTCCTGCTTCTTCATTTTCAAAAACTGCTAAGTTGCCTGAACTTTTTGAAGAATTCGGGCAACTCGAGACAAGGCTGAAATCTTCAAAGCATTCTGCCGTATCTTCTGGTCTTCAAGAGCAGCAAGGAGCTTTCCAAGAATGGGCTAGGAAGGACTTCTCAGCTTCGTTCAGCCTCAAGGCTCTTCATGATATAGAGAAGGTTACAATGGAGTTGCTCAAAACCGGTCAGCTATCTAAAACTCAACATGATTCATTTCTTTCTTTCTTTGAGAACCTGAGGGTTTTCCGGGATTAACATAAGAGAGCTGAAAGACAAGCCAATTGTGTAAGATGTTTCCAGGAGAAAGAATCAAGTACTTCTGCTCAGGTTGAAAGGTTGATGGATGATGGTTTGCTGACAAAAGAAAGGATCGGAGTGGTGACTTCTGAAATCCAGAAGCTAGAGGAACAATTGGTTGTTCTAAAAGCTGAGCAAGCAACTCTTCTTGACACCTTCAAAAACCAAATCAAAGAAGTGAAGAAGTCGGACTCGGAATTAGAGCATACTAGGTCTCAACTTGCGAATAGCCATACTGTTTTGGCCGAACCTAGTAGGATCTTTGCCATCATGCAGACATATCATTCTCGAATAATCACTCTGAGTAAAGATGTAAAATTATTAGACTATAATTTATTTGTAACCCTTCTTTTAGCAGAATGAACATGTATTTGCCTTTTGCTTGCTTTGCTTCTGGCTTTTGTCTGAACTTATTTCGAGCAACTCTTTGCCCCCTTATCTATTTTCTTCTTTCTTCTGCTTCCCTTACTAATACCAATTTTGGGACATGATCATGATCCTTTGGTCCCCCATCTGGTACTTTTATTTGAGCGAGGATGCTGGGGTAACCTGGGATCTATTTTTCTCCTTTGTCGTAACAACTGATGATCTGTCTTCCCCACCTAAATTAGATTGATCGTGTTGATAGGGGCTTCAGGGAAAGGATTGATATCAACCATCATACTAGCTTAGGGATTGTCAAGCAACAGTTTTCCCTTCACTATAAGGTCTTATATCCAATCTCTGAACTGGACACAATTGGTTATAGAATGGTTGAAGGTATAGTGTAACTTACAATACTTCTTCCCCCTCAGCTCTTCTAGTTTGGGCATCTTTTTAGTACTGTCGGGCAAAATTACTCTTGCCCGCACCAGTTTTTCATAAATCTCGGGTGCCTTGGCCAGATTGAACGAATAACTCTGGTATTTGGGAGGTTTCATAGGGACGAAGCCTCCATCGTTCATCACAATTTTCTGGAGTTTGATGGGTTGAACTAATCTTTTCACCATCAATGGTTTGAAAGGCGTGGTCATCTCAGCAGCACACACCTAAACTTTCTCTCTGTCATGGCCATCCTCCTGTTCTGGCCCGATTTCTCCTACCTCCACACGATGAATTGCAACTTTGTTTTTGTAGAAATGAGGAGTTTTGGAAGTATGCTTCACTTGCTGCTCTTCTAGCAACAGCCTCTCATACCTTGTGGCAGCAATTACCAACTCTTGTAGCTCGTTAAATTGTGTATCATAAAATCTTTTCCTTAAAGGTAATCTCAGAGCCCTTTGAGCAATTGATATGAGCTGAGCTTGGTTAACAGGGAATTGGCATCTCATCCTTGTCTTCCTGAACCTCATCATGAAGTCCTCTGTGGATTCATGTTCGTATTGTTTGACTTCAACCAGATCATTAATAGTCATTTCTAGTTCTATTCTATAAAATTGTTCGTGGAAGGCTATCTCCATCTGCCCCCAGTTGGCAATAGAGTTAGGGGGTAATAGAGAATACCAATGAGATGCTAATCCCGCCAATGAATTCCCAAACAACCTTAACTTGTAATTTGGGTTGTCTTCATATGCCACACAATGATTGGAGAATTTGAAAATGTGGTCTCTAGAGGACACACTACTATCTTCACCAATGAACGTTGGGAATGCAGGCATCTTGAAGTTGAGAGGAAATGGATTTTGCTCATCAATGTATTCAGGATAAGGCTTTTGATAAGTAACCCTGAACACTGGGCGAGCCCTTGGTTGAGCATTTTGAGCTATTGTCCTCCTTAGTTCAGCCAACTCATCCCTCAGTTGTTGAGTAGTTGTATTATTATTTTGGAGGAGAAAGGCAGATTCGTTCTTCAGGCGTCGGTCATTGCCCGCGCCTGCTTCTTTCTTTGACTCAGGTTTTCTCCAGTTGGTTCCTCCTTCCTTATGAGCCAATGGGGGTGGCCTATAAGGAAGAGGTTTATCCGAAGCTGCGGAGCTTTCTTTTTGGCTGGAATCTCCTGTTGTTATGGGCATCCCATACTTCATTCTTTCTTGCTCGCTTTGCTTCCTATTATTAAATGATAATAATGGGAAGCTAGGAAATTCCTTCTCCAGAATTGGTTCTATCACGGGTTGACTTCCTTCAGGAACTACTTTCTTCTTTCCCCTATCCTTTTCTTCTTCTAACAATGGAAATAGGGGAATAACTGGTTCACTTCTGATGGTAACCTGGCTCATCCCACTTCCCTGAGCGCCTTTTGGAGTGGAAAACTCCAGATCTAACCTTCTCTGTAAATTCCCTGTTAAGGTACACAGTATACTGACTTCTCCCTTGGTTTCCAAATAGATTTTTTCCATACTCCTTAGTACTTGTATCATAATAGCATGTAATTCCTCATTAGTTCCTCTCCCTTCTGACTTTCCGGATGAAGATGGGCTTTCCGGGACCACCTGTCCTGATGGGGAAGAAGGATTTCCTGATTAATCTACCATTTGTAGCAAAGTTTAAGAAGAACCGTCATTCGTATTCTTTCTGCAAAGTTTATGGCTGTCCTTCTTTCTACAAATGACATCCCACCGGGCATGCCAAAACTATGTTCGTGGCTAGAATTTCCGTCGGGGATGTCTCTTAGCCGACGAGCACACAGCTCCCCGAGAGGTTGGCGTCGGTTGATGCTTTCTATCGGGCTTCTGCTTCACTGGCGGGCTTATCGGGCAAAGCTTGTCGGGCAAGGTTTGTCGGGTAAGGCTGAAAGAGAAGGACAAAGTTAACTTTGAAATGTGCCTTTGTGGGGCCTTAGGTATAGGCCTTGAGGCTCACAATCAAGATTAACTTTTAAGTGCTCAGGCGTGCCACTGCCATCTTTAGCATGACAGATGTAAAATGGATGTTGAGTTTTAGTTGTACATATACCCAAGAGGCCATGTTAGTTATGACAGGTGCCTTTGTAGGGCCTTAGGTGTAGGCCTTGAGGCTTCCGATCAAGAACTAACCTAGTACTCGAATATATGATGTCTGTTTTATTGTTTGCAGAAGTGTTATAACCATTATACTTCTGATTATCCGAGCCCGCAGAGCAGAATGAACCCAAATAGGTGCCTTTGTAGGGCCTTAGATATAGGCTTTGAGGCTTCCCATCAGAATTCCTTCTATACTCAAACGTTTTACTACAATCATAATATAATAGAAATAAAACTAAGAGATAAATTGATTACTTGCGCCCCAAGTAACTTCGGACTTCTTGTTATCAAAGCTTGTCGTGGATGGGTTAAGTCCACATACAGTTCTTTTTTATGTCTTGAGGCCAAGGACTTTTGAATGATCAATCTTACATGCCCGAAAGCTTAGAACTTAGATCTGGTTTGAACTGTGAAGACATATGCAAATCGGATTCAAGAACTGAGAGAATCTTTTAATCATCATCTTACTAGAAATAACTTGAATACAACTGGAAGTATATAACATATTGCTAGGCTAATGAATGAAAAGACAAAAACAAAGAGGGTCGGGCAAGGCTGATCGTCTTGCAACTTCCTATCTTTGAGGTTTATCAAGGTGTTTGAGAGCTTTAGAAAAAGAGGTAGGGAGTTGAGTTTACAGAAAGAAATCGATACTACAACGAGCTTAGGACAAGGTAGCAGAGCTATTACAAAGGCTTTTGGTGAGGGTTTATCTCGAAAGGGACGAAGGCTTGGGCTGACTACAGCTTCATTTGAGGGCAAATCTGGCTTTGGGCAGAATTTGTGCTTGTATTTGTTTGTTTATTTGAGTGTCTTTACCTCCGATTTCTCTTTCTTCTTTTATAGACACTTCGGTTTGGCCTCTTGTAGCAATAATCTTGCTCGAATGCAGCTTGAAAGGTAATGACTCATCAACTATTTACTTGTACCGCCACTGTAAAGTACTTTTGGGCTGATTAGCTGGCTGGTCTATACCACTTGGTCTCTAGGCAGGTGAGCAAGTGGTGCAAATGATCTGCACCTAGTTGGGAAAGGCCTTTTCTGCCTTCTGGGCTTGGGTTGGGCTTCGGGCTTCTCTACTCCTTTTGGGCCAACTCCCTTTTGAGCCCAAAGTTTAAGTTTTAACCTAAACAGTGTGGCCTCGACGGTCGCTTGCCTCATTGCCTTCTTCTGGGTGGTGGTGGTTTGACTCCTGAGCCGCCTAGGCTTCGCCACGACCGCCTACACTGCCCAGCGGCTGCCTAACATCTACCTCAGTTCCGCCTAATTGTTTGTCGATTTTCTCTCCGATTTTGACCTCCTCGGAAAGGCTGACCATCGCCCAGCGCCTAGGCGCCACCTAGGCAGCCGCATAGAGCGCAAAACATTGCTAGGTTGTAGTCCAATGAGAATTGTATTGTTTTAATACTGTACAAGGTTGTAATGCTATGCTTTACTTTGCATTTGAAAGTAAATTATTGGCGTTAAATATGGAGTTTTAATTTCAAAGAGCAAATTTGCAAAGTTTACACTTAAACACAATTATAAGGAATAAAAAAGAGAACCTGTGTGATCAGTAATCGTCATTGTTCAATGAATAAGTAAGACAAAGACAATTAATGTTTAGAGTGAATAATAAAGAACATTCAACTGTTTTACTCCTGCCACTGCTGTTGCATTTTCCAAAAGAATGAACTTGCACTAAGTATAAGGTTTAGACTTCATTGACCCTAAGTAGCTTGAGGTCATGTCCAACCGATGGTTGGCCAGAAAGCTTGTTTTAGTCCTCTAGCCCTCCAAGATCCTCCAAGATATTAATATTTTAATGAACAGTACATGGTCATATTTGCCTCCGTCTCCAACCGAGGGCCAAAGGGCTCGTTTTAGCATTGTCACAAAAAACCGTCTACAACCGAAGGCTAAAGGGCCATAAGGCCAAACATAATTTTTTATTTACAAATTACAACTTAAATTTAAATTCAACGGCTAAGTAAAATGAAACAAATTTTGTGAAATAGAAGTTATAGAAAAAAAAATTTAAATAAAATGAAACAAATTTTGTGAAATAGAAGTTATAGGAAAAAATAGAATTTAAAAAAAATATGAAACAAATTTTGTAAAATAAAAGTTATAGGAAAAAATAGAAGTTATATGAAAAATTTTGTAAATAAAAAAAATAATAAAACTGTAAAAAAAAAAATTCAAATGCAACGGCTAGTCAGCTAGCCGTTGCATTTGAAGTTATAGACCTTCCATTTCTCTCTTTTGTGAGAGCTCTTCCCTCCGTATGTAAGGGTATCTCTCTCATTTTGTGAGAGAATTTTAACAGTTGCAATTTCTCACCATCCCTCCCATTTCTTCAATTTCCCCATCCGATTGCCGTTTTAAGAGTTGGAGGCTTGGAATTTTTCTTTTTACTTTCTGTGTTCTTTTCATACCTTAGTCCCCATCTTGCAGCCCATTTTCCTCAACTTCACCCCTTCTATATTTCCATCACCAATATGCACATCAGTCCATTTCAACCATGTTTTCCCCCACCATTTTCCTTCTCCCTTACCAAAAAATTAGATATTAAAGTTTTGGACCCGGTTGATTTGGAATTTCGATTTCTATACTTTAAGATTTGATTTTTGCTTTAGGTATGCTTGCCATTTTTGGGTTGATTTTGCTGTGCCTTGGTCTTTGCAGACCCGCTCTAGTTTTGGATCCTTCATGGTGGTTATTCTAGTGGTTGCTGGCCAGAGACAAAAGGTGTGGGACTGTTTCTATTTGTTGGGGATAAGGTTTTTTCGGATGTTTTTACTTTTGGGCTTATTGCGTTTGATGTCTTCTTGTTTTCGTTTGCTGCTGGTGCCCTTCTTAGTCATTCTCACATTAGTGGATTTCACGTATGTGATGGTGGGTCGGGCTTTTTGAGAGTTATGTTTGACTCATCGTTTGATCGCTTGAAGATGACACATGTTGCTAGTTTAGGTTGGATGCTACAATACCATCTTTTATAGATCTCCCGTCGAGGCTTCAATTTCTTTTTTGGTTCATCGGTTTCCTATAGCAACAGTTGCAGGAAGATTGAAAAAGTTCTTTGTCTTTTGTTTTTTCTTGTTATGGGTTCCAATTTTTGCTTTGGCCCAGACTTCTATTTGTTCAGAAGGTCTTTTCTTTTCTCCTGTGCTTGTTTTTGGGCTTCCTCTCATGTAATCTTACTTATCTAGCAAACTCAAATATTGGAAAGAAGATTATCTCTCCTCTTAATCCCTCTTTCCTTCTCTTCCTTCTTACTTGAACGGTTACGATTAAGTCATGCCAACATCTTATATTGATTTTTTATATAAATAATAAAACAAAGAACAAATTGTTAAAAAATAGGAGTGATGGGATAAAAATAGGAGGGAAGAGAATTCCACTCCTAAATATAGGCCTTTAAAGCATCTCCAATGAGGGTTTTATCCTTCATGATGCTACCATATTTCTAGCCTTAGCATGAAATTTCATCCCAATGAGTCAAAAAATAGGGCTAGATCCACTACTTGGACTGACAACTTCCTTTCTTAGGTAGCATAAAATCAGACTACATCTAGCCCAAAAAAAAGTGGATCCTACAAAAAAAAAGGTAGCAACCTATATGAGCAAAATTCTATCACTCTTACTCCACTTGCGAATACACTTATAATCTTCTTTTATTATTTTTTGAATTCTTTTTTCTTACTTATTTTTCTTGCAATTTGGCTAATTAATAACTGTTTTAAATTCCATAAGAATTAAAATTTCAAATTGATTTAACGTTCATGGGCATTAATGGGTGAAATTTTCAAATTTTTTTTTCCAAAATTGTATGGTACTAATTTACCAATTGGTGCTAGGTAAATTATTTGCTAGGTAAATTATTGTGTTATACGTGAAAATCAAATTATTTCAGAGGATGAAGTGAGGATTTGTTTTTTTCAACGAATGAGTTTGAGATAACATAATCTAATCTAACAAACGATTTATAAGTAATAAAATCTAACTTTATCACAATTTGAACTTTTTAGGTTGAAGGGTTTATAAAAAAAATTTAAGATAGCACATCTAACAAATGATTTATAAGTAATAAAATCTAATTTTATCACAATTTGAACTTTTTAGGTTAAAGAGTTCAGAAAAAAAATTTAAGATAACACATCTAAAAATTAACTTAAAAAACTAACATAAAAATTAAACAACCATAATCGTTTAATTAAATTATTATATAAATAAATATATAAAACCCGATATAAATAGCCAGAAGAAATAACTCTCAGGAAGAGATTCTTTATTTACCACCGACATCACAACACAATAAATCATGACCCCACCTTGAATGAACCGTCTCAATCGGACCTGCAATAAAAAAATAGAAAGTATGTCCTTTTAACACTATTAGATTTGGGTCCTCTGTCCTCATCCTCCGGCACGTGTGACCGACCTCGATTAAACTACAGAAAACCCACAAAACACCAATACGTGGCTTGTGTCTGGAGCAAAGCACAAAGCCATTGTGTCGTTTGAGGTAATGGCGGAGCCCAAGGGCCTCCAGCCACTCACGCACCTGACTAACCTGACCGCACCGCTGGACTGGGCGATGTTAATCCACCTTGACACGCTTGAGGCAGAATCCGATACTTGCTTTTCTCCTGCCACGTGTCCCCTTCTTGCCATTCTATAAATGCAGCACCAACTCTCTTCAATCTAGCTCTGAACTTCTGAACTAAAACCCTTATGACTGACTACTTTTTGCAACCAACCCGATTTTTCCATCCGAGTTTTTTTTCTTCAGTTTTCAAGTTCTAGGTGTTTTTGTTGGAACCCACAAAGTAAAAATGGGAAAAGCTTGGACCTTTCTTACCCAACTTCACACAGTTGCTGGGTACAACTTCATTTTCTTGCTTTTTTAATACTTAATTTTGGGTTCGATTTTCTTTCCAATTTGTGTTTTTTTTTCTTTTTCCGGGTTGATCAGTCATCTGACCCAAAAGTTTCTTGACATTTTATACAGGCCAGTGCTGATGTTGCTTTACCCTTTGTAAGCATCTCTCTCTCTCTCTCTCTCTCTCTCTCTCCCCAAGCATAATTCTTTTGATTAATTTGATGAAACCCAATAAGGGGATGAAGTTGTACCAATTTTTGGTTTTTGTTGCAATGGGCATGTATGTTTATATGATTTGATTGTAGGTATGCATCAGTGGTAGCCATAGAGAGCACATCTAAACTAGATGATCAGCAGTGGCTTGCCTATTGGATTATTTACTCTTTCCTCACTCTCATGGAGATGGTGCTCCAACCAGCCCTTGAGTGGTAAGAACAAATTAAGAAACTTATCCATTTCATTTTCAATTTTCAATTTTTTCGTTTTCAATTTTCAATTTTGGTTTTCACTTTCTTTAAGAACTGAAATGGATATCAAACGGGCTTTTGTTTAAGTTTATCATAATTTAAGTTTGCTAGTTTGTGATTAAGTTTGTTGGTGGTGGAATATTTTTAGGTTGCCAATTTGGTACAATGTGAAGCTTGTGTTTGTGGCATGGTTGGTTCTGCCACAGTTCAAGGGGGCAGCTTTCTTGTATGAGAGATATGTGAGAGATCAAGTCAGAAAGTATGCAGGGTTTAATAACCATCCCCAATATAACCATCCCCAATCCAGCAAAACATCATCCCCCACTGGCAAAGCAAAGAACAAGTTTGTGCAGTTCATGAACCCCAAGAATGTGAGTTGTTCTTAATTTCAAGCTTTGATAATATTTCATTTTCCAAATTCCGTTCGTTCTGCATTCATTTGTTTCTCATGCTCGATTCTCCTTTGATTTATTCAATTTAAAAGCTCATGATTCTCCTTTGATTTATTCAATTTAAAAGCTCGTAAAAAAATATGGAGTGCGAAAATCGAGTTCTTATTTTAGTTCTCAAATGGGCCTTTTCTTTTCTTCTTTTACACCTTTTGAGATTGATGTTTACGATTAATTATTTTAATTAATCCTTGGTTTGGTTAATGGCTAGGAGGAGCAGGAGGCCTATTGAAAAAGGCCGAGAAAGCAATCTAATTTCCCTAGCTGACTGGTGTGGATGGGTGCACTGATTGGAAGTTCTTCAACCTTTGCTTTCTTGTCTTACACTTTCGGCCTTTCACTTGTTCTCCATGTACAACGTCTAAAGTAGATGACTTTGATGCTCCTGTGTTTCTTCATCTGTAGTGTGCATATGATCTCCACTGTACTTGGTGATCATTTCATTAGTGTGTAATGTTTGACTTTTATTCAGCTCTTTGTACGCTACTTGGTCGATAATAATCCACCACCTAATTTACTTTAGTCATGTGTCTCTTCCGGACCCATTCACACAAATAATTATGAAACAAGAGAAACTCATTTTCTGGGACCATGTTTCAACCGTCTACGTCAGATCCAAATCCAACTTTCAACTCACAGATAATTATGAAACAGAAATAGTTATGAAAAGAGAAACTTATCACGATAAAAGTATTTACCGTGTTGGTGTTTCAAATTAATATTTAGTATGATACGTTGTATTTTGTCACATAACAATGTGTTTAAGTTGAAGTATCGTACTAAATGATATTTCACTGCATGAAAGTCTTGTTACACAGTAGGAAGGGATTGGAAAATTTTAAGTTTAACTTTAATACTGTGAAAATTGATATTGACACTTTAAAATAGTAATATTTTCATATATATATATATATATATATATATATATAAAGAAATTGCAAAAAGATATTCATCGTTTTTCTGATTTTTTTTAAACACCAAATTATGTTGCTGAAAAGGGGGTGAGAAACATTTATTGGATAAGGTTTTTAGTCAAAATAATTATTGAGATTTGAAAATAATAAAATTGATTTCTGAGTTTGTCTATTATTAATTATTTTGATCATTTCATGAAAAATTTCTATTAAATAAAAAATAAAATGATCAAAATACTTTTTAATTTTTGTCAAATCATTTTAGTCTATTGTTTATTAAATTAAGAGTATATTTGTCATTTAAATCATTGTTTAACATGATTTTGCATAGAAGTATCAAAATGATTGATGGTGGACAATCTCATAACCCACTTTTATTGATTTCAAATCTCCAGGACCAAAATGATGTATGCAAATCTCTATGATTATTTTAGTTAAAATGTCTATTGGATATACCAAAGTGCTAAATGGCCCAATGAACCTGCATTGGATTGTTGCATTTATGAAAGAACAGTCTTCAAAGCTCGGGTTCTATAACGAAGAAGATATCCTTCATATAGAGGTGGCCATGATAAAGTTGGCCTATATAGGCTGATAAAGTGTTAAAATAGAATCCTTTAACTTCAATTTTTTTTTAGAGAACTTTAACGAAAATCATCCGGTATTGTTTACTTTAACAAAAAATCATATTTTTACACTAAAAAAATCAATATTGGTACTATTCATTTACTCTTTATTTTGTCATTATCATTAAAACTCAAAATTTTTAAACATTTTTCATTAGTTTTTTTTTTTACTCCGTAAACAGTTTCTTGACGTGGTATCAGCCTAAATTAGTTCAAGGATTCGTAATTCTTTGGTATCAGCCTAAATTAGGTCTTGGGGTTTTGCAAATTTTTTGGTTTCTCTCCTCCTTGTCGTCTCCTCTCTTAGCTTTCTAGGGTTGTCTTGTCTCTTCCTGGTTTTCCACAGCTTCTCCTCTCTCTCTGGCCTCAGTACCACCTACTTCGTCAAACTTGTTGAAATCAACAATCTGGCTTTGCCAGATCAAGCATTTTCTCATTGGTCACGATCTTTCGAAATTTGAGGAGGCCTCCTAATCTCTTCCACCCTCCACCATTGATGATCCCATACACAAGGTCAAAGACAACGAACCTATCTAAGTTCACCCCAATTTCTTTCTACTACCCATTAAAAAGTTAATTTGAACTTTAATTTTTTTTTTCTATGAACACCACTTTTGTCACCAAATTGCCCTTAAGCACACCCACCAACCCATTTATTTGCAAACAGACTGATATCTCGCTAGACGAACTGTCACGCCCGATCCCAACATACGCCTAGGATCGACACGTGACGTCACTAAAACTCGTATCTCAAACTTGTTCCACCTCTGGAATATGGCAAATTACAACTCCATAGTCAAATTTCATAGTGATTTTTCGTATATCTTATGGCTGCATCTAACCTTCTCGTTAGACTGCCTACGTATCCTCAATAGGGATCAATTCATTCGTAGTTCATCATACATTACACTCGAACAATTATCACATCATTCACTTTATCTTCAACGTGATACATCCATAGCATGTAACATATCAAATAACCAACGAAGCATAGTATTAATCTCAAGCTACCTTGATCAACTAAAATAATCATAATAATAACAATCATATTCAACGTCATTCCACAATCCCGTCAATTAAACAATTCATGAATTGAAGATGCATGATCTTAGCATTTAATTACGTTAATCAAACAATGTGATAACATATCATTTTATGAATCTAATTAAAGAACTCTATATAATTCCCAAATTGGATTATAAGTAATAAACATGATAAATCTAATTTATATTCACAAGGTCTAGTGCGGGTAATTCCCATTCGCTCGAATCTAGGATTCTAGACTAACCTTGTGGAAATGAGCAAGAGCAAGGATTCTGGATCACTCAACAGAATCAAAAATATCAAGCGGTTTCTCGTAATCTACCCAGATCTGTCACATGTAAAGTCAATGCCTACATCATGGAAATGGTACATTGGGCCAATCAGACACTTGCATAAATTGCAAGGCTTGGGTGAGTGACAATAATACAAGTATGTGATATTTAGTAAAAACAGACCATCGATCACCATTTATAAACATTGAGCATAGAATCATGCTTTATGAAATCATAATCAAGTCGTTGCAAACTCTGAAGAAGTCACCCAGACATCCAACGACTTTTCTAGTTCAAACCTCAAGATTCTCAAAACCATCATTCATATGTACATAAAAAAAACTAGGGCTAGAGGGACGCAGTTCGGCCGAAGCCTACATAAGTAACCAAACAGGAAGTGGCCCCCCAAAGCGGTTTAACCAAGCAAAGCCACCATGAAAAAGTAACCAAGTAGGCAGTGACCCCCCAACGTGGATTAACCAAGCAAAGTCACTCCTACAGCTGTTAGGAAGTGATCACCTAACGCGGATTAACCAAGCATGATCACTCCTAAGCATACATGGCCATAAGGATCGCCCAACGCGGATTAACCAAGCGCGATCCATATATAGTATGGTCCCCCAATGCAGATTAACGAAGCAGGACCATTAGTGACCCCCCAATGCAGATTAACCAAGTAGGGTTAAGATAATCAGGTAGGTAGTGACCCCCCAACGCGGATTAACCAAGCAAAGTCACACCTATAGAACTGTTAAGTAGTGATCACCCAACACAGATTAACCAAGAGTGATCACCCAACGCATACATGGCCATAAGGATCGCCTAACGCGGATTAACCAAACATGATTCATAAATAGTATTTTCCCCCAACATGGATTAACCAAGCAGGACCATCCATGTACCACTGCTACATGGTGCAGTTAGATCAACACACAAACCACTTACCCTTATCTCATCCACTATGATTTACATCGTAATCACTTGCACTATCAACTTGTCATGACCACTAACTATCTTATCATACAAGCATAAAAGTTCTACATAATACTTCTCACAAGATTCTGGGTTCACATCGTCATAAAAACAATCATACACATCATACTAATCATACATATCTAACCACATTTCATAAACATTTCCAAGCTACAGTTGAATCACAATTAATAAACATAGATCGATGCTAAAAATAAAAATACAATTCAATAGAAAGCACAATTAATAAACAAGTATAACTCAATATGGTGGCACTAATACATATATCAAGACACATGTCAATTGGAAACGACACATCATCGTGATGAGCCAACTAAGCTCCAGCAAGCCTCAACAACAAACTAGAGATAAACGACACTCTAGAATAGAACACGTTGACTAGAAAGTCAATCGTCGATAAGGTATGTCCATTAAGGTCAACAATATAAGATTATTCAATCCGGAAGATGTACACATCGGATTTCCGATCCATAAGTTCTCAAAGGTCTAACAATTGATAACTAGGGTGCTCACAAAATTGTACGACGATCCAACGATCGGATTGTCATCAATCACACAAACAAGTGGTGGTCCAATTTAATCACCACACCAAACAATTGAATTTCGGGAAACCGAGCTAGACATAGGATCATTAGAAGGTATTTGGTACCTAGACAACACTCGTGGACAGTCCCACGCACCACCACATGTGGTAGTAGCCTAGGTGGAGGGTTTAGAAAACCTGAATTTTTCACATTAACTAAATGAGCTCAAATTTACGTGGTAGTTAGAGCTCATCAAGGGAAACACTTTTCACAACTAGGATGATGATAAATTCTAACCGGAAACCATCCAAATTCATCGAAGAAAACTGGATTTTTAGGGTTCTAAACACCCAACTCTAAAATGAATATGAAAGCACAAACCAATTATACCAACTTGAAGATTATGAAGAGTAGATGAAGTTTCATATCTCACTCGAAGGAAATGGTTGCCGGAATCACCAGAAAAGTCGTGGCTTTGTGGCTTCGAACAGCCAAGATGGAAAAGAAAATGGGAAATCTAACACTACAGAGATGTAGGCCTCGTCAAAAGCTTTCTATGGACACCAAGATTACCCAAAATAGTGCTCGGACGGAGGAGATACAAGTGGGTCAAGTTGGTGGGTTAATGGGTCCAATCTCCCCCCAAAACGGGTTAGAATTAGACCCTTCCCCTCTCTTCTTTTTTTGTTTTGTTTTTTGAAACCTTCCCCCTTTAATTTGATTGGTTCTTCTCCTTCTAACTGATTGGTCCTCTTATTTTTGCTTAAATTTGATTAGGCTTCTTCCTTGTGGAAATTTAATTGATTTAAACTCTATAATTTAGTAAAACAACTTCAAATGTCCGTAACTATACCGTTATAATCCGGACTCGTAAACGGCTTTCGCCTTTATGTTCGTGGTTTCAAGATCTATTCGAAAATATAAATTGTAACCTCGAAAGGTCTACGGATTTTTAATTTCCAAACGTCAAACTTCGTAACTAGTTTAATTAAAATCTAAATTCAAACAAATTAAAATAAATTCTTGAGAAATAATATAAAATCTCAATAATACAAATATGTAAATTATAATAGTGAAATCCAGAAACGAGATTTCACACGAACAACACAACCACCACCTACGACCAACAGGGGGCAGCCGGCCGCTGGGACACATCATGCATATGCCCTCCTCTCTCGCGTACAGAGGTCTTGATTTTTACACAGTTACCTTTTAGGTTGAAATGGAAAACGTACAGTTAGTCTTTGGTTATCGAATAATTAAGTTCTTTTAGTTTTCGTGGCAGTTACTTCCCAGTCAATACGTGGTTTGCCATTTTCTGCCTTTTGATTTCCATGTTTAACAGGTTTGCTTGGAAAAACTTTCCGTTACTAAGGTGATATTTTACCACATTGTAATTGTATCTTGTTTTGCAAATTTTGTTTAGGTATCATTAGTTGCACAAAAAAGATGGCGATCTAGTGGGCATGTACGAGAGAATGTTGCTAAAAATATCGTGAATTTATATTAAACAAAAGCTTATTTGGTTTGGTTTGGTTTGTAGAAGTTTTGGTTGTGAAGCACATCCCCTAGTTGCTAAACAGCTTTTGTTAGTCCAGTAATACTTCTCTTCTAGATAGATGTCTAAGATTAAATTGATCCTCCTTTAATTTTATTTCAAAACCTATGTGTTCTATCTTTTTTCTGTCGAACAATTCCTTTCCATTCGGCCTTTTATTGTCCAATGCGGTGCGATTTCAATAAAACAGCAGGAATTTTATTTAAAAATTCGAAAAAAAGAGAAAAGTTTCGTACCTATGATTTTGAGTATGTTCTTTGTTTGAGAAGAAGATGAACACAAAAGCTTTTCTGTTTTGATTTTTTTTTTTGGTCAAAGGAGATTATTATTATTATAAAAAAAAACACCTTACAACGAAGGCCCAACACACACGTTAATTACAACAAAAAAAGGCCTAAAACAAAAGTAAAACAGATAAAAGGCCCAACAATAGTAAGGCCTAGAAACCAAACAGCTTCCGCCAGAAGTTTCCACAACCATCTCCACCCTCTGAAACAGGTCCATTGGCCAATTCCCATCCTTCATGCAGTAGCGCCTCCACAGATGCCACCTCCAAACCCGACTTGCTACTAGAGCACAGCCATAAACAATGAATAATTGAACGGAGCCGACTATCAGTATGAAGTTCGTGGATACCACGAATGACAATGCCAGAATAATCGACAAACAACAAGGAGATAGTAGTAATGGTTGTAACAACCCAACCGGTGTAAACATCAAAACTCTGCACACAATCTCCTCAGAAAACATGGCTAAAGATCAGATCAAAGATGAACAGGGAAGAGGTATACCTTTAGGAGTAGAGGAAATGGGGAGACCAAAGTGAAAATTGGGAAAAGATAGCAGTAGAGGCATGGAGAGAAGAAGGAAAAGAGAAAAGAAAAGACACGGCAACCGACCCTGGCCGAAGCTAGGGTCGATGCCATCGGAAAATGTTAGAATGAAATTCATAAACACCAAGACTGAAACATGAACTACAACCTCAAGTGAATCAACCAATTCATGTGTGTAAGAAAACTAGGAAGAAAACATACCTGCAGCAGTGCCAGAACTCAAAGCCATATCAGCAAACTTCCAATGGTTTTCTCTTGCAGATTATCAAGGCCTCAACTTACAGATAGGTTTTAGTCCAAAAATAAGCATTACATCTATGAGAAAAGAGACCACTATATATATACATATAATCCTCACCAAAATGGATTAGGATTCCCTATCAAAATCCACATAGGAACCAAGCACTTGTTGATTTGTGTCCTATAAAAACTGATCTAAATGCTATACAAAATTCTTTTCTGTCAAAGATCAGCATTCTTTTCACCAACAAGACTTTCTATCAAATTGAATACCTATAACAAGTCTTAAAACATCTCCATCTCATACTCATATTCATATTCTTACATTCTTCCAATTGAGTATGAGAACAGCTTTAGGTACTCGGCTTATTCAATCATACCTAGATAGAAGTGATCACTTAGTCTGTTAACAAAAGTTTTTTCAATCACAACCAATCGTATATACATTTCAAAATGTAGAACTCTGAAACTTTATCCTAATCATGATGGAAAACAGTTTTCAAGAGTTACATACATTCAATTTGTATCTTTATCATTGTGAACTCGATCAACATCATTAACCAAGCAAAGCAATTTGCTCCCACTATTTCACACCATTGACAACAAGAATTTAAGATAATTGCTCCAATCAATGCATGAATTGATAATTCAATAACAATCGCTTTAAACAGACAAACTGTTTATTCAAGCATCAAACGAACTATCTCAAATTTTATTTCTCAAAACAAAAGACCATCATAACATATCCCAATTCGAAAAACAAAACAAACTGAAAACAAGACTAGCTAAACTGATACTAGCTTTAATCAACCATAACTTTAAAATTTAAACATAAAACTTGTCTATATTGCTGCACCAACTTTCTGAACTTCACTGCAGCAATCGAACAATCACTTTGTAACAAGTCACTCCTACTGATCAAATGATTCAATAATTCCCATGCGAGAGAGCTTTAAACACTCCAATTGGTAATGCCTTGGTCAAAGGATCTACAATCATTGCATCAGTACTCAAATGTTCTACCTGAATTGCTCATTCTCTAACCTTTTCTCGAACCTTAAGAAACTTTGCATCCATCAATCTTGAAGCTGAAGTTCTCCTATTGTTCTTAGCAAAGAATACTGCAGAATTGTTATCACAGTACATTTTAACAGGCATTTGCACAAAATTGACAACCTTCAAATTAGTCACAAAATTCTTTAACCATGTAGCTTGTTTCATTCATTCAAAGCAAGCTATAAACTCTGCCTCCATTGTAGATGTTGCTATTATAGTTTGTTTGGCACTTTTCCATGAAATTGCACCACCCTCAAGCATAAACACATAGCTACCTATGGATTTTCTGTCATCTACATCACCAGCTAAATCTGAATCAGTATAGCCAACTAGCTATAGATTCTCTTCTCTGCCATAAACCAACATATACCCATTGGTTCTTTGCAAGTACCTCAGAACCTTTTTTGCAGCTACCCAATGATACTCTCATGGATTTTCTTGAAACCTACCTAACATTCCTACTATGAATGCTATATCAGGTCTTATGCAAATGTTAGTATACATCAAACTACCCACCAATGAGGCATAAGGCTTGTTCTTCATTTTATCCACCTTAATTGATGTCTTGGGACACTGAGCTTTAGAGAATTTGTCTCCCTTATTCACAGGCACTTCACCATTATTACAGTTTTCCATGTTAAATCTCAGCAATATTCTTTCTATATAACCTTTTTGTGATAGTCCAAGTAGCCTTTTGGACTTGTCTCGAATGATCTCAATGCCAAACACATAGTATGCCTCTCCAAGGTCCTTCATCTCAAAATTCTTACTGAGTATGGCCTTGGTGTCATTAAGGAGCTTCATATTAGAACTTGCAAGGAGAATATCATCAACATATAGTACTAAAATGATGAAGCTTAAACCTGACCATTTGATGCATACGCAATCATCTAATTTGTTTTCCACAAAGCCATGTCTTGTAACAACTTGATCAAATTTCAAAAACCATTGCTCGATGCTTGCTTCAGTCTATAAATAGACTTATTTAGCTTGCAGACCATATATTCTTCCCCCTTTTCAACAAATCCAGGAGGCTACTTCATGTAAATGTTTTCCTGCAGTTCACTATTAAGAAAAGTAGTCTTCACATCCATTTGATGCAATTCTAAGTCAAAATGTGCAACAAGTGCCATTATGATTCTCATAGAATCCTTGGAAGAGATAGGGGAAAACGTGTCATTGTAGTCAACTTCT
Organism: Malus domestica; assembly: GCF_042453785.1. Lineage (NCBI taxonomy): Eukaryota > Viridiplantae > Streptophyta > Magnoliopsida > Rosales > Rosaceae > Malus > Malus domestica. The sequence continues at coordinate 24,024,427 of NC_091674.1, read as the reverse complement.
TCTCTTTGAGTGAAACCTTTAGCAACCAATCTGGCCTTGTACCTTTCAATCTTGCCCTGAGCATAGAGATAGGGGAAAACGTGTCATTGTAGTCAACTTCTTCTCTTTGAGTGAAACCTTTAGCAACCAATCTGGCCTTGTACCTTTCAATCTTGCCCTGAGCATCTTCTTGGTACCTATTTGCATCTTATAACCTTGATTTGAGGATTAGAAGCCACTAATGTCCATACTTTATTCTGTGACATCAATTCTAACTCATCTTTCATTGCAATGTTCTATAAAGCTTGTTAAGGACTGTTTATGGCCTGTGAATAGGTGAGAGGGTCATCTATATCACCGAAATCAAATTCACTTTCCTGCAATACACATAGTCATTTGACATGGTGGTCTTCCTGATTCGAGTTGACTGTCTCAACGTGACTGCTGGTTCATTAAGAACTTAAGTGCTAGGATTTAATTGTACTCCAGAATTTGAAGTTTGATGCCCTTGTGGCTATAATTGAGACCCAAAATCAACTTCCATTCTATCTACATTAGGATGAATTTCCATTTGATTTTCCTCCAAGTCAATTGCAGGTGAAAGAGTTATTAAAATCTCTTTGTAAGCATCACTGCAAGAAGGATTCTCAATTTGATCAGGTTATTCAGAAAGGAATCTGCCTTGTGACAATTTTGCAACATATTGATCTTCAAAGAATTTGGCATTGTGAGTTTCTTAAATCCTGGTGTGAGCTTGAGGACAATAAAACTTGAAACCTTTAGATTTCTCTGAGTAGCCAATGAAGTAGCATGATTCAGTCCTTGAATCCAGTTTCTTCTCATTTGGATTGTAAATTCGAGTCTCAGCTTTACATCCCCAAACATGGAAGTGATCAAAACTAGGCTGCCTACCATTCCAAATTTCGAAAGGTGTAGATGAAACTGCTTTGCTTGGGACTTTATTCAGTATATAAGTTGTTGTTTTCAGTGCTTCTCCCCATAGAAACCCTGGTAACTTTGATCTTGTCATCATACTCCTTACCATTCCAATCAAAGTTCTATTCCTCATCTCTGAAACCTCATTTTGTTGTCGCGTTCCAAGTGCGGTGTATTGAGCTACAATGCCTTGTTGTTCAAGATAAAGAGCAAAATGACCCTTGTGTTGTCCAGCCTCAGTGTACCTGCCAAAGTACTCTCATCCTCTATCTGATCTAACAATCTTTAGTCTTTCCCAATTGTTTTTCTACCTTAGTTTTAAAAAAACTTTGAAACAATCAAGGACATATGACTTCTCACTAATTAAATAAGTGTATTTCATCAATGAAGTTGACAAAATAAGAGTTACCACAAATGGTTTTTGTTGGAAAATGACCACATATGTCAGAGATGGTTTTGCTTTTCTAGCAAATTATGAGTTCTCTTAGCATCCAATTTCCTAAAATTAGTCATTTTGCCCTTGACACAATCAACACACTCAGTTGCAGTAGCAAAATTCAATTCAGGAATCAACTTAGCTTTTGACAGCTTTAAAACTCTTTCTTTGGATATGTGTCCTAACCTTTTGTGCCAAAGAATGAAAGAATCATCAATGTAGTGCATCCTCTTAGTGATTGTGTTTAAAACATGCTAATTATTAGACTCCAGAGTATAATTCAGGCACCACAGGTTGTCACGCAAATATGCAGTTCCCAAAACACAATCTAAATGGTTCTTTTAAAAAAAAATCAAACTTTCATCATCACCTAGAAAAGCAAAACCATCTTTGACAATCCTAAAAGCAGGGATCAAATTTCTCCTCATCTTTGGCACATAAAGTACATATTTTAATTTTAATATAAAACCAGAAGATAGTCTCAAATTTACCATTCCAATTGCTTCTACTGCAACCTTGGTTAGTTATGTGTGAATTGTGAACCCTATATTTGAAGGGCACGTTGTAAGATGTACATTACATCCCCAAAAGATAAAAAAGGAGGAGAGATTTTTCTAAGTTATGGGTATTCAAGTGGCATTCCAATATCATAATACAAGTGGAGGAAATGATATACTTTTCGTATCCCTCCACTTGTATTATTACATGTAGAGTACCATCTTGAATGCTAAACACTTTAAAAAATTAAAAAAAAAAAAAAAAGAGAAGAAAGAAAAGGATCTTGTCAAATATTGAAGAGAAGCTCACATGTATCTAGGATATTATGGTGGCGCTTATTTCAAACTGCTTGCACACTCACATATGTTAAGTTTTCTCCTATGACAATGCTTGTGTGGTTGAGTGAAATACCACCAGTGGTATCGCCAAGCATGAACTTCTCGAAATCGACAGCGGTGAGCCAATAAAGATTTTTGACCCGCGCTTGTTGGGGTTTGTTCTATTTTTCTTAAGAAATTGGTGAAAATGATCATTTTTCAAATTTCAATTGTTGAAATGTTTAATTTTTCGGTATCATTAATAATTAATCACTATGTTCTCAACCTTTGAATATTAAGCTTCCAATATGATATATATATATATATATATATATATTATTGATTATTTAATTTAATCAGCTATTCAATTGAGATTTAATTTTCAATCATCTTAGCTAATTCCCAATTTTTCTTTCTTATCAATCGATGTGTTTGAAAATGTGTGTGAAAGGAATTGGCATATTAAATAAATCTGCATTTTCCCGTCATGCTAATATCGAAAGGTATTTTGGTGCGTGCTTGTACTATTCTGTACTGAATAGACGTACATATATACGTACATATGCGATGCATGTGGGCAGCCAAGAAGTAGAAAGAAACACACCCAAAAGTTCATAAAAGCTTTCGGTTCTTTAGGCACCAAAAAGTAAGAAATCCCCATCTTCATGTGTTTTTTAAGATATAAGAAAGCATTATAGCATAACTTTAAGACACCAAGGTTGGCTGTTAAAAAAATCTGAAAATTTGATATTACCCCTTGAAACTATATTTTTATTTACTAAAATCCATCACCTTTTGGTTTCTGAAGCCCATTGACTAGCCTCCAACTAAACAAATTCTTTAATTAAGTTTTACTTTTCAAATTGTGTATTTTCCGAATGCCTAAACTACCCCTATTAATACTTGGATGATTTTTGGATCAGTTACTTGTTATATCCATTTAATTAATTTTATGTATTTTAAAAAATAATTCATGCCATTAATTGTATATTCAATGTATTAACTTTCAAATTGTTATATAACGTGCCGATTAAAAATAATAATACTAATTTCATAATTTTGTGCATTAAATATATAAGTTAATTTACCTACCAACACAACAATAAACCTAAAACAGCTTCGGCTAATACTCCAATCCCTAATACACAAGACAAAAATTATATGTTCCGCGCAATTTTCAAAATAGTCTAATTTACCTATTCCATCAAACCAAAATTTAAAAGGTCTAATTTACTTCCAAAATTGTCTAATTCACCTACATGATTTATGTGCATTAGATTAAAAGTTTATTTAATTACCTACAAGACATCATTCGAACATTATCTAATATCACTTTTTTTTTGGAATAGGTAAATTAATTTAAATGTAGGTAAATTAGCATAATATTTTACAAGTAGGTAAAATAATTTAATATTTTACAAGTAGGTAAATTAGTATAATATTTGTATGTAGGTAATTACTTGATTCAAAATGCAGGTAAATTAGTATAATATTTTATAAGTAGGTAAATTAATTTGTATGTAGGTAATTACATGATTCAAACAATATTATTTTTTCTGTACAAGATATGTCTTTTTTTTTAATTTGGTAAATTAATTTATATATGTTGCTAATATTTATGATACAAGAAAGGTAAAATATTCATATGGATTTAATTGCTCATCATAATTAGGATGAGTAATAACATTTATTGACCAAATTAAGATCTTGTGGCATAAGTTGTAAATGTATTGTAATAGTTGGTCATATATTTGTCTACATGGCAGTTTATTTGAAATTTGGGTTTTATTTGAATGTTTAAATTTAGGTGGGTTTTTATTTGGAAAATAGGAGTTTCAATGGCCTATATCTAAAAAACCCTTAAAAAAAATGTAATCCACATATATATTTTTACTTCTCACACTCTTTTTAATTTTCGCGCGTCAAATTGAATGAATTGAAGAAAATCAATGAACAAAAATTAACAAAGGTGTGTGAGAAGTAAAAATATATGTGTGAATAAACCTATCTTAAATAAAAAACTAATGCATGTATGTTTACTCTTTTATATCATGTTGTTTGATTATTTATAATATTGAGAGAAATGGAAAAGTGGAAGGAAAGAGACGAGCTAGGGTGTTGTTTTGGATCCTCAAAGGGTTCATATCATTTATCCACCAATGTAAAACGAGATATGTGCTCAATTAACTACCCAGATTTCATATAAAATGAAACAAGATCTTCCACATACATATCTAATAAGCAGCCCTGGCGCTTTCATT